>NC_092109.1:28979879-29313406 GCF_045679555.1 Salvelinus alpinus | reverse complement strand
GCGTGCCTGTAGTTAGTGCTTGAAGGTGCGTGTCTGTAGTTGTTAGTGCTTGAAGGTGGGTGCCTGTAGTTAGTGCTTGAAGGTGCATGCATGTAGTTGTTAGTGCTTGAAGGTGGGTGCCTGTAGTTGTTAGTGCTTGAAGGTGGGTGCCTGTAGTTGTTAGTGCTTGAAGGTGCGTGCCTGTAGTTATTAGTGCTTGAAGGTGCGTGCCTGTAGTTGTTAGTGCTTGAAGGTGGGTGCCTGTAGTTGTTAGTGCTTGAAGGTGGGTGCCTGTAGTTGTTAGTGCTTGAAGTTGGGTGCCTGTAGTTGTTAGTGCTTGAAGGTGGGTGCCTGTAGTTGTTAGTGCTTGAAGGTGCGTTAGTTGTTAGTGCTTGAAGGTGCGTGCCTGTAGTTGTTAGTGACTGAAGGTGCGTGCCTGTAGTTGTTAGTGCTTGAAGGTGGGTGCCTGTAGTTGTTAGTGCTTGAAGGTGCGTGCATGTAGTTGTTAGTGCTTGAAGGTGGGTGCCTGTAGTTATTAGTGCTTGAAGGTGCGTGCCTGTAGTTAGTGCTTGAAGGTGCGTGCCTGTAGTTGTTCGTGCTTGAAGGTGCGTGCCTGTAGTTGTTAGTGCTTGAAGGTGGGTGCATGTAGTTATTAGTGCTTGAAGGTGGGTGCCTGTAGTTGTTAGTGCTTGAAGGTGCGTGCGTGTAGTTGGTAGTGCTTGAAGGTGCGTGCGTGTAGTTGTTAGTGCTTGAAGGTGCGTTCCTGTAGTCGTTAGTGCTTGAAGGTGGGTGCCTGTAGTTGTTAGTGCTTGAAGGTGGGTGCCTGTAGTTGTTAGTGCTGGAAGGTGCGTGCCTGTAGTTATTAGTGCTTGAAGGTGCGTGCCTGTAGTTGTTAGTGCTTGAAGGTGGGTGCCTGTAGTTATTAGTGCTTGAAGGTGCGTGCCTGTAGTTGTTAGTGCTTGAAGGTGCGTGCATGTAGTTGTTAGTGCTTGAAGGTGGGTGCCTGTAGTTATTAGTGCTTGAAGGTGGGTGCCTGTAGTTGTTAGTGCTTGAAGGTGCGTGCCTGTAGTTATTAGTGCTTGAAGGTGCGTTAGTTGTTAGTGCTTGAAGGTGCGTGCCTGTAGTTGTTAGTGACTGAAGGTGCGTGCCTGTAGTTGTTAGTGCTTGAAGGTGTGTGCCTGTAGTTAGTGCTTGAAGGTGCGTGCATGTAGTTGTTAGTGCTTGAAGGTGCGTGCCTGTAGTTATTAGTGCTTGAAGGTGCGTGCCTGTAGTTGTTAGTGCTTGAAGGTGGGTGCCTGTAGTTGTTAGTGCTTGAAGGTGGGTGCCTGTAGTTGTTAGTGCTTGAAGGTGGGTGCCTGTAGTTGTTAGTGCTTGAAGGTGCGTGCCTGTAGTTGTTAGTGCTTGAAGGTGGGTGCCTGTAGTTGTTAGTGCTTGAAGGTGGGTGCCTGTAGTTGTTAGTGCTTGAAGGTGGGTGCCTGTAGTTGTTAGTGCTTGAAGGTGCGTTAGTTATTAGTGCTTGAAGGTGGGTGCATGTAGTTATTAGTGCTTGAAGGTGGGTGCCTGTAGTTGTTAGTGCTTGAAGGTGCGTGCCTGTAGTTGTTAGTGCTTGAAGGTGGGTGCCTGTAGTTGTTAGTGCTTGAAGGTGGGTGCCTGTAGTTGTTAGTGCTTGAAGTTGGGTGCCTGTAGTTGTTAGTGCTTGAAGGTGGGTGCCTGTAGTTGTTAGTGCTTGAAGGTGCGTTAGTTATTAGTGCTTGAAGGTGGGTGCATGTAGTTATTAGTGCTTGAAGGTGGGTGCATGTAGTTGTTAGTGCTTGAAGGTGGGTGCCTGTAGTTGTTAGTGCTTGAAGGTGGGTGTCTGTAGTTGTTAGTGCTTGAAGGTGCGTGCCTGTAGTTATTAGTGCTTGAAGGTGGGTGCATGTAGTTATTAGTGCTTGAAGGTGGGTGCATGTAGTTGTTAGTGCTTGAAGGTGGGTGCCTGTAGTTGTTAGTGCTTGAAGGTGCGTGCCTGTAGTTATTAGTGCTTGAAGGTGCGTGCCTGTAGTTAGTGCTTGAAGGTGCGTGCCTGTAGTTGTTAGTGCTTGAAGGTGGGTGCCTGTAGTTAGTGCTTGAAGGTGCATGCATGTAGTTGTTAGTGCTTGAAGGTGGGTGCCTGTAGTTGTTAGTGCTTGAAGGTGGGTGCCTGTAGTTGTTAGTGCTGGAAGGTGCGTGCCTGTAGTTATTAGTGCTTGAAGGTGCGTGCCTGTAGTTGTTAGTGCTTGAAGGTGGGTGCCTGTAGTTATTAGTGCTTGAAGGTGCGTGCCTGTAGTTGTTAGTGCTTGAAGGTGCGTGCGTGTAGTTGTTAGTGCTTGAAGGTGCGTTCCTGTAGTCGTTAGTGCTTGAAGGTGGGTGCCTGTAGTTGTTAGTGCTTGAAGGTGGGTGCCTGTAGTTGTTAGTGCTGGAAGGTGCGTGCCTGTAGTTATTAGTGCTTGAAGGTGCGTGCCTGTAGTTGTTAGTGCTTGAAGGTGGGTGCCTGTAGTTATTAGTGCTTGAAGGTGCGTGCCTGTAGTTGTTAGTGCTTGAAGGTGCGTGCATGTAGTTGTTAGTGCTTGAAGGTGGGTGCCTGTAGTTATTAGTGCTTGAAGGTGGGTGCCTGTAGTTGTTAGTGCTTGAAGGTGCGTGCCTGTAGTTATTAGTGCTTGAAGGTGCGTTAGTTGTTAGTGCTTGAAGGTGCGTGCCTGTAGTTGTTAGTGACTGAAGGTGCGTGCCTGTAGTTGTTAGTGCTTGAAGGTGTGTGCCTGTAGTTAGTGCTTGAAGGTGCGTGCATGTAGTTGTTAGTGCTTGAAGGTGCGTGCCTGTAGTTATTAGTGCTTGAAGGTGCGTGCCTGTAGTTGTTAGTGCTTGAAGGTGGGTGCCTGTAGTTGTTAGTGCTTGAAGGTGGGTGCCTGTAGTTGTTAGTGCTTGAAGGTGGGTGCCTGTAGTTGTTAGTGCTTGAAGGTGCGTGCCTGTAGTTGTTAGTGCTTGAAGGTGGGTGCCTGTAGTTGTTAGTGCTTGAAGGTGGGTGCCTGTAGTTGTTAGTGCTTGAAGGTGGGTGCCTGTAGTTGTTAGTGCTTGAAGGTGCGTTAGTTATTAGTGCTTGAAGGTGGGTGCATGTAGTTATTAGTGCTTGAAGGTGGGTGCCTGTAGTTGTTAGTGCTTGAAGGTGCGTGCCTGTAGTTGTTAGTGCTTGAAGGTGGGTGCCTGTAGTTGTTAGTGCTTGAAGGTGGGTGCCTGTAGTTGTTAGTGCTTGAAGTTGGGTGCCTGTAGTTGTTAGTGCTTGAAGGTGGGTGCCTGTAGTTGTTAGTGCTTGAAGGTGCGTTAGTTATTAGTGCTTGAAGGTGGGTGCATGTAGTTATTAGTGCTTGAAGGTGGGTGCATGTAGTTGTTAGTGCTTGAAGGTGGGTGCCTGTAGTTGTTAGTGCTTGAAGGTGGGTGTCTGTAGTTGTTAGTGCTTGAAGGTGCGTGCCTGTAGTTATTAGTGCTTGAAGGTGGGTGCATGTAGTTATTAGTGCTTGAAGGTGGGTGCATGTAGTTGTTAGTGCTTGAAGGTGGGTGCCTGTAGTTGTTAGTGCTTGAAGGTGCGTGCCTGTAGTTATTAGTGCTTGAAGGTGCGTGCCTGTAGTTAGTGCTTGAAGGTGCGTGCCTGTAGTTGTTAGTGCTTGAAGGTGGGTGCCTGTAGTTAGTGCTTGAAGGTGCATGCATGTAGTTGTTAGTGCTTGAAGGTGGGTGCCTGTAGTTGTTAGTGCTTGAAGGTGGGTGCCTGTAGTTGTTAGTGCTTGAAGGTGCGTGCCTGTAGTTATTAGTGCTTGAAGGTGCGTGCCTGTAGTTGTTAGTGCTTGAAGGTGGGTGCCTGTAGTTGTTAGTGCTTGAAGGTGGGTGCCTGTAGTTGTTAGTGCTTGAAGTTGGGTGCCTGTAGTTGTTAGTGCTTGAAGGTGGGTGCCTGTAGTTGTTAGTGCTTGAAGGTGCGTTAGTTGTTAGTGCTTGAAGGTGCGTGCCTGTAGTTGTTAGTGACTGAAGGTGCGTGCCTGTAGTTGTTAGTGCTTGAAGGTGGGTGCCTGTAGTTGTTAGTGCTTGAAGGTGCGTGCATGTAGTTGTTAGTGCTTGAAGGTGGGTGCCTGTAGTTGTTAGTGCTTGAAGGTGGGTGTCTGTAGTTGTTAGTGCTTGAAGGTGCGTGCCTGTAGTTATTAGTGCTTGAAGGTGGGTGCATGTAGTTATTAGTGCTTGAAGGTGGGTGCATGTAGTTGTTAGTGCTTGAAGGTGGGTGCCTGTAGTTGTTAGTGCTTGAAGGTGCGTGCCTGTAGTTATTAGTGCTTGAAGGTGCGTGCCTGTAGTTAGTGCTTGAAGGTGCGTGCCTGTAGTTGTTAGTGCTTGAAGGTGGGTGCCTGTAGTTAGTGCTTGAAGGTGCATGCATGTAGTTGTTAGTGCTTGAAGGTGGGTGCCTGTAGTTGTTAGTGCTTGAAGGTGGGTGCCTGTAGTTGTTAGTGCTTGAAGGTGCGTGCCTGTAGTTATTAGTGCTTGAAGGTGCGTGCCTGTAGTTGTTAGTGCTTGAAGGTGGGTGCCTGTAGTTGTTAGTGCTTGAAGGTGGGTGCCTGTAGTTGTTAGTGCTTGAAGTTGGGTGCCTGTAGTTGTTAGTGCTTGAAGGTGGGTGCCTGTAGTTGTTAGTGCTTGAAGGTGCGTTAGTTGTTAGTGCTTGAAGGTGCGTGCCTGTAGTTGTTAGTGACTGAAGGTGCGTGCCTGTAGTTGTTAGTGCTTGAAGGTGGGTGCCTGTAGTTGTTAGTGCTTGAAGGTGCGTGCATGTAGTTGTTAGTGCTTGAAGGTGGGTGCCTGTAGTTATTAGTGCTTGAAGGTGCGTGCCTGTAGTTAGTGCTTGAAGGTGCGTGCCTGTAGTTGTTCGTGCTTGAAGGTGCGTGCCTGTAGTTGTTAGTGCTTGAAGGTGGGTGCATGTAGTTATTAGTGCTTGAAGGTGGGTGCCTGTAGTTGTTAGTGCTTGAAGGTGCGTGCGTGTAGTTGTTAGTGCTTGAAGGTGCGTGCGTGTAGTTGTTAGTGCTTGAAGGTGCGTTCCTGTAGTCGTTAGTGCTTGAAGGTGGGTGCCTGTAGTTGTTAGTGCTTGAAGGTGGGTGCCTGTAGTTGTTAGTGCTGGAAGGTGCGTGCCTGTAGTTATTAGTGCTTGAAGGTGCGTGCCTGTAGTTATTAGTGCTTGAAGGTGCGTGCCTGTAGTTATTAGTGCTTGAAGGTGCGTGCCTGTAGTTAGTGCTTGAAGGTGCGTGCATGTAGTTGTTAGTGCTTGAAGGTGCGTGCCTGTAGTTATTAGTGCTTGAAGGTGGGTGCCTGTAGTTAGTGCTTGAAGGTGCGTGCATGTAGTTGTTAGTGCTTGAAGGTGGGTGCCTGTAGTTATTAGTGCTTGAAGGTGCGTGCCTGTAGTTGTTAGTGCTTGAAGGTGCGTGCATGTAGTTGTTAGTGCTTGAAGGTGGGTGCCTGTAGTTATTAGTGCTTGAAGGTGGGTGCCTGTAGTTGTTAGTGCTTGAAGGTGCGTGCCTGTAGTTATTAGTGCTTGAAGGTGCGTTAGTTGTTAGTGCTTGAAGGTGGGTGCCTGTAGTTGTTAGTGCTTGAAGGTGCGTTAGTTGTTAGTGCTTGAAGGTGCGTGCCTGTAGTTGTTAGTGACTGAAGGTGCGTGCCTGTAGTTGTTAGTGCTTGAAGGTGCGTGCCTGTAGTTAGTGCTTGAAGGTGCGTGCCTGTAGTTGTTAGTGCTTGAAGGTGCGTGCCTGTAGTTATTAGTGCTTGAAGGTGTGTGCCTGTAGTTGTTAGTGCTTGAAGGTGGGTGCCTGTAGTTGTTAGTGCTTGAAGGTGGGTGCCTGTAGTTGTTAGTGCTTGAAGGTGGGTGCCTGTAGTTGTTAGTGCTTGAAGGTGCGTGCCTGTAGTTGTTAGTGCTTGAAGGTGGGTGCCTGTAGTTGTTAGTGCTTGAAGTTGGGTGCCTGTAGTTGTTAGTGCTTGAAGGTGGGTGCCTGTAGTTGTTAGTGCTTGAAGGTGCGTTAGTTATTAGTGCTTGAAGGTGGGTGCATGTAGTTATTAGTGCTTGAAGGTGGGTGCATGTAGTTGTTAGTGCTTGAAGGTGGGTGACTGTAGTTGTTAGTGCTTGAAGGTGGGTGCCTGTAGTTGTTAGTGCTTGAAGGTGCGTGCCTGTAGTTGATAGTGCTTGAAGGTGGGTGCCTGCAGTTGTTAGTGCTTGAAGGTGCGTGCCTGTAGTTGTTAGTGCTTGAAGGTGCGTTAGTTGTTAGTGCTTGAAGGTGCGTGCCTGTAGTTGTTAGTGACTGAAGGTGGGTGCCTGTAGTTGTTAGTGCTTGAAGGTGCGTGCCTGTAGTTAGTGCTTGAAGGTGCGTGCCTGTAGTTGTTAGTGCTTGAAGGTGCGTGCCTGTAGTTATTAGTGCTTGAAGGTGGGTGCCTGTAGTTGTTAGTGCTTGAAGGTGGGTGCCTGTAGTTGTTAGTGCTTGAAGGTGCGTGCCTGTAGTTGTTAGTGCTTGAAGGTGGGTGCCTGTAGTTGTTAGTGCTTGAAGGTGCGTGCCTGTAGTCGTTAGTGCTTGAAGGTGGGTGCCTGTAGTTGTTAGTGCTTGAAGGTGGGTGCCTGTAGTTGTTAGTGCTTGAAGGTGGGTGCATGTAGTTATTAGTGCTTGAAGGTGGGTGCCTGTAGTTGTTAGTGCTTGAAGGTGGGTGCCTGTAGTTGTTAGTGCTTCAAGGTGGGTGCCTGTAGTTGTTAGTGCTTGAAGGTGGGTGCCTGTAGTTGTTAGTGCTTGAAGGTGGGTGCCTGTAGTTGTTAGTGCTTGAAGTTGGGTGCCTGTAGTTGTTAGTGCTTGAAGGTGGGTGCCTGTAGTTGTTAGTGCTTGAAGGTGCGTTAGTTGTTAGTGCTTGAAGGTGCGTGCCTGTAGTTGTTAGTGACTGAAGGTGCGTGCCTGTAGATTTTAGTTCTTGAAGGTGCGTGCCTGTAGTTAGTGCTTGAAGGTGCGTGCCTGTAGTTGTTAGTGCTTGAAGGTGCGTGCCTGTAGTTATTAGTGCTTGAAGGTGCGTGCCTGTAGTTGTTAGTGCTTGAAGGTGGGTGCCTGTAGTTGTTAGTGCTTGAAGGTGGGTGCCTGTAGTTGTTAGTGCTTGAAGGTGCGTTAGTTATTAGTGCTTGAAGGTGGGTGCATGTAGTTATTAGTGTTTGAAGGTGGGTGCATGTAGTTGTTAGTGCTTGAAGGTGGGTGCCTGTAGTTGTTAGTGCTTGAAGGTGGGTGTCTGTAGTTGTTAGTGCTTGAAGGTGCGTGCCTGTAGTTAGTGCTTGAAGGTGCGTGCCTGTAGTTGTTAGTGCTTGAAGGTGGGTGCCTGTAGTTGTTAGTGCTTGAAGGTGGGTGCCTGTAGTTGTTAGTGCTTGAAGGTGCGTGCCTGTAGTTATTAGTGCTTGAAGGTGCGTTAGTTGTTAGTGCTTGAAGGTGGGTGCCTGTAGTTGTTAGTGCTTGAAGGTGGGTGCCTGTAGTTGTTAGTGCTTGAAGGTGCGTTAGTTGTTAGTGCTTGAAGGTGCGTGCCTGTAGTTGTTAGTGACTGAAGGTGCGTGCCTGTAGTTGTTAGTGCTTGAAGGTGGGTGCCTGTAGTTAGTGCTTGAAGGTGCATGCATGTAGTTGTTAGTGCTTGAAGGTGGGTGCCTGTAGTTGTTAGTGCTTGAAGGTGGGTGCCTGTAGTTGTTAGTGCTTGAAGGTGCGTGCCTGTAGTTATTAGTGCTTGAAGGTGCGTGCCTGTAGTTGTTAGTGCTTGAAGGTGGGTGCCTGTAGTTGTTAGTGCTTGAAGGTGGGTGCCTGTAGTTGTTAGTGCTTGAAGTTGGGTGCCTGTAGTTGTTAGTGCTTGAAGGTGGGTGCCTGTAGTTGTTAGTGCTTGAAGGTGCGTTAGTTGTTAGTGCTTGAAGGTGCGTGCCTGTAGTTGTTAGTGACTGAAGGTGCGTGCCTGTAGTTGTTAGTGCTTGAAGGTGGGTGCCTGTAGTTGTTAGTGCTTGAAGGTGCGTGCATGTAGTTGTTAGTGCTTGAAGGTGGGTGCCTGTAGTTATTAGTGCTTGAAGGTGCGTGCCTGTAGTTAGTGCTTGAAGGTGCGTGCCTGTAGTTGTTCGTGCTTGAAGGTGCGTGCCTGTAGTTGTTAGTGCTTGAAGGTGGGTGCCTGTAGTTATTAGTGCTTGAAGGTGGGTGCCTGTAGTTGTTAGTGCTTGAAGGTGCGTGCGTGTAGTTGTTAGTGCTTGAAGGTGGGTGCCTGTAGTTGTTAGTGCTTGAAGGTGGGTGCCTGTAGTTGTTAGTGCTTGAAGTTGGGTGCCTGTAGTTGTTAGTGCTTGAAGGTGGGTGCCTGTAGTTGTTAGTGCTTGAAGGTGCGTTAGTTGTTAGTGCTTGAAGGTGCGTGCCTGTAGTTGTTAGTGACTGAAGGTGCGTGCCTGTAGTTGTTAGTGCTTGAAGGTGGGTGCCTGTAGTTGTTAGTGCTTGAAGGTGCGTGCATGTAGTTGTTAGTGCTTGAAGGTGGGTGCCTGTAGTTATTAGTGCTTGAAGGTGCGTGCCTGTAGTTAGTGCTTGAAGGTGCGTGCCTGTAGTTGTTCGTGCTTGAAGGTGCGTGCCTGTAGTTATTAGTGCTTGAAGGTGGGTGCCTGTAGTTAGTGCTTGAAGGTGCGTGCATGTAGTTGTTAGTGCTTGAAGGTGGGTGCCTGTAGTTATTAGTGCTTGAAGGTGCGTGCCTGTAGTTGTTAGTGCTTGAAGGTGCGTGCATGTAGTTGTTAGTGCTTGAAGGTGGGTGCCTGTAGTTATTAGTGCTTGAAGGTGGGTGCCTGTAGTTGTTAGTGCTTGAAGGTGCGTGCCTGTAGTTATTAGTGCTTGAAGGTGCGTTAGTTGTTAGTGCTTGAAGGTGGGTGCCTGTAGTTGTTAGTGCTTGAAGGTGCGTTAGTTGTTAGTGCTTGAAGGTGCGTGCCTGTAGTTGTTAGTGACTGAAGGTGCGTGCCTGTAGTTGTTAGTGCTTGAAGGTGCGTGCCTGTAGTTAGTGCTTGAAGGTGCGTGCCTGTAGTTGTTAGTGCTTGAAGGTGCGTGCCTGTAGTTATTAGTGCTTGAAGGTGTGTGCCTGTAGTTGTTAGTGCTTGAAGGTGGGTGCCTGTAGTTGTTAGTGCTTGAAGGTGGGTGCCTGTAGTTGTTAGTGCTTGAAGGTGCGTTAGTTATTAGTGCTTGAAGGTGGGTGCATGTAGTTATTAGTGCTTGAAGGTGGGTGCATGTAGTTGTTAGTGCTTGAAGGTGGGTGCCTGTAGTTGTTAGTGCTTGAAGGTGGGTGCCTGTAGTTGTTAGTGCTTGAAGGTGCGTGCCTGTAGTTGTTAGTGCTTGAAGGTGGGTGCCTGTAGTTGTTAGTGCTTGAAGTTGGGTGCCTGTAGTTGTTAGTGCTTGAAGGTGGGTGCCTGTAGTTGTTAGTGCTTGAAGGTGCGTTAGTTATTAGTGCTTGAAGGTGGGTGCATGTAGTTATTAGTGCTTGAAGGTGGGTGCATGTAGTTGTTAGTGCTTGAAGGTGGGTGACTGTAGTTGTTAGTGCTTGAAGGTGGGTGCCTGTAGTTGTTAGTGCTTGAAGGTGCGTGCCTGTAGTTGATAGTGCTTGAAGGTGGGTGCCTGCAGTTGTTAGTGCTTGAAGGTGCGTGCCTGTAGTTGTTAGTGCTTGAAGGTGCGTTAGTTGTTAGTGCTTGAAGGTGCGTGCCTGTAGTTGTTAGTGACTGAAGGTGCGTGCCTGTAGTTGTTAGTGCTTGAAGGTGCGTGCCTGTAGTTAGTGCTTGAAGGTGCGTGCCTGTAGTTGTTAGTGCTTGAAGGTGCGTGCCTGTAGTTATTAGTGCTTGAAGGTGGGTGCCTGTAGTTGTTAGTGCTTGAAGGTGGGTGCCTGTAGTTGTTAGTGCTTGAAGGTGCGTGCCTGTAGTTGTTAGTGCTTGAAGGTGGGTGCCTGTAGTTGTTAGTGCTTGAAGGTGCGTGCCTGTAGTCGTTAGTGCTTGAAGGTGGGTGCCTGTAGTTGTTAGTGCTTGAAGGTGGGTGCCTGTAGTTGTTAGTGCTTGAAGGTGGGTGCATGTAGTTATTAGTGCTTGAAGGTGGGTGCCTGTAGTTGTTAGTGCTTGAAGGTGGGTGCCTGTAGTTGTTAGTGCTTCAAGGTGGGTGCCTGTAGTTGTTAGTGCTTGAAGGTGGGTGCCTGTAGTTGTTAGTGCTTGAAGGTGGGTGCCTGTAGTTGTTAGTGCTTGAAGTTGGGTGCCTGTAGTTGTTAGTGCTTGAAGGTGGGTGCCTGTAGTTGTTAGTGCTTGAAGGTGCGTTAGTTGTTAGTGCTTGAAGGTGCGTGCCTGTAGTTGTTAGTGACTGAAGGTGCGTGCCTGTAGATTTTAGTTCTTGAAGGTGCGTGCCTGTAGTTAGTGCTTGAAGGTGCGTGCCTGTAGTTGTTAGTGCTTGAAGGTGCGTGCCTGTAGTTATTAGTGCTTGAAGGTGCGTGCCTGTAGTTGTTAGTGCTTGAAGGTGGGTGCCTGTAGTTGTTAGTGCTTGAAGGTGGGTGCCTGTAGTTGTTAGTGCTTGAAGGTGCGTTAGTTATTAGTGCTTGAAGGTGGGTGCATGTAGTTATTAGTGTTTGAAGGTGGGTGCATGTAGTTGTTAGTGCTTGAAGGTGGGTGCCTGTAGTTGTTAGTGCTTGAAGGTGGGTGTCTGTAGTTGTTAGTGCTTGAAGGTGCGTGCCTGTAGTTAGTGCTTGAAGGTGCGTGCCTGTAGTTGTTAGTGCTTGAAGGTGGGTGCCTGTAGTTGTTAGTGCTTGAAGGTGGGTGCCTGTAGTTGTTAGTGCTTGAAGGTGCGTGCCTGTAGTTATTAGTGCTTGAAGGTGCGTTAGTTGTTAGTGCTTGAAGGTGGGTGCCTGTAGTTGTTAGTGCTTGAAGGTGGGTGCCTGTAGTTGTTAGTGCTTGAAGGTGCGTTAGTTGTTAGTGCTTGAAGGTGCGTGCCTGTAGTTGTTAGTGACTGAAGGTGCGTGCCTGTAGTTGTTAGTGCTTGAAGGTGGGTGCCTGTAGTTAGTGCTTGAAGGTGCATGCATGTAGTTGTTAGTGCTTGAAGGTGGGTGCCTGTAGTTGTTAGTGCTTGAAGGTGGGTGCCTGTAGTTGTTAGTGCTTGAAGGTGCGTGCCTGTAGTTATTAGTGCTTGAAGGTGCGTGCCTGTAGTTGTTAGTGCTTGAAGGTGGGTGCCTGTAGTTGTTAGTGCTTGAAGGTGGGTGCCTGTAGTTGTTAGTGCTTGAAGTTGGGTGCCTGTAGTTGTTAGTGCTTGAAGGTGGGTGCCTGTAGTTGTTAGTGCTTGAAGGTGCGTTAGTTGTTAGTGCTTGAAGGTGCGTGCCTGTAGTTGTTAGTGACTGAAGGTGCGTGCCTGTAGTTGTTAGTGCTTGAAGGTGGGTGCCTGTAGTTGTTAGTGCTTGAAGGTGCGTGCATGTAGTTGTTAGTGCTTGAAGGTGGGTGCCTGTAGTTATTAGTGCTTGAAGGTGCGTGCCTGTAGTTAGTGCTTGAAGGTGCGTGCCTGTAGTTGTTCGTGCTTGAAGGTGCGTGCCTGTAGTTGTTAGTGCTTGAAGGTGGGTGCCTGTAGTTATTAGTGCTTGAAGGTGGGTGCCTGTAGTTGTTAGTGCTTGAAGGTGCGTGCGTGTAGTTGTTAGTGCTTGAAGGTGGGTGCCTGTAGTTGTTAGTGCTTGAAGGTGGGTGCCTGTAGTTGTTAGTGCTTGAAGTTGGGTGCCTGTAGTTGTTAGTGCTTGAAGGTGGGTGCCTGTAGTTGTTAGTGCTTGAAGGTGCGTTAGTTGTTAGTGCTTGAAGGTGCGTGCCTGTAGTTGTTAGTGACTGAAGGTGCGTGCCTGTAGTTGTTAGTGCTTGAAGGTGGGTGCCTGTAGTTGTTAGTGCTTGAAGGTGCGTGCATGTAGTTGTTAGTGCTTGAAGGTGGGTGCCTGTAGTTATTAGTGCTTGAAGGTGCGTGCCTGTAGTTAGTGCTTGAAGGTGCGTGCCTGTAGTTGTTCGTGCTTGAAGGTGCGTGCCTGTAGTTGTTAGTGCTTGAAGGTGGGTGCCTGTAGTTATTAGTGCTTGAAGGTGGGTGCCTGTAGTTGTTAGTGCTTGAAGGTGCGTGCGTGTAGTTGTTAGTGCTTGAAGGTGCGTGCGTGTAGTTGTTAGTGCTTGAAGGTGCGTTCCTGTAGTCGTTAGTGCTTGAAGGTGGGTGCCTGTAGTTGTTAGTGCTTGAAGGTGGGTGCCTGTAGTTGTTAGTGCTTGAAGGTGGGTGCCTGTAGTTGTTAGTGCTTGAAGGTGGGTGCCTGTAGTTGTTAGTGCTTGAAGTTGGGTGCCTGTAGTTGTTAGTGCTTGAAGGTGGGTGCCTGTAGTTGTTAGTGCTTGAAGGTGCGTTAGTTGTTAGTGCTTGAAGGTGCGTGCCTGTAGTTGTTAGTGACTGAAGGTGCGTGCCTGTAGTTGTTAGTGCTTGAAGGTGCGTGCCTGTAGTTAGTGCTTGAAGGTGCGTGCCTGTAGTTGTTAGTGCTTGAAGGTGCGTGCCTGTAGTTATTAGTGCTTGAAGGTGCGTGCCTGTAGTTGTTAGTGCTTGAAGGTGGGTGCCTGTAGTTGTTAGTGCTTGAAGGTGGGTGCCTGTAGTTGTTAGTGCTTGAAGGTGGGTGCCTGTAGTTGTTAGTGCTTGAAGGTGCGTGCCTGTAGTTGTTAGTGCTTGAAGGTGGGTGCCTGTAGTTGTTAGTGCTTGAAGGTGGGTGCCTGTAGTTGTTAGTGCTTGAAGGTGGGTGCCTGTAGTTGTTAGTGCTTGAAGGTGCGTTAGTTATTAGTGCTTGAAGGTGGGTGCATGTAGTTATTAGTGCTTGAAGGTGGGTGCCTGTAGTTGTTAGTGCTTGAAGGTGGGTGCCTGTAGTTGTTAGTGCTTGAAGTTGGGTGCCTGTAGTTGTTAGTGCTTGAAGGTGGGTGCCTGTAGTTGTTAGTGCTTGAAGGTGGGTGCCTGTAGTTGTTAGTGCTTGAAGGTGGGTGCCTGTAGTTATTAGTGCTTGAAGGTGGGTGCATGTAGTTATTAGTGCTTGAAGGTGGGTGCCTGTAGTTGTTAGTGCTTGAAGGTGGGTGCCTGTAGTTGTTAGTGCTTGAAGTTGGGTGCCTGTAGTTGTTAGTGCTTGAAGGTGGGTGCCTGTAGTTGTTAGTGCTTGAAGGTGCGTTAGTTATTAGTGCTTGAAGGTGGGTGCATGTAGTTATTAGTGCTTGAAGGTGGGTGCATGTAGTTGTTAGTGCTTGAAGGTGGGTGCCTGTAGTTGTTAGTGCTTGAAGGTGGGTGTCTGTAGTTGTTAGTGCTTGAAGGTGCGTGCCTGTAGTTATTAGTGCTTGAAGGTGGGTGCATGTAGTTATTAGTGCTTGAAGGTGGGTGCATGTAGTTGTTAGTGCTTGAAGGTGGGTGCCTGTAGTTGTTAGTGCTTGAAGGTGCGTGCCTGTAGTTATTAGTGCTTGAAGGTGCGTGCCTGTAGTTAGTGCTTGAAGGTGCGTGCCTGTAGTTGTTAGTGCTTGAAGGTGGGTGCCTGTAGTTAGTGCTTGAAGGTGCATGCATGTAGTTGTTAGTGCTTGAAGGTGGGTGCCTGTAGTTGTTAGTGCTTGAAGGTGGGTGCCTGTAGTTGTTAGTGCTTGAAGGTGCGTGCCTGTAGTTATTAGTGCTTGAAGGTGCGTGCCTGTAGTTGTTAGTGCTTGAAGGTGGGTGCCTGTAGTTGTTAGTGCTTGAAGGTGGGTGCCTGTAGTTGTTAGTGCTTGAAGTTGGGTGCCTGTAGTTGTTAGTGCTTGAAGGTGGGTGCCTGTAGTTGTTAGTGCTTGAAGGTGCGTTAGTTGTTAGTGCTTGAAGGTGCGTGCCTGTAGTTGTTAGTGACTGAAGGTGCGTGCCTGTAGTTGTTAGTGCTTGAAGGTGGGTGCCTGTTGTTGTTAGTGCTTGAAGGTGCGTGCATGTAGTTGTTAGTGCTTGAAGGTGGGTGCCTGTAGTTATTAGTGCTTGAAGGTGCGTGCCTGTAGTTAGTGCTTGAAGGTGCGTGCCTGTAGTTGTTCGTGCTTGAAGCTGCGTGCCTGTAGTTGTTAGTGCTTGAAGGTGGGTGCATGTAGTTATTAGTGCTTGAAGGTGGGTGCCTGTAGTTGTTAGTGCTTGAAGGTGCGTGCGTGTAGTTGTTAGTGCTTGAAGGTGCGTGCGTGTAGTTGTTAGTGCTTGAAGGTGCGTTCCTGTAGTCGTTAGTGCTTGAAGGTGGGTGCCTGTAGTTGTTAGTGCTTGAAGGTGGGTGCCTGTAGTTGTTAGTGCTGGAAGGTGCGTGCCTGTAGTTATTAGTGCTTGAAGGTGCGTGCCTGTAGTTATTAGTGCTTGAAGGTGCGTGCCTGTAGTTATTAGTGCTTGAAGGTGCGTGCCTGTAGTTAGTGCTTGAAGGTGCGTGCATGTAGTTGTTAGTGCTTGAAGGTGCGTGCCTGTAGTTATTAGTGCTTGAAGGTGGGTGCCTGTAGTTAGTGCTTGAAGGTGCGTGCATGTAGTTGTTAGTGCTTGAAGGTGGGTGCCTGTAGTTATTAGTGCTTGAAGGTGCGTGCCTGTAGTTGTTAGTGCTTGAAGGTGCGTGCATGTAGTTGTTAGTGCTTGAAGGTGGGTGCCTGTAGTTATTAGTGCTTGAAGGTGGGTGCCTGTAGTTGTTAGTGCTTGAAGGTGCGTGCCTGTAGTTATTAGTGCTTGAAGGTGCGTTAGTTGTTAGTGCTTGAAGGTGGGTGCCTGTAGTTGTTAGTGCTTGAAGGTGCGTTAGTTGTTAGTGCTTGAAGGTGCGTGCCTGTAGTTGTTAGTGACTGAAGGTGCGTGCCTGTAGTTGTTAGTGCTTGAAGGTGCGTGCCTGTAGTTAGTGCTTGAAGGTGCGTGCCTGTAGTTGTTAGTGCTTGAAGGTGCGTGCCTGTAGTTATTAGTGCTTGAAGGTGCGTGCCTGTAGTTGTTAGTGCTTGAAGGTGGGTGCCTGTAGTTGTTAGTGCTTGAAGGTGGGTGCCTGTAGTTGTTAGTGCTTGAAGGTGGGTGCCTGTAGTTGTTAGTGCTTGAAGGTGCGTGCCTGTAGTTGTTAGTGCTTGAAGGTGGGTGCCTGTAGTTGTTAGTGCTTGAAGTTGGGTGCCTGTAGTTGTTAGTGCTTGAAGGTGGGTGCCTGTAGTTGTTAGTGCTTGAAGGTGCGTTAGTTATTAGTGCTTGAAGGTGGGTGCATGTAGTTATTAGTGTTTGAAGGTGGGTGCATGTAGTTGTTAGTGCTTGAAGGTGGGTGCCTGTAGTTGTTAGTGCTTGAAGGTGGGTGTCTGTAGTTGTTAGTGCTTGAAGGTGCGTGCCTGTAGTTAGTGCTTGAAGGTGCGTGCCTGTAGTTGTTAGTGCTTGAAGGTGGGTGCCTGTAGTTGTTAGTGCTTGAAGGTGGGTGCCTGTAGTTGTTAGTGCTTGAAGGTGCGTGCCTGTAGTTATTAGTGCTTGAAGGTGCGTTAGTTGTTAGTGCTTGAAGGTGGGTGCCTGTAGTTGTTAGTGCTTGAAGGTGGGTGCCTGTAGTTGTTAGTGCTTGAAGGTGCGTTAGTTGTTAGTGCTTGAAGGTGCGTGCCTGTAGTTGTTAGTGACTGAAGGTGCGTGCCTGTAGTTGTTAGTGCTTGAAGGTGCGTGCCTGTAGTTAGTGCTTGAAGGTGCGTGCCTGTAGTTGTTAGTGCTTGAAGGTGCGTGCCTGTAGTTATTAGTGCTTGAAGGTGCGTGCCTGTAGTTGTTAGTGCTTGAAGGTGGGTGCCTGTAGTTGTTAGTGCTTGAAGGTGGGTGCCTGTAGTTGTTAGTGCTTGAAGGTGGGTGCCTGTAGTTGTTAGTGCTTGAAGGTGCGTGCCTGTAGTTGTTAGTGCTTGAAGGTGGGTGCCTGTAGTTGTTAGTGCTTGAAGTTGGGTGCCTGTAGTTGTTAGTGCTTGAAGGTGGGTGCCTGTAGTTGTTAGTGCTTGAAGGTGCGTTAGTTATTAGTGCTTGAAGGTGGGTGCATGTAGTTATTAGTGCTTGAAGGTGGGTGCATGTAGTTGTTAGTGCTTGAAGGTGGGTGCCTGTAGTTGTTAGTGCTTGAAGGTGGGTGCCTGTAGTTGTTAGTGCTTGAAGGTGCGTGCCTGTAGTTGATAGTGCTTGAAGGTGGGTGCCTGCAGTTGTTAGTGCTTGAAGGTGCGTGCCTGTAGTTGTTAGTGCTTGAAGGTGCGTTAGTTGTTAGTGCTTGAAGGTGCGTGCCTGTAGTTGTTAGTGACTGAAGGTGCGTGCCTGTAGTTGTTAGTGCTTGAAGGTGCGTGCCTGTAGTTAGTGCTTGAAGGTGCGTGCCTGTAGTTGTTAGTGCTTGAAGGTGCGTGCCTGTAGTTATTAGTGCTTGAAGGTGCGTGCCTGTAGTTGTTAGTGCTTGAAGGTGGGTGCCTGTAGTTGTTAGTGCTTGAAGGTGGGTGCCTGTAGTTGTTAGTGCTTGAAGGTGCGTGCCTGTAGTTGTTAGTGCTTGAAGGTGGGTGCCTGTAGTTGTTAGTGCTTGAAGGTGCGTGCCTGTAGTCGTTAGTGCTTGAAGGTGGGTGCCTGTAGTTGTTAGTGCTTGAAGGTGGGTGCCTGTAGTTGTTAGTGCTTGAAGGTGGGTGCATGTAGTTATTAGTGCTTGAAGGTGGGTGCCTGTAGTTGTTAGTGCTTGAAGGTGGGTGCCTGTAGTTGTTAGTGCTTCAAGGTGGGTGCCTGTAGTTGTTAGTGCTTGAAGGTGGGTGCCTGTAGTTGTTAGTGCTTGAAGGTGGGTGCCTGTAGTTGTTAGTGCTTGAAGTTGGGTGCCTGTAGTTGTTAGTGCTTGAAGGTGGGTGCCTGTAGTTATTAGTGCTTGAAGGTGCGTGCCTGTAGTTGTTAGTGCTTGAAGGTGGGTGCCTGTAGTTGTTAGTGCTTGAAGGTGGGTGCCTGTAGTTGTTAGTGCTTGAAGGTGGGTGCCTGTAGTTGTTAGTGCTTGAAGGTGCGTGCCTGTAGTTGTTAGTGCTTGAAGGTGGGTGCCTGTAGTTGTTAGTGCTTGAAGTTGGGTGCCTGTAGTTGTTAGTGCTTGAAGGTGGGTGCCTGTAGTTGTTAGTGCTTGAAGGTGCGTTAGTTATTAGTGCTTGAAGGTGGGTGCATGTAGTTATTAGTGCTTGAAGGTGGGTGCATGTAGTTGTTAGTGCTTGAAGGTGGGTGCCTGTAGTTGTTAGTGCTTGAAGGTGGGTGCCTGTAGTTGTTAGTGCTTGAAGGTGCGTGCCTGTAGTTGATAGTGCTTGAAGGTGGGTGCCTGCAGTTGTTAGTGCTTGAAGGTGCGTGCCTGTAGTTGTTAGTGCTTGAAGGTGCGTTAGTTGTTAGTGCTTGAAGGTGCGTGCCTGTAGTTGTTAGTGACTGAAGGTGCGTGCCTGTAGTTGTTAGTGCTTGAAGGTGCGTGCCTGTAGTTAGTGCTTGAAGGTGCGTGCCTGTAGTTGTTAGTGCTTGAAGGTGCGTGCCTGTAGTTATTAGTGCTTGAAGGTGCGTGCCTGTAGTTGTTAGTGCTTGAAGGTGGGTGCCTGTAGTTGTTAGTGCTTGAAGGTGGGTGCCTGTAGTTGTTAGTGCTTGAAGGTGCGTGCCTGTAGTTGTTAGTGCTTGAAGGTGGGTGCCTGTAGTTGTTAGTGCTTGAAGGTGCGTGCCTGTAGTTGTTAGTGCTTGACGGTGGGTGCCTGTAGTTGTTAGTGCTTGAAGGTGCGTGCCTGTAGTCGTTAGTGCTTGAAGGTGGGTGCATGTAGTTGTTAGTGCTTGAAGGTGGGTGCCTGTAGTTGTTAGTGCTTGAAGGTGGGTGCATGTAGTTATTAGTGCTTGAAGGTGGGTGCCTGTAGTTGTTAGTGCTTGAAGGTGGGTGCCTGTAGTTGTTAGTGCTTCAAGGTGGGTGCCTGTAGTTGTTAGTGCTTCAAGGTGGGTGCCTGTAGTTGTTAGTGCTTGAAGGTGGGTGCCTGTAGTTGTTAGTGCTTGAAGGTGGGTGCCTGTAGTTGTTAGTGCTTGAAGGTGCGTTAGTTGTTAGTGCTTGAAGGTGCGTGCCTGTAGTTGTTAGTGACTGAAGGTGCGTGCCTGTAGTTGTTAGTGCTTGAAGGTGCGTGCCTGTAGTTAGTGCTTGAAGGTGCGTGCCTGTAGTTGTTAGTGCTTGAAGGTGCGTGCCTGTAGTTATTAGTGCTTGAAGGTGCGTGCCTGTAGTTGTTAGTGCTTGAAGGTGGGTGCCTGTAGTTGTTAGTGCTTGAAGGTGGGTGCCTGTAGTTGTTAGTGCTTGAAGGTGCGTTAGTTATTAGTGCTTGAAGGTGGGTGCATGTAGTTATTAGTGCTTGAAGGTGGGTGCATGTAGTTGTTAGTGCTTGAAGGTGGGTGCCTGTAGTTGTTAGTGCTTGAAGGTGGGTGCCTGTAGTTGTTAGTGCTTGAAGGTGCGTGCCTGTAGTTGATAGTGCTTGAAGGTGGGTGCCTGC
Organism: Salvelinus alpinus; assembly: GCF_045679555.1. NCBI lineage: Eukaryota > Metazoa > Chordata > Actinopteri > Salmoniformes > Salmonidae > Salvelinus > Salvelinus alpinus. The sequence goes on along the minus strand of NC_092109.1, from coordinate 29,294,934 downwards.
AGTTGTTAGTGCTTGAAGGTGCGTGCCTGTAGTTGTTAGTGCTTGAAGGTGCGTTAGTTGTTAGTGCTTGAAGGTGCGTGCCTGTAGTTGTTAGTGACTGAAGGTGCGTGCCTGTAGTTGTTAGTGCTTGAAGGTGCGTGCCTGTAGTTAGTGCTTGAAGGTGCGTGCCTGTAGTTGTTAGTGCTTGAAGGTGCGTGCCTGTAGTTATTAGTGCTTGAAGGTGCGTGCCTGTAGTTGTTAGTGCTTGAAGGTGGGTGCCTGTAGTTGTTAGTGCTTGAAGGTGGGTGCCTGTAGTTGTTAGTGCTTGAAGGTGCGTGCCTGTAGTTGTTAGTGCTTGAAGGTGGGTGCCTGTAGTTGTTAGTGCTTGAAGGTGCGTGCCTGTAGTCGTTAGTGCTTGAAGGTGGGTGCCTGTAGTTGTTAGTGCTTGAAGGTGGGTGCCTGTAGTTGTTAGTGCTTGAAGGTGGGTGCATGTAGTTATTAGTGCTTGAAGGTGGGTGCCTGTAGTTGTTAGTGCTTGAAGGTGGGTGCCTGTAGTTGTTAGTGCTTCAAGGTGGGTGCCTGTAGTTGTTAGTGCTTGAAGGTGGGTGCCTGTAGTTGTTAGTGCTTGAAGGTGGGTGCCTGTAGTTGTTAGTGCTTGAAGTTGGGTGCCTGTAGTTGTTAGTGCTTGAAGGTGGGTGCCTGTAGTTGTTAGTGCTTGAAGGTGCGTTAGTTGTTAGTGCTTGAAGGTGCGTGCCTGTAGTTGTTAGTGACTGAAGGTGCGTGCCTGTAGTTGTTAGTGCTTGAAGGTGCGTGCCTGTAGTTAGTGCTTGAAGGTGCGTGCCTGTAGTTGTTAGTGCTTGAAGGTGCGTGCCTGTAGTTATTAGTGCTTGAAGGTGCGTGCCTGTAGTTGTTAGTGCTTGAAGGTGGGTGCCTGTAGTTGTTAGTGCTTGAAGGTGGGTGCCTGTAGTTGTTAGTGCTTGAAGGTGCGTTAGTTATTAGTGCTTGAAGGTGGGTGCATGTAGTTATTAGTGCTTGAAGGTGGGTGCATGTAGTTGTTAGTGCTTGAAGGTGGGTGCCTGTAGTTGTTAGTGCTTGAAGGTGGGTGTCTGTAGTTGTTAGTGCTTGAAGGTGCGTGCCTGTAGTTAGTGCTTGAAGGTGCGTGCCTGTAGTTGTTAGTGCTTGAAGGTGGGTGCCTGTAGTTGTTTGTGCTTGAAGGTGGGTGCCTGTAGTTGTTAGTGCTTGAAGGTGCGTGCCTGTAGTTATTAGTGCTTGAAGGTGCGTTAGTTGTTAGTGCTTGAAGGTGGGTGCCTGTAGTTGTTAGTGCTTGAAGGTGGGTGCCTGTAGTTGTTAGTGCTTGAAGGTGCGTTAGTTGTTAGTGCTTGAAGGTGCGTGCCTGTAGTCGTTAGTGCTTGAAGGTGCGTGCCTGTAGTTGTTAGTGCTTGAAGGTGCGTGCCTGTAGTTGTTAGTGCTTGAAGGTGGGTGCCTGTAGTTGTTAGTGCTTGAAGGTGCGTGCGTGTAGTTGTTAGTGCTTGAAGGTGCGTTCCTGTAGTCGTTAGTGCTTGAAGGTGGGTGCCTGTAGTTGTTAGTGCTTGAAGGTGGGTGCCTGTAGTTGTTAGTGCTGGAAGGTGCGTGCCTGTAGTTATTAGTGCTTGAAGGTGCGTGCCTGTAGTTGTTAGTGCTTGAAGGTGGGTGCCTGTAGTTGTTAGTGCTGGAAGGTGCGTGCCTGTAGTTATTAGTGCTTGAAGGTGCGTGCCTGTAGTTATTAGTGCTTGAAGGTGCGTGCCTGTAGTTATTAGTGCTTGAAGGTGCGTGCCTGTAGTTAGTGCTTGAAGGTGCGTGCATGTAGTTGTTAGTGCTTGAAGGTGCGTGCCTGTAGTTATTAGTGCTTGAAGGTGGGTGCCTGTAGTTAGTGCTTGAAGGTGCGTGCATGTAGTTGTTAGTGCTTGAAGGTGGGTGCCTGTAGTTATTAGTGCTTGAAGGTGCGTGCATGTAGTTGTTAGTGCTTGAAGGTGGGTGCCTGTAGTTATTAGTGCTTGAAGGTGGGTGCCTGTAGTTGTTAGTGCTTGAAGGTGCGTGCCTGTAGTTATTAGTGCTTGAAGGTGCGTTAGTTGTTAGTGCTTGAAGGTGGGTGCCTGTAGTTGTTAGTGCTTGAAGGTGCGTTAGTTGTTAGTGCTTGAAGGTGCGTGCCTGTAGTTGTTAGTGACTGAAGGTGCGTGCCTGTAGTTGTTAGTGCTTGAAGGTGCGTGCCTGTAGTTAGTGCTTGAAGGTGCGTGCCTGTAGTTGTTAGTGCTTGAAGGTGCGTGCCTGTAGTTATTAGTGCTTGAAGGTGCGTGCCTGTAGTTGTTAGTGCTTGAAGGTGGGTGCCTGTAGTTGTTAGTGCTTGAAGGTGGGTGCCTGTAGTTGTTAGTGCTTGAAGGTGCGTTCCTGTAGTTGTTAGTGCTTGAAGGTGCGTGCCTGTAGTTGTTAGTGCTTGAAGGTGGGTGCCTGTAGTTGTTAGTGCTTGAAGTTGGGTGCCTGTAGTTGTTAGTGCTTGAAGGTGGGTGCCTGTAGTTGTTAGTGCTTGAAGGTGCGTTAGTTATTAGTGCTTGAAGGTGGGTGCATGTAGTTATTAGTGCTTGAAGGTGGGTGCATGTAGTTGTTAGTGCTTGAAGGTGGGTGCCTGTAGTTGTTAGTGCTTGAAGGTGGGTGCCTGTAGTTGTTAGTGCTTGAAGGTGCGTGCCTGTAGTTGATAGTGCTTGAAGGTGGGTGCCTGCAGTTGTTAGTGCTTGAAGGTGCGTGCCTGTAGTTGTTAGTGCTTGAAGGTGCGTTAGTTGTTAGTGCTTGAAGGTGCGTGCCTGTAGTTGTTAGTGACTGAAGGTGCGTGCCTGTAGTTGTTAGTGCTTGAAGGTGCGTGCCTGTAGTTAGTGCTTGAAGGTGCGTGCCTGTAGTTGTTAGTGCTTGAAGGTGCGTGCCTGTAGTTATTAGTGCTTGAAGGTGCGTGCCTGTAGTTGTTAGTGCTTGAAGGTGGGTGCCTGTAGTTGTTAGTGCTTGAAGGTGGGTGCCTGTAGTTGTTAGTGCTTGAAGGTGCGTGCCTGTAGTTGTTAGTGCTTGAAGGTGGGTGCCTGTAGTTGTTAGTGCTTGAAGGTGCGTGCCTGTAGTCGTTAGTGCTTGAAGGTGGGTGCCTGTAGTTGTTAGTGCTTGAAGGTGGGTGCCTGTAGTTGTTAGTGCTTGAAGGTGGGTGCATTTAGTTATTAGTGCTTGAAGGTGGGTGCCTGTAGTTGTTAGTGCTTGAAGGTGGGTGCCTGTAGTTGTTAGTGCTTCAAGGTGGGTGCCTGTAGTTGTTAGTGCTTGAAGGTGGGTGCCTGTAGTTGTTAGTGCTTGAAGGTGGGTGCCTGTAGTTGTTAGTGCTTGAAGTTGGGTGCCTGTAGTTGTTAGTGCTTGAAGGTGGGTGCCTGTAGTTGTTAGTGCTTGAAGGTGCGTTAGTTGTTAGTGCTTGAAGGTGCGTGCCTGTAGTTGTTAGTGACTGAAGGTGCGTGCCTGTAGTTGTTAGTGCTTGAAGGTGCGTGCCTGTAGTTAGTGCTTGAAGGTGCGTGCCTGTAGTTGTTAGTGCTTGAAGGTGCGTGCCTGTAGTTATTAGTGCTTGAAGGTGCGTGCCTGTAGTTGTTAGTGCTTGAAGGTGGGTGCCTGTAGTTGTTAGTGCTTGAAGGTGGGTGCCTGTAGTTGTTAGTGCTTGAAGGTGCGTTAGTTATTAGTGCTTGAAGGTGGGTGCATGTAGTTATTAGTGCTTGAAGGTGGGTGCATGTAGTTGTTAGTGCTTGAAGGTGGGTGCCTGTAGTTGTTAGTGCTTGAAGGTGGGTGTCTGTAGTTGTTAGTGCTTGAAGGTGCGTGCCTGTAGTTAGTGCTTGAAGGTGCGTGCCTGTAGTTGTTAGTGCTTGAAGGTGGGTGCCTGTAGTTGTTAGTGCTTGAAGGTGGGTGCCTGTAGTTGTTAGTGCTTGAAGGTGCGTGCCTGTAGTTATTAGTGCTTGAAGGTGCGTTAGTTGTTAGTGCTTGAAGGTGGGTGCCTGTAGTTGTTAGTGCTTGAAGGTGGGTGCCTGTAGTTGTTAGTGCTTGAAGGTGCGTTAGTTGTTAGTGCTTGAAGGTGCGTGCCTGTAGTTGTTAGTGACTGAAGGTGCGTGCCTGTAGTTGTTAGTGCTTGAAGGTGCGTGCCTGTAGTTAGTGCTTGAAGGTGCGTGCCTGTAGTTGTTAGTGCTTGAAGGTGCGTGCCTGTAGTTATTAGTGCTTGAAGGTGCGTGCCTGTAGTTGTTAGTGCTTGAAGGTGGGTGCCTGTAGTTGTTAGTGCTTGAAGGTGGGTGCCTGTAGTTGTTAGTGCTTGAAGGTGGGTGCCTGTAGTTGTTAGTCTTGAAGGTGCGTGCCTGTAGTTGTTAGTGCTTGAAGGTGGGTGCCTGTAGTTGTTAGTGCTTGAAGTTGGGTGCCTGTAGTTGTTAGTGCTTGAAGGTGGGTGCCTGTAGTTGTTAGTGCTTGAAGGTGCGTTAGTTATTAGTGCTTGAAGGTGGGTGCATGTAGTTATTAGTGCTTGAAGGTGGGTGCATGTAGTTGTTAGTGCTTGAAGGTGGGTGCCTGTAGTTGTTAGTGCTTGAAGGTGGGTGCCTGTAGTTGTTAGTGCTTGAAGGTGCGTGCCTGTAGTTGATAGTGCTTGAAGGTGGGTGCCTGCAGTTGTTAGTGCTTGAAGGTGCGTGCCTGTAGTTGTTAGTGCTTGAAGGTGCGTTAGTTGTTAGTGCTTGAAGGTGCGTGCCTGTAGTTGTTAGTGACTGAAGGTGCGTGCCTGTAGTTGTTAGTGCTTGAAGGTGCGTGCCTGTAGTTAGTGCTTGAAGGTGCGTGCCTGTAGTTGTTAGTGCTTGAAGGTGCGTGCCTGTAGTTATTAGTGCTTGAAGGTGCGTGCCTGTAGTTGTTAGTGCTTGAAGGTGGGTGCCTGTAGTTGTTAGTGCTTGAAGGTGGGTGCCTGTAGTTGTTAGTGCTTGAAGGTGCGTGCCTGTAGTTGTTAGTGCTTGAAGGTGGGTGCCTGTAGTTGTTAGTGCTTGAAGGTGCGTGCCTGTAGTTGTTAGTGCTTGAAAGTGGGTGCCTGTAGTTGTTAGTGCTTGAAGGTGGGTGCCTGCAGTTGTTAGTGCTTGAAGGTGCGTGCCTGTAGTTGTTAGTGCTTGAAGGTGCGTTAGTTGTTAGTGCTTGAAGGTGCGTGCCTGTAGTTGTTAGTGACTGAAGGTGCGTGCCTGTAGTTGTTAGTGCTTGAAGGTGCGTGCCTGTAGTTAGTGCTTGAAGGTGCGTGCCTGTAGTTGTTAGTGCTTGAAGGTGCGTGCCTGTAGTTATTAGTGCTTGAAGGTGCGTGCCTGTAGTTGTTAGTGCTTGAAGGTGGGTGCCTGTAGTTGTTAGTGCTTGAAGGTGGGTGCCTGTAGTTGTTAGTGCTTGAAGGTGCGTTAGTTATTAGTGCTTGAAGGTGGGTGCATGTAGTTATTAGTGCTTGAAGGTGGGTGCATGTAGTTGTTAGTGCTTGAAGGTGGGTGCCTGTAGTTGTTAGTGCTTGAAGGTGGGTGTCTGTAGTTGTTAGTGCTTGAAGGTGCGTGCCTGTAGTTAGTGCTTGAAGGTGCGTGCCTGTAGTTGTTAGTGCTTGAAGGTGGGTGCCTGTAGTTGTTAGTGCTTGAAGGTGGGTGCCTGTAGTTGTTAGTGCTTGAAGGTGCGTGCCTGTAGTTATTAGTGCTTGAAGGTGCGTTAGTTGTTAGTGCTTGAAGGTGGGTGCCTGTAGTTGTTAGTGCTTGAAGGTGGGTGCCTGTAGTTGTTAGTGCTTGAAGGTGCGTTAGTTGTTAGTGCTTGAAGGTGCGTGCCTGTAGTTGTTAGTGACTGAAGGTGCGTGCCTGTAGTTGTTAGTGCTTGAAGGTGCGTGCCTGTAGTTAGTGCTTGAAGGTGCGTGCCTGTAGTTGTTAGTGCTTGAAGGTGCGTGCCTGTAGTTATTAGTGCTTGAAGGTGCGTGCCTGTAGTTGTTAGTGCTTGAAGGTGGGTGCCTGTAGTTGTTAGTGCTTGAAGGTGGGTGCCTGTAGTTGTTAGTGCTTGAAGGTGGGTGCCTGTAGTTGTTAGTCTTGAAGGTGCGTGCCTGTAGTTGTTAGTGCTTGAAGGTGGGTGCCTGTAGTTGTTAGTGCTTGAAGTTGGGTGCCTGTAGTTGTTAGTGCTTGAAGGTGGGTGCCTGTAGTTGTTAGTGCTTGAAGGTGCGTTAGTTATTAGTGCTTGAAGGTGGGTGCATGTAGTTATTAGTGCTTGAAGGTGGGTGCATGTAGTTGTTAGTGCTTGAAGGTGGGTGCCTGTAGTTGTTAGTGCTTGAAGGTGGGTGCCTGTAGTTGTTAGTGCTTGAAGGTGCGTGCCTGTAGTTGATAGTGCTTGAAGGTGGGTGCCTGCAGTTGTTAGTGCTTGAAGGTGCGTGCCTGTAGTTGTTAGTGCTTGAAGGTGCGTTAGTTGTTAGTGCTTGAAGGTGCGTGCCTGTAGTTGTTAGTGACTGAAGGTGCGTGCCTGTAGTTGTTAGTGCTTGAAGGTGCGTGCCTGTAGTTAGTGCTTGAAGGTGCGTGCCTGTAGTTGTTAGTGCTTGAAGGTGCGTGCCTGTAGTTATTAGTGCTTGAAGGTGCGTGCCTGTAGTTGTTAGTGCTTGAAGGTGGGTGCCTGTAGTTGTTAGTGCTTGAAGGTGGGTGCCTGTAGTTGTTAGTGCTTGAAGGTGCGTGCCTGTAGTTGTTAGTGCTTGAAGGTGGGTGCCTGTAGTTGTTAGTGCTTGAAGGTGCGTGCCTGTAGTTGTTAGTGCTTGAAAGTGGGTGCCTGTAGTTGTTAGTGCTTGAAGGTGCGTGCCTGTAGTCGTTAGTGCTTGAAGGTGGGTGTCTGTAGTTGTTAGTGCTTGAAGGTGGGTGCCTGTAGTTGTTAGTGCTTGAAGGTGGGTGCATGTAGTTATTAGTGCTTGAAGGTGGGTGCCTGTAGTTGTTAGTGCTTGAAGGTGGGTGCCTGTAGTTGTTAGTGCTTCAAGGTGGGTGCCTGTAGTTGTTAGTGCTTGAAGGTGGGTGCCTGTAGTTGTTAGTGCTTGAAGGTGGGTGCCTGTAGTTGTTAGTGCTTGAAGTTGGGTGCCTGTAGTTGTTAGTGCTTGAAGGTGGGTGCCTGTAGTTGTTAGTGCTTGAAGGTGCGTTAGTTGTTAGTCCTTGAAGGTGCGTGCCTGTAGTTGTTAGTGACTGAAGGTGCGTGCCTGTAGTTGTTAGTGCTTGAAGGTGCGTGCCTGTAGTTAGTGCTTGAAGGTGCGTGCCTGTAGTTGTTAGTGCTTGAAGGTGCGTGCCTGTAGTTATTAGTGCTTGAAGGTGCGTGCCTGTAGTTCTTAGTGCTTGAAGGTGGGTGCCTGTAGTTGTTAGTGGTTGAAGGTGGGTGCCTGTAGTTGTTAGTGCTTGAAGGTGCGTTAGTTATTAGTGCTTGAAGGTGGGTGCATGTAGTTATTAGTGCTTGAAGGTGGGTGCATGTAGTTGTTAGTGCTTGAAGGTGGGTGCCTGTAGTTGTTAGTGCTTGAAGGTGGGTGCCTGTAGTTGTTAGTGCTTGAAGGTGCGTGCCTGTAGTTGATAGTGCTTGAAGGTGGGTGCCTGCAGTTGTTAGTGCTTGAAGGTGCGTGCCTGTAGTTGTTAGTGCTTGAAGGTGCGTTAGTTGTTAGTGCTTGAAGGTGCGTGCCTGTAGTTGTTAGTGACTGAAGGTGCGTGCCTGTAGTTGTTAGTGCTTGAAGGTGCGTGCCTGTAGTTAGTGCTTGAAGGTGCGTGCCTGTAGTTGTTAGTGCTTGAAGGTGCGTGCCTGTAGTTATTAGTGCTTGAAGGTGCGTGCCTGTAGTTGTTAGTGCTTGAAGGTGGGTGCCTGTAGTTGTTAGTGCTTGAAGGAGCGTTAGTTGTTAGTGCTTGAAGGTGCGTGCCTGTAGTTGTTAGTGACTGAAGGTGCGTGCCTGTAGTTGTTAGTGCTTGAAGGTGCGTGCCTGTAGTTAGTGCTTGAAGGTGCGTGCCTGTAGTTGTTAGTGCTTGAAGGTGCGTGCCTGTAGTTGTTAGTGCTTGAAGGTGGGTGCCTGTAGTTGTTAGTGCTTGAAGGTGGGTGCCTGTAGTCGTTAGTGCTTGAAGGTGGGTGCCTGTAGTTGTTAGTGCTTGAAGGTGGGTGCCTGTAGTTGTTAGTGCTTGAAGGTGGGTGCATGTAGTTATTAGTGCTTGAAGGTGGGTGCCTGTAGTTGTTAGTGCTTGAAGGTGGGTGCCTGTAGTTGTTAGTGCTTCAAGGTGGGTGCCTGTAGTTGTTAGTGCTTGAAGGTGGGTGCCTGTAGTTGTTAGTGCTTGAAGGTGCGTGCCTGTAGTTGTTAGTGCTTGAAGTTGGGTGCCTGTAGTTGTTAGTGCTTGAAGGTGGGTGCCTGTAGTTGTTAGTGCTTGAAGGTGCGTTAGTTGTTAGTGCTTGAAGGTGCGTGCCTGTAGTTGTTAGTGACTGAAGGTGCGTGCCTGTAGTTGTTAGTGCTTGAAGGTGCGTGCCTGTAGTTAGTGCTTGAAGGTGCGTGCCTGTAGTTGTTAGTGCTTGAAGGTGCGTGCCTGTAGTTATTAGTGCTTGAAGGTGCGTGCCTGTAGTTGTTAGTGCTTGAAGGTGGGTGCCTGTAGTTGTTAGTGCTTGAAGGTGGGTGCCTGTAGTTGTTAGTGCTTGAAGGTGCGTTAGTTATTAGTGCTTGAAGGTGGGTGCATGTAGTTATTAGTGCTTGAAGGTGGGTGCATGTAGTTGTTAGTGCTTGAAGGTGGGTGCCTGTAGTTGTTAGTGCTTGAAGGTGGGTGTCTGTAGTTGTTAGTGCTTGAAGGTGCGTGCCTGTAGTTAGTGCTTGAAGGTGCGTGCCTGTAGTTGTTAGTGCTTGAAGGTGGGTGCCTGTAGTTGTTTGTGCTTGAAGGTGGGTGCCTGTAGTTGTTAGTGCTTGAAGGTGCGTGCCTGTAGTTATTAGTGCTTGAAGGTGCGTTAGTTGTTAGTGCTTGAAGGTGGGTGCCTGTAGTTGTTAGTGCTTGAAGGTGGGTGCCTGTAGTTGTTAGTGCTTGAAGGAGCGTTAGTTGTTAGTGCTTGAAGGTGCGTGCCTGTAGTTGTTAGTGACTGAAGGTGCGTGCCTGTAGTTGTTAGTGCTTGAAGGTGCGTGCCTGTAGTTAGTGCTTGAAGGTGCGTGCCTGTAGTTGTTAGTGCTTGAAGGTGCGTGCCTGTAGTTATTAGTGCTTGAAGGTGCGTGCCTGTAGTTGTTAGTGCTTGAAGGTGGGTGCCTGTAGTTGTTAGTGCTTGAAGGTGGGTGCCTGTAGTTGTTAGTGCTTGAAGGTGGGTGCCTGTAGTTGTTAGTGCTTGAAGGTGCGTGCCTGTAGTTGTTAGTGCTTGAAGGTGGGTGCCTGTAGTTGTTAGTGCTTGAAGTTGGGTGCCTGTAGTTGTTAGTGCTTGAAGGTGGGTGCCTGTAGTTGTTAGTGCTTGAAGGTGTGTTAGTTATTAGTGCTTGAAGGTGGGTGCATGTAGTTATTAGTGCTTGAAGGTGGGTGCATGTAGTTGTTAGTGCTTGAAGGTGGGTGCCTGTAGTTGTTAGTGCTTGAAGGTGGGTGCCTGTAGTTGTTAGTGCTTGAAGGTGCGTGCCTGTAGTTGATAGTGCTTGAAGGTGGGTGCCTGCAGTTGTTAGTGCTTGAAGGTGCGTGCCTGTAGTTGTTAGTGCTTGAAGGTGCGTTAGTTGTTAGTGCTTGAAGGTGCGTGCCTGTAGTTGTTAGTGACTGAAGGTGCGTGCCTGTAGTTGTTAGTGCTTGAAGGTGCGTGCCTGTAGTTATTAGTGCTTGAAGGTGCGTGCCTGTAGTTGTTAGTGCTTGAAGGTGGGTGCGTTAGTTGTTAGTGCTTGAAGGTGGGTGCCTGTAGTTGTTAGTGCTTGAAGGTGCGTTAGTTATTAGTGCTTGAAGGTGGGTGCATGTAGTTATTAGTGCTTGAAGGTGGGTGCATGTAGTTGTTAGTGCTTGAAGGTGGGTGCCTGTAGTTGTTAGTGCTTGAAGGTGGGTGTCTGTAGTTGTTAGTGCTTGAAGGTGCGTGCCTGTAGTTAGTGCTTGAAGGTGCGTGCCTGTAGTTGTTAGTGCTTGAAGGTGGGTGCCTGTAGTTGTTTGTGCTTGAAGGTGGGTGCCTGTAGTTGTTAGTGCTTGAAGGTGCGTGCCTGTAGTTATTAGTGCTTGAAGGTGCGTTAGTTGTTAGTGCTTGAAGGTGGGTGCCTGTAGTTGTTAGTGCTTGAAGGTGGGTGCCTGTAGTTGTTAGTGCTTGAAGGAGCGTTAGTTGTTAGTGCTTGAAGGTGCGTGCCTGTAGTTGTTAGTGACTGAAGGTGCGTGCCTGTAGTTGTTAGTGCTTGAAGGTGCGTGCCTGTAGTTAGTGCTTGAAGGTGCGTGCCTGTAGTTGTTAGTGCTTGAAGGTGCGTGCCTGTAGTTATTAGTGCTTGAAGGTGCGTGCCTGTAGTTGTTAGTGCTTGAAGGTGGGTGCCTGTAGTTGTTAGTGCTTGAAGGTGGGTGCCTGTAGTTGTTAGTGCTTGAAGGTGGGTGCCTGTAGTTGTTAGTGCTTGAAGGTGCGTGCCTGTAGTTGTTAGTGCTTGAAGGTGGGTGCCTGTAGTTGTTAGTGCTTGAAGTTGGGTGCCTGTAGTTGTTAGTGCTTGAAGGTGGGTGCCTGTAGTTGTTAGTGCTTGAAGGTGTGTTAGTTATTAGTGCTTGAAGGTGGGTGCATGTAGTTATTAGTGCTTGAAGGTGGGTGCATGTAGTTGTTAGTGCTTGAAGGTGGGTGCCTGTAGTTGTTAGTGCTTGAAGGTGGGTGCCTGTAGTTGTTAGTGCTTGAAGGTGCGTGCCTGTAGTTGATAGTGCTTGAAGGTGGGTGCCTGCAGTTGTTAGTGCTTGAAGGTGCGTGCCTGTAGTTGTTAGTGCTTGAAGGTGCGTTAGTTGTTAGTGCTTGAAGGTGCGTGCCTGTAGTTGTTAGTGACTGAAGGTGCGTGCCTGTAGTTGTTAGTGCTTGAAGGTGCGTGCCTGTAGTTAGTGCTTGAAGGTGCGTGCCTGTAGTTGTTAGTGCTTGAAGGTGCGTGCCTGTAGTTATTAGTGCTTGAAGGTGCGTGCCTGTAGTTGTTAGTGCTTGAAGGTGGGTGCCTGTAGTTGTTAGTGCTTGAAGGTGGGTGCCTGTAGTTGTTAGTGCTTGAAGGTGCGTGCCTGTAGTTGTTAGTGCTTGAAGGTGGGTGCCTGTAGTTGTTAGTGCTTGAAGGTGCGTGCCTGTAGTTGTTAGTGCTTGAAGGTGGGTGCCTGTAGTTGTTAGTGCTTGAAGGTGCGTGCCTGTAGTCGTTAGTGCTTGAAGGTGGGTGCCTGTAGTTGTTAGTGCTTGAAGGTGGGTGCCTGTAGTTGTTAGTGCTTGAAGGTGGGTGCATGTAGTTATTAGTGCTTGAAGGTGGGTGCCTGTAGTTGTTAGTGCTTGAAGGTGGGTGCCTGTAGTTGTTAGTGCTTGAAGGTGGGTGCCTGTAGTTGTTAGTGCTTGAAGGTGGGTGCCTGTAGTTGTTAGTGCTTGAAGGTGGGTGCCTGTAGTTGTTAGTGCTTGAAGTTGGGTGCCTGTAGTTGTTAGTGCTTGAAGGTGGGTGCCTGTAGTTGTTAGTGCTTGAAGGTGCGTTAGTTGTTAGTGCTTGAAGGTGCGTGCCTGTAGTTGTTAGTGACTGAAGGTGCGTGCCTGTAGTTGTTAGTGCTTGAAGGTGCGTGCCTGTAGTTAGTGCTTGAAGGTGCGTGCCTGTAGTTGTTAGTGCTTGAAGGTGCGTGCCTGTAGTTATTAGTGCTTGAAGGTGCGTGCCTGTAGTTGTTAGTGCTTGAAGGTGGGTGCCTGTAGTTGTTAGTGCTTGAAGGTGGGTGCCTGTAGTTGTTAGTGCTTGAAGGTGCGTTAGTTATTAGTGCTTGAAGGTGGGTGCATGTAGTTATTAGTGCTTGAAGGTGGGTGCCTGTAGTTGTTAGTGCTTGAAGGTGGGTGTCTGTAGTTGTTAGTGCTTGAAGGTGCGTGCCTGTAGTTAGTGCTTGAAGGTGCGTGCCTGTAGTTGTTAGTGCTTGAAGGTGGGTGCCTGTAGTTGTTAGTGCTTGAAGGTGGGTGCCTGTAGTTGTTAGTGCTTGAAGGTGCGTGCCTGTAGTTATTAGTGCTTGAAGGTGCGTTAGTTGTTAGTGCTTGAAGGTGGGTGCCTGTAGTTGTTAGTGCTTGAAGGTGGGTGCCTGTAGTTGTTAGTGCTTGAAGGTGCGTTAGTTGTTAGTGCTTGAAGGTGCGTGCCTGTAGTTGTTAGTGACTGAAGGTGCGTGCCTGTAGTTGTTAGTGCTTGAAGGTGCGTGCCTGTAGTTAGTGCTTGAAGGTGCGTGCCTGTAGTTGTTAGTGCTTGAAGGTGCGTGCCTGTAGTTATTAGTGCTTGAAGGTGCGTGCCTGTAGTTGTTAGTGCTTGAAGGTGGGTGCCTGTAGTTGTTAGTGCTTGAAGGTGGGTGCCTGTAGTTGTTAGTGCTTGAAGGTGGGTGCCTGTAGTTGTTAGTGCTTGAAGGTGCGTGCCTGTAGTTGTTAGTGCTTGAAGGTGGGTGCCTGTAGTTGTTAGTGCTTGAAGTTGGGTGCCTGTAGTTGTTAGTGCTTGAAGGTGGGTGCCTGTAGTTGTTAGTGCTTGAAGGTGCGTTAGTTATTAGTGCTTGAAGGTGGGTGCATGTAGTTATTAGTGCTTGAAGGTGGGTGCATGTAGTTGTTAGTGCTTGAAGGTGGGTGCCTGTAGTTGTTAGTGCTTGAAGGTGGGTGCCTGTAGTTGTTAGTGCTTGAAGGTGCGTGCCTGTAGTTGATAGTGCTTGAAGGTGGGTGCCTGCAGTTGTTAGTGCTTGAAGGTGCGTGCCTGTAGTTGTTAGTGCTTGAAGGTGCGTGCCTGTAGTTGTTAGTGCTTGAAGGTGCGTGCCTGTAGTTAGTGCTTGAAGGTGCGTGCCTGTAGTTGTTAGTGCTTGAAGGTGCGTGCCTGTAGTTATTAGTGCTTGAAGGTGCGTGCCTGTAGTTGTTAGTGCTTGAAGGTGGGTGCCTGTAGTTGTTAGTGCTTGAAGGTGGGTGCCTGTAGTTGTTAGTGCTTGAAGGTGCGTGCCTGTAGTTGTTAGTGCTTGAAGGTGGGTGCCTGTAGTTGTTAGTGCTTGAAGGTGCGTGCCTGTAGTCGTTAGTGCTTGAAGGTGGGTGCCTGTAGTTGTTAGTGCTTGAAGGTGGGTGCCTGTAGTTGTTAGTGCTTGAAGGTGGGTGCATGTAGTTATTAGTGCTTGAAGGTGGGTGCCTGTAGTTGTTAGTGCTTGAAGGTGGGTGCCTGTAGTTGTTAGTGCTTCAAGGTGGGTGCCTGTAGTTGTTAGTGCTTCAAGGTGGGTGCCTGTAGTTGTTAGTGCTTGAAGGTGGGTGCCTGTAGTTGTTAGTGCTTGAAGTTGGGTGCCTGTAGTTGTTAGTGCTTGAAGGTGGGTGCCTGTAGTTGTTAGTGCTTGAAGGTGCGTTAGTTGTTAGTGCTTGAAGGTGCGTGCCTGTAGTTGTTAGTGACTGAAGGTGCGTGCCTGTAGTTGTTAGTGCTTGAAGGTGCGTGCCTGTAGTTAGTGCTTGAAGGTGCGTGCCTGTAGTTGTTAGTGCTTGAAGGTGCGTGCCTGTAGTTATTAGTGCTTGAAGGTGCGTGCCTGTAGTTGTTAGTGCTTGAAGGTGGGTGCCTGTAGTTGTTAGTGCTTGAAGGTGGGTGCCTGTAGTTGTTAGTGCTTGAAGGTGGGTGCCTGTAGTTGTTAGTGCTTGAAGGTGCGTGCCTGTAGTTGTTAGTGCTTGAAGGTGGGTGCCTGTAGTTGTTAGTGCTTGAAGGTGGGTGCCTGTAGTTGTTAGTGCTTGAAGGTGGGTGCCTGTAGTTGTTAGTGCTTGAAGGTGCGTTAGTTATTAGTGCTTGAAGGTGGATGCATGTAGTTATTAGTGCTTGAAGGTGGGTGCCTGTAGTTGTTAGTGCTTGAAGGTGCGTGCCTGTAGTTGTTAGTGCTTGAAGGTGGGTGCCTGTAGTTGTTAGTGCTTGAAGGTGGGTGCCTGTAGTTGTTAGTGCTTGAAGTTGGGTGCCTGTAGTTGTTAGTGCTTGAAGGTGGGTGCATGTAGTTGTTAGTGCTTGAAGGTGGGTGCCTGTAGTTGTTAGTGCTTGAAGGTGGGTGCCTGTAGTTGTTAGTGCTTGAAGGTGCGTGCCTGTAGTTGATAGTGCTTGAAGGTGGGTGCCTGCAGTTGTTAGTGCTTGAAGGTGCGTGCCTGTAGTTGTTAGTGCTTGAAGGTGCGTTAGTTGTTAGTGCTTGAAGGTGCGTGCCTGTAGTTGTTAGTGACTGAAGGTGCGTGCCTGTAGTTGTTAGTGCTTGAAGGTGCGTGCCTGTAGTTAGTGCTTGAAGGTGCGTGCCTGTAGTTGTTAGTGCTTGAAGGTGCGTGCCTGTAGTTATTAGTGCTTGAAGGTGCGTGCCTGTAGTTGTTAGTGCTTGAAGGTGGGTGCCTGTAGTTGTTAGTGCTTGAAGGTGGGTGCCTGTAGTTGTTAGTGCTTGAAGGTGCGTGCCTGTAGTTGTTAGTGCTTGAAGGTGGGTGCCTGTAGTTGTTAGTGCTTGAAGGTGGGTGCATGTAGTTATTAGTGCTTGAAGGTGGGTGCCTGTAGTTGTTAGTGCTTGAAGGTGGGTGCCTGTAGTTGTTAGTGCTTCAAGGTGGGTGCCTGTAGTTGTTAGTGCTTGAAGGTGGGTGCCTGTAGTTGTTAGTGCTTGAAGGTGGGTGCCTGTAGTTGTTAGTGCTTGAAGTTGGGTGCCTGTAGTTGTTAGTGCTTGAAGGTGGGTGCCTGTAGTTGTTAGTGCTTGAAGGTGCGTTAGTTGTTAGTGCTTGAAGGTGCGTGCCTGTAGTTGTTAGTGACTGAAGGTGCGTGCTTGTAGTTGTTAGTGCTTGAAGGTGCGTGCCTGTAGTTAGTGCTTGAAGGTGCGTGCCTGTAGTTGTTAGTGCTTGAAGGTGCGTGCCTGTAGTTATTAGTGCTTGAAGGTGCGTGCCTGTAGTTGTTAGTGCTTGAAGGTGGGTGCCTGTAGTTGTTAGTGCTTGAAGTTGGGTGCCTGTAGTTGTTAGTGCTTGAAGGTGGGTGCCTGTAGTTGTTAGTGCTTGAAGGTGCGTTAGTTATTAGTGCTTGAAGGTGGGTGCCTGTAGTTGTTAGTGCTTGAAGGTGGGTGTCTGTAGTTGTTAGTGCTTGAAGGTGCGTGCCTGTAGTTATTAGTGCTTGAAGGTGGGTGCATGTAGTTGTTAGTGCTTGAAGGTGCGTGCCTGTAGTTATTAGTGCTTGAAGGTGCGTGCCTGTAGTTGTTAGTGCTTGAAGGTGGGTGCCTGTAGTTGTTAGTGCTTGAAGGTGGGTGCCTGTAGTTGTTAGTGCTTGAAGGTGGGTGCCTGTAGTTGTTAGTGCTTGAAGGTGCGTGCCTGTAGTTGTTAGTGCTTGAAGGTGGGTGCCTGTAGTTGTTAGTGCTTGAAGGTGGGTGCCTGTAGTTGTTAGTGCTTGAAGGTGGGTGCCTGTAGTTGTTAGTGCTTGAAGGTGCGTTAGTTATTAGTGCTTGAAGGTGGGTGCATGTAGTTATTAGTGCTTGAAGGTGGGTGCCTGTAGTTGTTAGTGCTTGAAGGTGCGTGCCTGTAGTTGTTAGTGCTTGAAGGTGGGTGCCTGTAGTTGTTAGTGCTTGAAGGTGGGTGCCTGTAGTTGTTAGTGCTTGAAGTTGGGTGCCTGTAGTTGTTAGTGCTTGAAGGTGGGTGCATGTAGTTGTTAGTGCTTGAAGGTGGGTGCCTGTAGTTGTTAGTGCTTGAAGGTGGGTGCCTGTAGTTGTTAGTGCTTGAAGGTGCGTGCCTGTAGTTGATAGTGCTTGAAGGTGGGTGCCTGCAGTTGTTAGTGCTTGAAGGTGCGTGCCTGTAGTTGTTAGTGCTTGAAGGTGCGTTAGTTGTTAGTGCTTGAAGGTGCGTGCCTGTAGTTGTTAGTGACTGAAGGTGCGTGCCTGTAGTTGTTAGTGCTTGAAGGTGCGTGCCTGTAATTAGTGCTTGAAGGTGCGTGCCTGTAGTTGTTAGTGCTTGAAGGTGCGTGCCTGTAGTTATTAGTGCTTGAAGGTGCGTGCCTGTAGTTGTTAGTGCTTGAAGGTGGGTGCCTGTAGTTGTTAGTGCTTGAAGGTGGGTGCCTGTAGTTGTTAGTGCTTGAAGGTGCGTGCCTGTAGTTGTTAGTGCTTGAAGGTGGGTGCCTGTAGTTGTTAGTGCTTGAAGGTGCGTGCCTGTAGTCGTTAGTGCTTGAAGGTGGGTGCCTGTAGTTGTTAGTGCTTGAAGGTGGGTGCCTGTAGTTGTTAGTGCTTGAAGGTGGGTGCATGTAGTTATTAGTGCTTGAAGGTGGGTGCCTGTAGTTGTTAGTGCTTGAAGGTGGGTGCCTGTAGTTGTTAGTGCTTCAAGGTGGGTGCCTGTAGTTGTTAGTGCTTGAAGGTGGGTGCCTGTAGTTGTTAGTGCTTGAAGGTGGGTGCCTGTAGTTGTTAGTGCTTGAAGTTGGGTGCCTGTAGTTGTTAGTGCTTGAAGGTGGGTGCCTGTAGTTGTTAGTGCTTGAAGGTGCGTTAGTTGTTAGTGCTTGAAGGTGCGTGCCTGTAGTTGTTAGTGACTGAAGGTGCGTGCTTGTAGTTGTTAGTGCTTGAAGGTGCGTGCCTGTAGTTAGTGCTTGAAGGTGTGTGCCTGTAGTTGTTAGTGCTTGAAGGTGCGTGCCTGTAGTTATTAGTGCTTGAAGGTGCGTGCCTGTAGTTGTTAGTGCTTGAAGGTGGGTGCCTGTAGTTGTTAGTGCTTGAAGTTGGGTGCCTGTAGTTGTTAGTGCTTGAAGGTGGGTGCCTGTAGTTGTTAGTGCTTGAAGGTGCGTTAGTTATTAGTGCTTGAAGGTGGGTGCATGTAGTTATTAGTGCTTGAAGGTGGGTGCATGTAGTTGTTAGTGCTTGAAGGTGGGTGCCTGTAGTTGTTAGTGCTTGAAGGTGGGTGTCTGTAGTTGTTAGTGCTTGAAGGTGCGTGCCTGTAGTTATTAGTGCTTGAAGGTGGGTGCATGTAGTTATTAGTGCTTGAAGGTGGGTGCATGTAGTTGTTAGTGCTTGAAGGTGGGTGCCTGTAGTTGTTAGTGCTTGAAGGTGCGTGCCTGTAGTTATTAGTGCTTGAAGGTGCGTGCCTGTAGTTATTAGTGCTTGAAGGTGCGTGCCTGTAGTTAGTGCTTGAAGGTGCGTGCCTGTAGTTGTTAGTGCTTGAAGGTGGGTGCCTGTAGTTAGTGCTTGAAGGTGCATGCATGTAGTTGTTAGTGCTTGAAGGTGGGTGCCTGTAGTTGTTAGTGCTTGAAGGTGGGTGCCTGTAGTTGTTAGTGCTTGAAGGTGCGTGCCTGTAGTTATTAGTGCTTGAAGGTGCGTGCCTGTAGTTGTTAGTGCTTGAAGGTGGGTGCCTGTAGTTGTTAGTGCTTGAAGGTGGGTGCCTGTAGTTGTTAGTGCTTGAAGTTGGGTGCCTGTAGTTGTTAGTGCTTGAAGGTGGGTGCCTGTAGTTGTTAGTGCTTGAAGGTGCGTTAGTTGTTAGTGCTTGAAGGTGCGTGCCTGTAGTTGTTAGTGACTGAAGGTGCGTGCCTGTAGTTGTTAGTGCTTGAAGGTGGGTGCCTGTAGTTGTTAGTGCTTGAAGGTGCGTGCATGTAGTTGTTAGTGCTTGAAGGTGGGTGCCTGTAGTTATTAGTGCTTGAAGGTGCGTGCCTGTAGTTAGTGCTTGAAGGTGCGTGCCTGTAGTTGTTCGTGCTTGAAGGTGCGTGCCTGTAGTTGTTAGTGCTTGAAGGTGGGTGCCTGTAGTTATTAGTGCTTGAAGGTGGGTGCCTGTAGTTGTTAGTGCTTGAAGGTGCGTGCGTGTAGTTGTTAGTGCTTGAAGGTGCGTGCGTGTAGTTGTTAGTGCTTGAAGGTGCGTTCCTGTAGTCGTTAGTGCTTGAAGGTGGGTGCCTGTAGTTGTTAGTGCTTGAAGGTGGGTGCCTGTAGTTGTTAGTGCTGGAAGGTGCGTGCCTGTAGTTATTAGTGCTTGAAGGTGCGTGCCTGTAGTTATTAGTGCTTGAAGGTGCGTGCCTGTAGTTATTAGTGCTTGAAGGTGCGTGCCTGTAGTTAGTGCTTGAAGGTGCGTGCATGTAGTTGTTAGTGCTTGAAGGTGCGTGCCTGTAGTTATTAGTGCTTGAAGGTGGGTGCCTGTAGTTAGTGCTTGAAGGTGCGTGCATGTAGTTGTTAGTGCTTGAAGGTGGGTGCCTGTAGTTATTAGTGCTTGAAGGTGCGTGCCTGTAGTTGTTAGTGCTTGAAGGTGCGTGCATGTAGTTGTTAGTGCTTGAAGGTGGGTGCCTGTAGTTATTAGTGCTTGAAGGTGCGTGCCTGTAGTTAGTGCTTGAAGGTGCGTGCCTGTAGTTGTTAGTGCTTGAAGGTGCGTGCATGTGCATAATATCATCCTTCTATACCTGATCAGTGTAGACCTCATGCAGTTTGACAATGTTGGGGTGAGCCTCACACTGCCTGAGGGCAGCAATCTCCCTCTGAGTGTTCACTTCCATTCTAACAAGCAGGAGAGAGAGAGAGGGTTCCAAGGCATTCACACATTAAAGATCAACAACACAAAGCACCTCAGTGCGCCAAACAACCTATAAGACAGCTGTGGTCATTTTTTTGTTGTAATTTTATTAGGATCACCATTAGCTAACGCCGTAACGCTAGCTAATCTTCCTGGGGTCCAACACCAATTAACAAGACATTACAAACACAAATCAAGACTTCACAAATATTCAACAAGTAGACAATATAGACAATTAAAATACCTGACAGGAAACACATTTAACATTCAGTTGATGCTTTCTATTTCCTGTCCAGTCATATGGTCTATCACATTAGATGCGCTTTTATTTTTTTCTTGAAGGTGGATTTACTTTTTGCCTGAGAAATATGGATTGGTAAAGAGTTCCATTCAGCTATGGCTCTATATAAAACTGTAGATTTAAGATGATTTGTCCTTGGCTTGGGTTGTCTTAGCTTCCCTGAATTTGCCTGTCTGGTTTGGTGGTTATGCGTGTTGCTAGTATGTACTAACTGGTCTGAAAAATACTGTGGTTGGTAATGCCAAGCGCCCTACCCCCTTAAAATAAAATAAATAAATAACAAAATGCCATGGAATAGGCATTAAAACACAGCAGCGTGAAGTGTGTAATTCATCATGCTGGTGTAACAATGACACATTGCATTAGCGAGTGACAGAGTCTCAGCCAGCGCCACACCCCGGCTGACTCACCTGCGGCTGATGATCTTAACGGCGTACTCATGGCCACTCTGGTGGTGTCGACACTTCCTGCACACAGAGAAGCTGCCCTCGCCCAGGGGCGCCCCCTGCAGGCACAGCTCATACAGCTGGAAGAACGTAGAGTCCTGCAGAGGACAAGAGAGGGAAGTCAAATACAACTGCACAGGAAACTGTAGAATGTGTCCAAATCTTTAAATTGTTAAATCTTTAAATTGCTGGCTGGACGGATATTATTAAAGCAGCTCAGATTGAGCTCAGGCCAACCAGCAAGACCTGACGTAATACATTCACCTAACAACATTCATACAGCCAGGTCAGGACTAGTTCGATACCTCTAACATAGCACTGGCTTTCCTACAGCCATGTGAGGACTAGTTCCATACCTCTAACATAGCACTGGCTTTCCTACAGCCATGTGAGGACTAGTTCGATACCTCTAACATAGCACTGGCTTTCCTACAGCCATGTGAGGACTAGATCCATACCTCTAACATAGCACTGGCTTTCCTACAGCCATGTGAGGACTAGATCCATACCTCTAACATAGCACTGGCTTTCCTACAGCCATGTGAGGACTAGATCCATACCGCTAACATAGCACTGGCTTTCCTACAGCCATGTGAGGACTAGATCCATACCGCTAACATAGCACTGGCTTTCCTACAGCCATGTGAGGACTAGATTCATACCGCTAACATAGCACTGCGACGGACAGTGGATGAGCCCGGCCGCTCTGCTCCCATCTGGCCCTCCATGAAGTCCCCCATCACCACGTTCTTGTTGAACAGAATGGAGGGAGCAACGAAAGAGTAGCCCTGAAATGGAAGAGAAGAGTCTTTTTATTTTATTGAACATCCAAAACATACAATATACTTGCAGTGAAGCCGCTCAACAACTACGAGACCCCTCCCAGAGTCACCCCCCCCAAGAACATTTTTATTAAAAATTAAATTAATTCCATTCACCACCCCCAAGAACACCCCCTATGCACCAACCAAGAAAATTAGCTCATGAGAAAAAAGAAAGACAAAAGTAAACAGAAAACAGTGCAAAAAAAACAAAGAACATCAAGGACAACTAAAATCAAAACAGCAAGGCCAACTGTATATGTTTGAGTGCATGTCTGGCACTATTTACATATGTGTGTGTCCGTGTATGTGTGTATTTGAATGAGAGTGTGTGTATTTGCATGTGTACAAACATCAGCATCCGCCTCAGGCAAACCAGCATTAGCTGTAAAAACACTTCCCATCAGTATCATTCAAACTTACGTTTTATTTTTACTTTATTTTTTATACTTTATTTTTGACCATCATTCTATCTCCTGCCCAGCAACTCCACTCCCACTTGTCTCCAATTCCATATCCCAACCCTCAGCTTCCCTCAGCCCATCCCACCTATCTCTGCTGGCCACCCTCTTCGGATTTCTACGCAACATATACAGTGGGGAGAACAAGTATTTGATACACTCCCGATTTTCCTACTTACAAAGCATGTAGAGGTCTGTAATTTTTATCATAGGTACACTTCAACTGTGAGAGACGGAATCTAAAACAAAAATTGTCACATTGTATGATTTTTAAGTAATTCATTTGCATTTTATTGCATGACATAAGTATTTGATCACCTACCAACCAGTAAGAATTCCGGCTCTCACAGACCTGTTAGTTTTTCTTTAAGAAGCCCTCCTGTTCTCCACTCATTACCTGTATTAACTGCACCTGTTTGAACTGGTTACCTGTATAAAAGACACCTGTCCACACACTCAATCAAACAGACTCCAACCTCTCCACAATGGCCAAGACCAGAGAGCTGTGTAAGGACATCAGGGATACAATTGTAGACCTGCACAAGGCTGGGATGGGCTACAGGACAATAGGCAAGCAGCTTGGTGAGAAGGCAACAACTGTTGGCGCAATTATTAGAAAATGGAAGAAGTTCAAGATGACGGTCAATCACCCTCGGTCTGGGGCACCATGCAAGATCTCACCTCGTGGGGCATCAATGATCATGAGGAAGGTGAGGGATCAGCCCAGAACTACACGGCAGGACCTGGTCAATGACCTGAAGAGAGCTGGGACCACAGTCTCAAAGAAAACCATTAGTAACACACTACGCCGTCATGGATTAAAATCCTGCAGCGCACGCAAGATCCCCCTGCTCAAGCCAGCGCATGTCCAGGCCCGTCTGAAGTTTGCCAATGACCATCTGGATGATCCAGAGGAGGAATGGGAGAAGGTCATGTGGTCTGATGAGACAAAAATAGAGCTTTTTGGTCTAAACTCCACTCTTCGTGTTTGGAGGAAGAAGAAGGATGAGTACAACCCCAAGAACACCATCCCAACCGTGAAACATGGAGGTGGAAACATAATTCTTTGGAGATGCTTTTCTGCAAAGGGGACAGGACGACTGCACCGTATTGAGGGGAGGATGGATGGGGCCATGTATCGCGAGATCTTGACCAACAACCTCCTTCCCTCAGTAAGAGCATTGAAGATGGGTCGTGGCTGGGTCTTCCAGCATGACAACGACCCGAAACACACAGCCAGGGCAACTAAGGAGCGGCTCCGTAAGAAGCATCTCAAGGTCCTGGAGTGGCCTAGCCAGTCTCCAGACCTGAACCCAATAGAAAATCTTTGGAGGGAGCTGAAAGTCTGTATTGCACAGCGACAGCCCCGAAACCTGAAGGATCTGGAGAAGGTCTGTATGGAGGAGTGGGCCAAAATCCCTGCTGCAGTGTGTGCAAACCTGGTCAAGAACTACAGGAAACGTATGATCTCTGTAATTGCAAACAAAGGTTTCTGTACCAAATATTAAGTTCTGCTTTTCTGATACTTAAATACTTATGTCATGCAATAAAATGCTAATTAATTACTTAAAAATCATACAATGTGATTTTCTGGATTTTTGTTTTAGATTCCGTCTCTCACAGTTGAAGTGTACCTATGATAAAAAATTACAGACCTCTACATGCTTTGTAAGTAGGAAAACCTGCAAAATCGGTAGTGTTTCAAATACTTGTTCTCCCCACTGTATATCTTTCAACTATGCTGTGATGTTTAACGTAGAATTTCAATCTATCTAATCGAATAGAATCCACAGATTGCGAGGTGAAGATAAATACTTTTACTAAGAGTATTAGTATATTAGTAATTGACTGACCCGGTCTCTCCAGATCTCCTAACAGTACTATTGCTAGGGTCAATTTTAGATCAATGCTACAGCATGCATTTTCAGCCATTCCTGAACCTGAGACCAGAAACAGGCTACCTGAGGGCAATACCAAAATAAATGGTCTATTGATTCTGTATCCTCACAACAAAATCTGCAGAGCTTGGATGATTTTATGCCCCAAATATTCAACATTTTGTTGGTGGCAAGAATTCTATATAATAATTTTAGCTGAAAAACACAAAGTCCTAAATCTTGCGTCGTTTTATATATCAACTAATACACCCTGTACCATGGAATCGGTACATCAAAAATCTCTTCCCAACTATTTTGCAATCTGTATGGCACAGTTGTCAACATACTGGTCCTCAAATGAAACTGGTATACTTTCCTATTTATGATAGTTTTATTCCTCCGCAAGTTTTGATCCTTTATAGTGGGCAGACAGACCAGTTCCCTACCTCCTCCCGCTGCCACCAGCCTCCTGCATTTTTGGGGTAATGCTGTAATCAATTGGTTATACTCTTGGATTGAGAAGACCTTCCCGTACAATTCTGATAACTCCATGAAAGACATAACTCTACCATTCCAATTTACAATATAATTTAAGAACAAAATACCCTTCCCATAAATAGAGGTATTTTGTCAACCAGCACATTTGAGTTCAGCCATAATATTTGTTGTAATATTTGTTCTATCTTTTCAGGGGGAGGAAATTGAAATTGTAGCCAGCTCTGCAATGCTTGTTTAAGAGAGATACTTTGAAAAAAGTATCATTTTCAATTAATCGAAAATGAGACATGGCAATCTGCACAAAGGCCATTTTTAAACAATGGATGAGCTTTTCTTAGTAATCTACTTGAGAACTATTTAGGATTCAAGTAAAACTTTTGAATAAGTGAAGCTTTGAGAGAGAGGTTTAGTGCTTTTATATTTAATAATCTCAACCCACCCAATTCATATTCATTATATAGATAAGTACGCTTTATTTTGTCTGGTTTAGCGTCCCAGATAAAGCAACATATTTTTTGCTTATATGATTTGAAAAACAAAGCATCAGGAATAGGCAGCGCCATAAGTAAGTGAGTAAACTGAGATATGACTAAGGAGTTAAATCAGGGCAATTTTCCATAAATAGACAGGTATTTACCTCTTCATGGTTGCAGGATCTTGTCTACAAGTTTTCTATTGAAATTCATTGTGGAGAGCTTATTTATATATTTTGTGATATGACTACCAAGTATGGCTACTTCACCGGCAGCCCATTTTATAGGTAAACTGCTGGGTAATGTAAAAGTTGTGCTTTTTAAAGATCCAATACATAATATTGTACAGTTATCATAATTAGGTTTTTAGTCCAGAGAGTCCATAAAAGTTATCTAGATCTTCAATGAGACATTGCAGGGATCTAGCTTGCAGACTTAATATAAAACTTGGGTCATCTGCATACATGGACACCTTTGTTATTAAGCCTTTGATTTCTAATCCTCTAATGTTGTTATTGGATCTGATTTTAATAGATAGCATTTCGATGGCCATAATGAATAGATATGGTGACAGCGGACACCCTTGTTAAACTCCACTTAGCAATTCAAAATCAAATCAAATTTTATTGGTCACATACACATGGTTAGCAGATGTTAATGCGAGTGTAGCAAAATGCTTGTGCTTCTAGTTCCGACCATCCAGTAATATCTAACAAGTAATCTAACAATAACTACCTTATACACACAAATGTAAAGGAGTGAATAAGAATATGTACATATAAATATATGGATGAGCGATGGCTGAACGGCATAGGTAGGATGCAGTAGATGGCATAGAGTGCAGTATATACATATGAGATGAAAGTGGCATTGTTTAAAGTGACTAGTGATACATTTATTACTTCCAATTCAAAACTCTGAGAAGTAGGCGTTATTTACTATTTAACAGCTGGGGTTGCTATATATTACTTTTATCCATTTTATAAGAGAATCACCGAAATTGAAAAAAATCCAGGCATTTATAAATAAAATCCAGTCTTACTTTATCAAATGCCTTTTCAAAATCCGCTATAAATACCAGGCCTGGCTTCTTAGATGTTTCATGATGTTATATTATTCATAGTCGTTGTCGTATATTATCTCCAATGTATCGTCCATGTAAAAAAACCTGTCTGATCAGGATGAACAATACCTGGTAAAACCCTTTTAATTCTGAGTGCTATGCATTTTGCTATTATTGTTGCATCACAACATTGAAGTGTAAGGGGCCTCCAGTTTTTTAAATAGATTGGATCTTTATATTTGCCATCTTGGTCTTGTTTTAATAATAGTGAAATCAGACCTTCCTGCTGATTATCTGACAGACTACCATTTCTATAGGAGTAGTTAAAACAATCTAACAATGGAGCTTTTAGTATATCAAAAAAGCCTTGATATACCTCTACCAGTATGCCATCAAGCCCTGGGGTTTTTCCAGACTGAAAGGTTTTAATAGCCTCAAAAAGTTCTTCCTCTGTAATTTGGCCTTCGCACTGATCTTTCTGTACATTTGTTAATTTTCCATTTTTTGTATTATTTGGAAAGAATTCTTCAATCAGTGGGAGAGGATGAGATGGAAAAGAGAACAACTGCTTAAAATATTTAGCTTCCTCTTTGAAAATATCATTTGGAGAATGAGAATCATAGATGACTCCGTCTTCAGTAACGAGTTTCTGCTAATTATTTTTGTTAGTGTTCCTGTGTTGGAGGTTCAGGAAGTAATTTGTGCATTTTTCTCCATATTCCATCCAGTTTGTTATATTTTTTTAATAGATTACATTAGATTGTTCTTGAATAAGTTCTTCAAGTTATAATTTTTTCCCCTTTAATTTATTTTGTAACTCTGTAGCAGCCTTTCTTAAAGTATGGGTCGCGACCCTGCACTCTCTGTTCAGTGCACTCTCTGCTTAGCAGAGGTGTCTCTACTCTCTGTTCAGTGCACTCTCTGCTTAGCAGCGGTGTCTCTACTCTCTGTTCAGTGCTCTCTGCTTAGCAGCGGTGTCTCTACTCTCTGTTCAGTGCTCTCTGCTTAGCAGCAGTGTCTCTACTCTCTGTTCAGTGCGCTCTCTGCTTAGCAGCGGTGTCTCTACTCTCTGTTCAGTGCGCTCTCTGCTTAGCAGCGGTGTCTCTACTCTCTGTTCAGTGCGCTCTCTGCTTAGCAGCGGTGTCTCTACTCTCTGTTCAGTGCGCTCTCTGCTTAGCAGCGGTGTCTCTACTCTCTGTTTAGTGCACTCTCTGCTTAGCAGCGGTGTCTCTACTCTCTGTTCAGTGCGCTCTCTGCTTAGCAGCGGTGTCTCTACTCTCTGTTCAGTGCGCTCTCTGCTTAGCAGCGGTGTCTCTACTCTCTGTTCAGTGCGCTCTCTGCTTAGCAGCGGTGTCTCTACTCTCTGTTCAGTGCGATCTCTGCTTAGCAGCGGTGTCTCTACTCTCTGTTCAGTGCGCTCTCTGCTTAGCAGCGGTGTCTCTACTCTCTGTTCAGTGCGCTCTCTGCTTAGCAGCGGTGTCTCTACTCTCTGTTCAGTGCGCTCTCTGCTTAGCAGCGGTGTCTCTACTCTCTGTTCAGTGCGATCTCTGCTTAGCAGCGGTGTCTCTACTCTCTGTTCAGTGCGCTCTCTGCTTAGCAGCGGTGTCTCTACTCTCTGTTTAGTGCGCTCTCTGCTTAGCAGCGGTGTCTCTACTCTCTGTTCAGTGCGATCTCTGCTTAGCAGCGGTGTCTCTACTCTCTGTTCAGTGCGCTCTCTGCTTAGCGGCGGTGTCTCTACTCTCTGTTCAGTGTGCTCTCTGCTTAGCAGCGGTGTCTCTACTCTCTGTTTAGTGCGCTCTCTGCTTAGCAGCGGTGTCTCTACTCTCTGTTCAGTGCGATCTCTGCTTAGCAGCGGTGTCTCTACTCTCTGTTCAGTGCGCTCTCTGCTTAGCAGCGGTGTCTCTACTCTCTGTTCAGTGCACTCTCTGCTTAGCAGCGGTGTCTCTACTCTCTGTTCAGTGCACTCTCTGCTTAGCAGCGGTGTCTCTACTCTCTGTTCAGTGCACTCTCTGCTTAGCAGCGGTGTCTCTACTCTCTGTTCAGTGTGCTCTCTGCTTAGCAGCGGTGTCTCTACTCTCTGTTCAGTGCGCTCTCTGCTTAGCAGCGGTGTCTCTACTCTCTGTTCAGTGCGCTCTCTGCTTAGCAGCGGTGTCTCTACTCTCTGTTCAGTGCGCTCTCTGCTTAGCAGCGGTGTCTCTACTCTCTGTTCAGTGTGCTCTCTGCTTAGCAGCGGTGTCTCTACTCTCTGTTCAGTGCACTCTCTGCTTAGCAGCGGTGTCTCTACTCTCTGTTCAGTGCGCTCTCTGCTTAGCAGCGGTGTCTCTACTCTCTGTTCAGTGTGCTCTCTGCTTAGCAGCGGTGTCTCTACTCTCTGTTCAGTGCACTCTCTGCTTAGCAGCGGTGTCTCTACTCTCTGTTCAGTGCACTCTCTGCTTAGCAGCGGTGTCTCTACTCTCTGTTCAGTGTGCTCTCTGCTTAGCAGCGGTGTCTCTGTTGCTGTTAAAATACAAGCAATCATTTGTATTCTGAACTGGAATACACTGATAGACGCAAGATGCTTTTTGAGGCTGAGAAACTGATTGAGAAAGCAGTAGATGTTCTGATCCAGTTTGGCACCACATACCTGTGCTAGTCAGGGTTCTCAACTGTCAAAAACTGAGCCCAGAATAGACCTGCTTGTTAGGTTAGATTACTTGTTAGATATTACTGCATGGTCGGAACTAGAAGCACAAGCATTTCGCTACACTTGCATTAACATCTGCTAACCATGTGTACGTGACAAATAAAATTTGATTTGTTCAGTGCGCTCTCTGCTTAGCAGTGGTGTCTCTGCTCAGTTTGGCAGCTGCGTGAGAGGGAGATGCCCGTGTGCTTCGCGGTTTAACAGATATTTTCTGCAGTTTTCTTGAAGATCACTCTGCGACCCACACGCTGCAGTGCTGTTGTTCAGCAGCAGATGATGGGCTGTCAGCCACTGGCATGTAATTCCCACTCGCCATCACTCACCGCTGTCATCAAATCGACTCAAGCTAGCCACAAGTTCTATTGTCATTAAACCCAAATACAGCGATGAGTTTCTCTCTCTTGGTTTCATACAAACTTTGAGAAATAACGAGGAGCACCCACAATGTGTTTTGTGCAGGGAAGTGTTTAGTAATGAGTCTCTCAAAACAAACAAATTAAAACTACAGGTCCTGACCAAACATCCACAGCATGACGTTAAACCCAGGGAGTTCTTTCAGAACAGGGCAGAATACTTAAGGAAGCAGTGCTTTGACAGTGAAAAAGTAAGTCAGCTAGCAAGGCATTGCTGTTATTGTAAAACAGGTGATAAGCGGAAATAAGGGATTACTACTCTCAAAGTAGTAGCTAACATTAGCCAAAGCAAGCTATCTAGCTACTGGTAGTGCAACCCTAGTAACCGTACAGATGAAGATGAAAAAAAAACTGTTGCTGTTAAAATACAAGCAATCATTTTTATTCTGAACTGGAATAAACCGATAGACGCAAGATGCTTTTTGAGGCTGAGAAACTGACTGAGAAAGCAGTAGATGTTCTGATCCAGTTTGGCACCACATACCTGTGCGAGTCAGGGTTCTCAACTGTCAAAAACTGAGCCCAGAATAGACCTGCTTGTTGAAAACTTCAACCAGTCACACACCTATCATTAGGACTGTGTGTGTGCGTCTGTTTTATGGTCTACATCTGCGTGATGTGATCAATCAGTTTATTCCAGTGAATTATTGTATTTTAACAGCAACAGGTCCAACCTAGTGAGTGTTTTAATGGGGAAAACCGAGTGTTTTAATGGGGAAAAATAAACATGAATAGCTATTTTATATGGGTATTTCATTTAATTGTTCTTTGTCTATGTTGCATTTGTTAATGGTCATAAAGGCAATGAAAGTATCGATATTTACGTATAGTTGCATGTTTTTGTAAGCTTGGGTCCCAGGAAAACACAGAATTTCTAATTTGGGTCCCAGGCTGAAAAAGTTTAAGAACCCCTGCTCTGTAGTATCGTTTTTATTGCTATCTACCTGTACTATTAGTTCATGTATTTCCCTTGTTAGTCTTGTCTCTTTAGCCAGAAACTGCTTTTATTATTGATGAATATTGAATTGAATGACCTCCGATGGTACATTTAAAGGTATGCCAAACAATAAGTGCATTTGCTGTTCCTATATTATACTGGAACAATTCTGTTATAAATTATTCTGTCTTAGTTAAAAATAAGCTGTCCTCCAGTAAACTTAAAATGTCCAATATCCCCGTACACATGGAAATTCTATAAGAGTTATGTGAAGGCCAATTAGATGATGATCCGATCGCATTCTGTCTCCTATTAAAACTTTTTTTAACCTTTGATGCAAGAGACAACGAGACAAGAAAGTAGTCAAGACGACTAGCTTGATTAAGTCTCCTCCATGTATATCTCACTAGGTCAGGATTTTTTAGTCTCCAAATATCCACTATTTCGAATGTGTCCATAATATTTGTGATTTCCTTAAGGGCACGGTGATGATAGTTTGTAGAGTGATTTCCTTTACGGTCCATTGAGGTACTTAACACTATGTTATAGTCTCCTACCATAATGAGAAGAGTCTTCTTTGTGGAGGGACTATCAAAAGGTGTCTTTCTGTGACTGTGTAGGCACAGAGTATGTATTCTGCGTATTGCAGAGAGTAGGGTGTAAGGGGTACCTGGAACAGTCGATCAGTGCTTGGTGGGGTGCTGGCTGGAGAGTAGAGAGGATTCATGCCAGTGAACTCCTCAGCAAAGTTCCCTGTATCCAGCTCACTCCTGATCTCTGGTTTGAATGGGCTGACTACCTTCTTCTCAGCCAGGTCTGACCAACTGAGACCCTATGAATATAGAGCAATGGGAAGAGAATGGTGAGAGTGTGTGTGTGTGGCAGTTGGGAGATAGAGAGAGGGAGTGAGATGGGCCTAGAGACAGAGCAGGAGTGAAGACGAGCACCTTGAAGAAGGCATGAGTCTTGATGTCTTCGGCCCTTCGGGGCCCAGAGCCCAGTCTCTTGTGGGGGTCTTTGACCAACAGCTTCCTCAACAGGTCCTGAGCCACTGCGCCGATCATAGAGGGGAACGGCGGCTCACAATGTAAGATGCGCCTGAGAGAAGGGCATGAAGGGGGGAGGGACGAAAAAGAGAAAGAGGGAAGAACAATCACTGTATACACTGTGTAAACCCAGCCCTAATTATAAGCCAACCATTATGGCCATAAAGAACACGATTGCAAAGCAACACATTAACAGAATATCTAATTAAGCTGCAGGCTTTGTTACACAAAGGACGCAGCACAACTCATTTCTTTGTTATTGTGTTCAGACAGCAAGCTAAAAGAGAGGGTGAAAGGAGCCACCTTTACAATAGATGTCATTATTTTGATAAGTTGCCGAGGGCCATAGACAATGATGAAAGAGTGGGACGGAACCACTGTTTGTGAGGAGGGGTGTATGACACACAGCACTCACTTGGACACCTCACTCTGGGAGTTCCTCTCCCCCTCCAGGGTGAATGGTGACGCCCCCGTCAGTAACTCAAACATCAGGATCCCCAGACTCCACCAATCTACCGACTGGAGAAAGGAATGATGATAAAATAAACGAAAGATGACTCTTTGTGTTCTACAGTAATTGATGTGTAATAAAATGATGTAGCTCACAGCGCATGTCCAAAGTTCTCTCCCTGTGTGATGGGTTAACTCTTACCTTTCCATGACCAGACTTCCCCCTGATGATCTCTGGAGCCATGTACTCTATGGTGCCACAGAACGAATACGTCCTTTCCTTCTGTAGTAGGGAAAACAAACACACGTCTCAGTCTGTAGTAACCTAACGTAGCAGGTGTAAAAGAAAACGTCTGAGTTCCCACATGCAGTTTTCAGCGGAAAAGGAAGTTAGATTGAATTAGATGTATCCCTGAAAACCAGATAAGACTAGTCTGTAGTGACAAAAATATATGCATGGATACATACATGCACAGATTGCGTCCACACAAATAGAAGCATCAATGAAAAAGGGTTCCTTTTTTACGTACCTCCTCCTCCAGGAACTCTTTGCTGAGCCCAAAATCTGTCAGCACTAAATGTCCCTCGCTGTCCAAGAGGATGTTCTCTAACTTGATGTCCCGGTACACGATGCCCAGCTGTACGAATCATACCGAACAGGAAGTTACATACACAGGATAACATACGATTAACAGAGAGAGGATAGAATCTAGCCTTCACGTAATTATGTAAGATTAACATGTAGGAAGTAAATAGAATGGAATATCTGCCAAGTAATGTAAAGGACAGAAATGCTCGATAACATACCTTGTGGAGGTGCTCCAGGGCCAGGATAATCTCCCCGATGTAAATCCGCACCTCTTCCTCAGAGAAGTGATCCCGCTGGTACAAGTGTGTGAACATCTCCCCTCCGCTCACATAGTCTATACACACGTGCACAGATACATATAACATTTGAATAGACAAACACAAACCACACACATACACAGGCATATAGACAGAAACATACAGTATACACACAGAAAGATACACTTTCAGCACTTCAAGATCAAAGCCGGAGAGTTCCATGTATGGGTCTTTTTGACCCAGTGCTCACCCAAGATGAGATGGAGCTTAGTCTGGGTCTGGAAGGCATAGTGCAGTGTAACCAGGAACGGGGACTGCCGGATGTGCTCCAGCACCTGTCTCTCTGTACGCGTGTGCTCTGCAGTCTTTGCCTTCTGAACGATGGCTGCTTTCTTCAGCACCTGAGACATAATCATCAACAGTCAGTCAACCCGCCCATAAATTCTCCCTACATCAGACAATGTCAATGCTTGCTCTTTGGACCAATGTCACAGAGACTCACCTTCATGGCATACAGCTTCCCTTCATCATGACCACTGTTCTTTCTGACCAGAAAAACTTTCCCATAGGCTAGACAGAGACACACAGCACAGAATGGAAAACTCTGCATCACATTTGATTGTAGCCCCTACCACCCACCCAGGAGCCTCCACTACATTTGATACAGTTTATTCTAAAATGTTCTACAAAAAATAGACAGTAAAATTAAGTTTTCCAGGTCTCCAATAACACCATGACCAAATGCTATGAACCTCAGATCGGCAAAGTGAAACTTACCTCCTGTGCCCAAGACTTTGAGAAGCTCAAAGTTCTCCATGCCCACTCTCTCAGTATGGCCCGTGAGGTTTGCTGGCATGGGGGAGAGAGTACAGTATCGGTGCTTGCACACACACAACACACGCTCGTGCACACACACACTGAGGAAACACAGCTGAGCACAGTAAACTGTGAATATTTTGTGACACCACAACAAACATGATTGATGGTCTGCTTGCATTCATCCATTGCTGTGGTCCCAGGTGTCGGGTCATAGAACTAGAATGAATAGAACGGGCTTGGAACCTTTGACTGTTAAACTCATGGGTACACTCACAATGGCTGCCTGGTATTGTGATGCAATAATTTCCATGGTAATGCATAATGTTCATTCAAATGAAGTTACCAGATGTGGCTCATGCAATGGAATGCATTTTTTGTAACGTCAGTAGAACTAAATCAAAAAATATTGATGGGTATACTTCCTGCTTTTACTTCCTGCTTTACTCCTATGGGTACACCCGCAATGTCTGCCAGTCCACCATCGACTTGAATTGGGGAAGCCTGTTCTATTCATTCACTGAAATACTGATGGGCAACATTTACCCAAAGTGTATAGCATATTCAAATCCTTTGACAGGTTCAAATAATACATTATGAAACAGTAGTTTACTTTGATGGTTACTTACCATTGGTGATCTCATGTTTGACAGTGCAGGCTTTCCTCCGGATCCCAGTATCGGAGTCCTCGCTACTACTACTATCCGAGCCGTCTCCAGACATTTCAAATGTTTATGTGGCTACTCTTCAAAATAAATAAACCGATTTAGCTTAAGTGTTTTGTATAATAACCTCAGACGCATCAGATTTTATGTAGTCAAAGAAAATAACAAATGTAGCCTTATGTAAGAATTCATTTGGGAGCCGTTGCATGCATTATAAACATAGTTTTGTTGCTTTATTTTCTAAACAATATCATTGCTAGACTTAATCCCCTAGACATCCCGCTGTTCCGCCTAATCTACTACTAAAACGAAAATACTAGCTAACACTGTTACTAATAATAAACCAGAATCGTACGTCTGTAGCTAGCAGATAACTGTGTCCACTAGGATGTTATTGCCTACTACAACAGACTAACGTTAACTGCTGCTGATCTCTCTAGCACTGAGTTACAATATAGCGCCGAACTGACCAGACAGCTTTAAACTGGCTACATAGTAGCGAGTGGCCTATCTCTTGCTAGCGAGCTACCTTTTGCAACAATATTTTTGACAAACTGAAATTAGCAACTAGCTAGCTACTCATTTGTAGCTACGCTAACCGGTTATAGACGATTACAGCTAGTTAACTAACCTTCAGTAATACGTCGAAACTATGTAAAACCTCGGCAACTTCACAACCAAACGGTTAACGTCGTTTGCTAACTAGAAAGCTAGCTGTCCCTGTCAGAGCTAGCTAACGTTAGCTAGCTTGCTGACTGTCGGTTAATTTTAATTTCATAGCAAGCGTACTGTTTATAGCTAGCATGTTGCGAATACCTATTTTATGCTATTTCGTCCGGGATAGGATGTGATATACCACTTTTGAAGTTATTTGACAACAATGATTGTAAAAGTAGATTAGCTAGATAGTTGATGTTGTGGCTGGAGTAGTCCATAGTACGGAAGCCGCAATGTCACAGTTTTAGGAACTTTTTGGAGAGAGACCTGTTGGTTAGACCGCTTAGAAGTGGGCTGCTACAGCCTACAGGTAATACTTTTAGCTCTACTAACTACCCGAAATTGTGCTGATAATAGCTTATTTGACTGTGGGGATGACAGTAATGGGGATGATGACGATGCTGATGATTATTGTTATGATATTGATTAATTATCAGCTATCATAATCTTCAGTAATATATAGTAGGCCAACACATAATTATTCCCAATTGTTTAATCTTATTCCATATAATGCTCCTTGTATTTCTGGCGTGCATAATAAACCACCAGTTGATTAATCTTATTCCATATAATGCTCCTTGTATTTCTGGTTTGCATAACAAACCACCAGTTGTTTAATATTATTCCATATAATGTTCCTTGGTTTTATTGCTGTTTTGCATAATAAACCACGTCTGTATGTATCTCTTCTCCGCTGCATGGCCTGCTGGGGCAGCAGCAACTGCTGGGGCAGCAGTTGGAGTATTATCCCAGGGATTAGCAGAGTTGTGAAAGGTGTCAGGACAGAGGTCACAGACATAGCCCTACTCACAGCTTTCATTGCATTAATGACATCAATCATCATCTTCATAATTCTATTCCTCCCACTGACTGACACTTACGGAGCGCAGAATAACTGATGAATGTATGAATGCACCCTTAGAGAGAGGGTTACAGGTCGAATGCGAGAGTATGAGAAAAATAAAGTGTGTGAGCAAAGTGTGGGTGGGTGGGGCGGTCAAAAGGTGGAAATGGTAGGGAAAGGAAAGCTGGTCAAAACAAAGACACATAGACAAAATGACAGAACTCCACAAATCAATTAAAAACTTGAACCTTTAATAATTCTCTGTAATAATAGCTCTGTAATAAAGTGCTGTATATGTCATATTGCTGAGGGTTACATAGCAGAGCATTGAATGTTTCTACAGTCAGCTTTACATTTCTGTTAGTCTTTTACGCAAAATGTAACATGTGCTTTTTAAAATATTCCCAAAAATGTAAAATGTTCATATAATTCTATCCCTTAGTAATTGGAGATATCTTTGCATTATTAAGTGTCAACCATAATATTGTTGTGGTATTAACTGAGAAAACACTGCAATGGTGAGGTGGAAATAACCATGCATAGCAACCCCGAGTTATAAAATACAAAATTACAATAATAATGTGTTTTTTATTTCTCCTTTGGGGAGTATATGTAATTGATTAAACATCGAAAAGCTTATTTAATCATGGAGAATTGTGGAGGGTTTGGGGTGAGGTTAATGTGATTAATATGTGCCTGTATTGTGTGTGTGTGTGTGTGTGTGTGTGTGTTAGCGCAGCCATGGATACCTAAGACTGAGGTGCATTGTCCCCGGACAACTGATACAAAAATATATTAGCCCTCAAGTGACTGAAATAGATTACAACATTCATGTCACTCGTTTAGGCAGAATTTCTCAAACTCTTTGCCCTAGCACTCCACAGCTGATTCAAATAATCAAAGCTTGATGATGAGTTCATTATTTGAATCAGCTGTGTAGTGCTAGGGCAAAAATCAAAACGTGCACCCCTTGGGGTCCCCAGGACCGAGTTTGGGAAACACTGCATTTAGGGGTAAAAGATTAAACACAGAAATATATCAGCATTAAAATGGATTGTGATGTCAAAAAAATACCAGATTAATTGACCAGTGTCTAGTTAGATTATTTATCACCCAATAAAATGCCACGTTTGTCCCCTACACCACCCTGTCTGAAACATTTTGATTTCTCCACTTTATCTGGCGGGGGTCGCCTAAGCTTCAGTGTCTTCACTGCCCACCTGGTTCAGCTGAAGGAAAACCAGCACAGGAGTCACATACTCCATGATCGTCTCCTTCACCCCTTTCTCCAGCAGGTAGCCCTCAGTCTCAATCTCAGTGTTCTCCTGCCCTGCCAACGCTTCCATGGTTGTCTGCAGGTACCGCAGACTTACCAGCACAGATGACTGGAGGGAAAGGATAGGAGAGGGAAGAGAAGGGAGAAAGGTTATACAGGAGGATGTTGGATATACTGCATTACTACTCAACAGCGAGCTACAAGTATAATTGTGGCCACTCACAGGAGTCCGGGAGCCTTCTGATTGCCACACAGGACATTAGCTTACTTTTAGGTGTATAGGTTGATATGTACTGTATATCTGCACAGTACCTGCAGCAGGAAGACAGACAGGACCCCAGCACCAATAGTGTTCATCAGGCCCATGTAGTAGTTGACTAGAGCTTCCCTGCAGCCGCGGATGTAGATGTTGAGCTCCTCAGTCTGGTGCTCATAGCTGTAGTGGGCTGAGTTGTTGGTGAGGCGGTCCTGGATGCAGGGTCTTGGGGAACTGGGGTTGCAGCAGCTGAAAGGGACCCCATCAAACAGGTAACGCCCGTCCACGTTGCTCTTAACACGGCTAAAGAAGAAGAGAGGAGAGAAGGGAAGTAAATAGAGAATAAACGGTCTACATCATGCCTTTGTATTACCTCAACCATCTAATTTCCTATAACCTTAATTATTTATTTAAGTTATAATCTGACATGGGATTCTTCCTTTACCAAAGACTGTCAGACTGCTCCCGGTCCTCTAATACTCACTCCTTCACTTCCTTAGAGCTAAAGTCTAGGTAGCGGTTGCTGATCCACTGGACCTCGAACCAGTCCTTGAAGTCGGTGTTTCCGCAGCAACGGAACTCCATCTGCAGGCGGTCAATGGTCTGCTTCTGGAAACAGCGGCCGGGGGTATCTGTGTCCTTGTAGAATCGGATGCCGTTCTTCAGGCCGATCTTCAGGGAGGACTCCAGATTCCCCTTCATGGCACAGCTCATGATCACAGCCATCAACATGAGCAGGGTGAAGAGGAGGGAAACACCCCAGTAGGGTTGCATGAAGGTTTTCCAGCGGGGAAAGCGTCCGGCGTCCAGCGCATCCTGGCACATACGGCCTGCGAAGTAGTTGATACCCAGAGAGGCCAGACCCACTATCATCAGGGTGTTGGGCACAGCATGGATCTCTGTGTTGTCCATTACCTGTAGGCAGAAGAACCTCATGCATCAGTGATGCAGCAAACTATACAGTATAAACTGATATGTTAGGCTGTCAACCCATTGATCCCATATTTAAGGAAAAGTGAACATGTAGAGGTCAGTGAATAATCTCATGGTTTACAGTGGGGAACATAACTAAAGGCTATATTGTATATTGGAGGAAATCAATTAGGTTGTTTTTATTTTTACTGAAATTGAACATAAATATTTGCTGCAAAAGGCTGCATTGAGAGGAATTTTGTTTCTGTTGATGTACTCAACAAGTGCAATAATTGACCGTATATTATTCCAAATACTGTAATCTCAAGAGATAGATGATGAATAGGATCATAATAAAACTGTCAATCACTCAGTCACTCCACATTCTGTTGGTCAGCTCATCTTATCCCTATTATGAGCTTATCACCGGTATGTTCAGACCAGAGACAGTTTCCCCTTGTTCATAACGTTCACATCTAACCACCTATCCAATAGATCTATAGATACTTCATCCCAATCCCACTCATGAGAGCATTATCAAAGGCTCCTGAATTCTACATGAGATGTTATCTTCAACACTCCAATGCATTTCATTGTCATCTAGAAACACTCAAAAAATGTACTCTTAATTTAAGCTCCAATACATTTACATTTAAGTTATTTAGCAGACGCTCTTATCCACAGCGACTTACAAATTGGAAAGTTCATACATATTCATCCTGGTCCCCCGTGGGAATTGATCCCACAACCCTGGCGTTGCAAACGCCATGCTCTACCAACTGAGCCACACGGGACCAAGTGTGGCCGTACAATACACTCAAATAAGGTGTAATGAAATTCCCCCCCTTTCACCCTCATGCTTTTCCTGCAGTTTATGATCAGAAGTTTACAAGTATCACTCTGATTCAGGCATACTGTAGAACTTCACTGAATACACCCTGAGAAAGTGAAGCTTATGGATAAGTCATATGTATTGTATTGGAAGAACCCTAGTGGCGTTGTACGTGCTTAGAAAAAAGGGTTCCAAAAGGGATATTAGGCTGTCCCCATAGGAAAACCCTTTTTGGTTCCAGGTAGAACCATTTCTGGTTCCAGGTAGAACTATTTTGGGTTTCATGTGGAACCCTCGGGGGAAAGGCTTCTACATCAAACCCAATAGGCTTCTACCTGGAACCAAAAATGGTTTTCAAATGGGTTTCTATGGGGACAGCCGAATAACCCTTTTAGTTTCTAGATAGCAAACATTTTCTAAGAGCGTACAGTGTAAAGCTGTAGAGCGTTGCAGTAGCCTACCTCTGCCCTCCTGCGGAGCTCGGTCTTGAGGAAGCAGCCCAGGGTGAAGGTGAACGCTCCGGCCAGTGTGGCCATCCAGGAGAGCAGCCACAGCCCCTGGGCCAGCTTCACCCTCTTCTCAAAAGGGAACTTCATCTTCATCAGCACCATGGTGGTGGTGGGAGCCCACGGAGGCTCCGAGGGTTACTGGGAGAAATAAATTAGGAATGTGGTGATGAAGGGATGATGAGTTGGATCTGAGGGGAAGGAGGAGAGTGCAGCGACTGACTGCTGGAATGATCTGAGAGGCGACCTGGAAAGGGTGGGTAAGGTCAAAGGTGAAGAAGAGTAAGTCTGGAAAAACTTGAAGTGCAACAGGTAGAATTCAGAATTTTAAATGGAGTTGACTGATTCGATGAGTGTTTTTCAAAGGAGAGATGGTAAGAGGATTCTTGTAGGAGAAAGAAGGGTTTGTAATCCAAAAGCAAATAAGGAATAATCAGACCAAAATGGTTTAGTGAACAAAATCTGTGGGGAGAAATAAAAGCCACAAAATACTGAACGTTGTATCTTAATTGGTATCTTAATTGGTATCTCCTGGATTTGTTAGTGGCAGTGTGTCAAAGTTCACCTGCTTGATCCCCCAAAAAAGTTATTAAAGAAAGTCCAGGTGACCCTTTAGTCCTGTTCTAGCACCTGTGTGCCCATGCTTAGGTAGGTGAGACACAATGGATTTGGACAATGTTGGACATCGGGAGAGTCTTAGCACTAATCCCTCACCTGTCCTATTAAACAGGCCTTTCCAATTGGAATCCAGGCCACTGTCTGGTCAGCAAAGCTAGCCTCCCTTGAACCAGGGGTGGGGACATAGATGAGCTCTGACTAACCAAATTGAAGATGACAGGGTGAAAGATACTGTATAAGCATGGGCACTGATACATTTGCCACTCTATAACCTATAACCTCTCTGAAATGTTAGCATGAAGCTAATAATTATTATATATATTTTTAACTATGTGTATGGCCTTGCTCTCAAGCACTGTGGTCAACATTTATTGGTGATTGATATCAATTTTGATTAGATTGATATAGTCAAATATATATCTCATGACCACAAATCAATATGTTTTACTAACACATCTGGTTATCAGGAATATACTGTAAAGTCTGAAAAGGATGCAGGTAAGCACTAGTGAAAATGATCTACAAGCATATTGGTAATAAACTCACCAAGGATATACTATACCAAGTTACTCTTCCTTAATGGAATTGAGAGGGGGAAAGAAAGAAAGAGAGTGAGAGAGACAGGGAGAGAGGGGGAAAGTGAGGATAATCCTGTCTAAAGCTCCTGTAACAGCCTCAACAGGGTGAGTTTAAACTAACATGGAAAACCATTTCCAGCCTAAAAACCTAAGGTAGATAGAGGACATGGACTTCTCTGTTTACTGGGTGGTTTTGTGACAGTAACACACATTTTAAACTGCCATGATGTGGCTTGCTCTTGACAATTCAGAACGAATATACATGTGACACACTCAATTTTTTTTATTTTTTATTTCACCTTTATTTAACCAGGTAGGCTAGTTGAGAACAAGTTCTCATTTGCAACTGCGACCTGGCCAAGATAAAGCATAGCAGTGTGAACAGACAACACAGAGTTACACATGGAGTAAACAATAAACAAGTCAATAACATGGTAGAAAAAAAAGAAGAGAATCTATATACAATGTGTGCAAAAGGCATGAGGTAGGCAATAAATCGAATAATTACAATTTAGCAGATTAACACTGGAGTGATAAATCATCAGATGATCATGTGCAAGAAGAGATACTGGTGTGCAAAAGAGCAGAAAAGTAAATAAATAAAAGCAGTATGGGGGGTGAGGTAGGTAAATTGGGTGGGTAGTTTACAGATGGACTATGTACAGCTGCAGCGATCGGTTAGCTGCTCGGATAGCAGATTTTTAAAGTTGTTGAGGGAGATAAAAGTCTCCAACTTCAGAGATTTTTGCAATTCGTTCCAGTCGCAGGCAGCAGAGAACTGGAAGGAAAGGCGTCCAAATGAGGTTTTGGCTTTAGGGATGATCAGTGAGATACACCTGCTGGAGCGCGTGTTGCGGGTGGGTGTAGCCATCGTGACCAGTGAACTGAGATAAGGCGGCACTTTACCTAGCATAGCCTTGTAGATGACCTGGAGCCAGTGGGTCTGACGACGAACATGTAGCGAGGGCCAGCCGACTAGGGCATACAGGTCGCAGTGGTGGGTCGTATAAGGTGCTTTAGTAACAAAACGAATGGCACTGTGATAAACTGCATCCAGTTTGCTGAGTAGAGTATTGGAAGCTATTTTGTAGATGACATCGCCGAAGTCGAGGATCGGTAGGATAGTCAGTTTTACTAGGGTAAGTTTGGCGGCGTGAGTGAAGGAGGCTTTGTTGCGGAATAGAAAGCCGATTCTTGCTTTGATTTTGGATTGGAGATGTTTGATATGAGTCTGGAAGGAGAGTTTGCAGTCTAGCCAGACACCTAGGTACTTATAGATGTCCACATATTCTAGGTCGGAACCGTCCAGGGTGGTGATGCTAGTCGGGCGTGCGGGTGCAGGCAGCGAACGGTTGAAAAGCATGCATTTGGTTTTACTAGCGTTTAAGAGCAGTTGGAGGCCACGGAAGGAGTGTTGTATGGCATTGAAGCTCGTTTGGAGGTTAGATAGTACAGTGTCCAAGGAAGGGCCGGAAGTATATAGAATGGTGTCGTCTGCGTAGAGGTGGATCAGGGAATCGCCCGCAGCAAGAGCAACATCATTGATGTATACAGAGAAAAGAGTCGGCCCGAGAATTGAACCCTGTGGTACCCCCATAGAGACTGCCAGAGGACCGGACAACATGCCCTCCGATTTGACACACTGAACTCTGTCTGCAAAGTAGTTGGTGAACCAGGCAAGGCAGTCATTAGAAAAACCGAGGCTACTGAGTCTGCCGATAAGAATATGGTGATTGACAGAGTCGAAAGCCTTGGCCAGGTCGATGAAGACGGCTGCACAGTAATGTCTTTTATCGATGGCGGTTATGATATCGTTTAGTACCTTGAGCGTGGCTGAGGTGCACCCATGACCGGCTCGGAAACCGGATTGCACAGCGGAGAAGGTACGGTGGGATTCGAGATGGTCAGTGATCTGTTTGTTGACTTGGCTTTCGAAGACCTTAGATAGGCAGGGCAGGATGGATATAGGTCTGTAACAGTTTGGGTCCAGGGTGTCTCCCCCTTTGAAGAGGGGGATGACCGCGGCAGCTTTCCAGTCCTTGGGGATCTCAGATGATACGAAGGAGAGGTTGAACAGGCTGGTGATAGGGGGTGCGACAATGGCGGCGGACAGTTTCAGAAATAGGGGGTCCAGATTGTCAAGCCCAGCTGATTTGTATGGGTCCAGGTTTTCCAGCTCTTTCAGAACATCTGCTATCTGGATTTGGGTAAAGGAGAAGCTGGGGAGGCTTGGGCGAGTAGCAGCGGAGGGGGCGGGGCTGTTGGCCAAGGTTGGAGTCGCCAGGAGGAAGGCATGGCCAGCCATTGAGAAATGCTTGTTGAAGTCTTCGATTATCACGGATTTATCGGTGGTGACCGTGTTACCTAGCCTCAGTGCAGTGGGCAGCTGGGAGGAGGTGCTCTTGTTCTCCATGGACTTTACAGTATCCCAGAACTTTTTGGAGTTAGAGCTACAGGATGCAAATTTCTGCTTGAAAAAGCTGGCCTTTGCTTTCCTGACTGACTGCGTGTATTGGTTCCTGACTTCCCTGAACAGTTGCATATCGCGGGGGCTCTTCGATGCTATTGCAGTTCGCCACAGGATGTTTTTGTGCTGGTCGAGGGCAGTCAGGTCTGGAGTGAACCAAGGGCTATATCTGTTCTTGGTTCTGCATTTTTTGAACGGAGCATGCTTGTCTAATATGGTGAGGAAGTAACATTTAAAGAATGACCAGGCATCCTCAACTGACGGGATGAGGTCAATATCCTTCCAGGGTACCCGGGCCAGGTCGATTAGAAAGGCCTGTGGGTTGGGTTGCCACTAGTTATCACAACCACAATAATGGCTAAAACCTGCCTATTTCTACAATTTTGATTTTAAACCTAACCCTAATCTTACATTAATACCAAAAAGAAAATGTTTGTTTTCATGAATTTTTACGATATAGCCAATTTTCACTTTGTGGCTGTGGTAACTAGTAACGACCATAAAGAAGGTGGACTGACATGACCTTATGAAAGTACATCAGTGTTAATAAAACCTTGGGACAAGCCAACCCCTAAGTTAAGATAGCAGGTGAAAAAATATGCTTGAGTGGAGTCCCCACATCCGTTTTTCAGGGGAAACGGAAGTTAGGTTGAAAATACCCTGGAAACCGGGAAACATCCGCTTCATTGCCAACCACCGCGGAGAGTGCCCCTAAGTTAACAGGCCACTAAAATGGCCTGAGAAATGGGTAGAAAATACATTTACTCATATATTACTCATATCTCAGTAAAGCTGCTGCATGCAGAGAAACCATAAATCAAAGAGTGGCTCCCCTTGGTGATAACTGACTGACTAACTCTCCTCCCCCTCAATCTAAAGCTGTCACCTTCTAACATATTCAACTGAATCAATTATGATAGATGTTTTATGGAATTATTTGATGTTAATAAATTTGTAAATTATAGGTGACTATATTTATTGAGAACATTCAGACACATTTATAGGACACAACACAACGATAAAAATACAGACAGTAGCAGCTCTACAGTGCTAAACCATATCACACAAGGTTAATTTCAATTATGATCAACCTAGGGAATTAGAACAAGGTGAAATATGGTGATAGCAACCGCCATTTCTAAATAATAAATATGTAACATATACTGTAAATAGTGGAAATCTATCTATCACTGGTCCTGTAATACACCATGGAGGACAGAGGTATGGATTGGAGGGCGAGGCAGCAGAGAGCATGGCAGCATAGACATCACAACACACTGTGCTTTCCTCAAATGTTGACATGTGACACAGTGACTATGATTTTGGTTGAAAATCTGTTCCCAACATATGCTAGGTTGAAGATAAATAAATGTTGCTTATAGTATTTTTTCAACTTTGCCTATATGCTTCTTCCAATCCATCCAAACATCTTTACTATGGTCACCAGCGGGAAATCCCATACAGGACAAAACAGAAATGTCATGTGGCATAATAACATTGCTTATAGTGTATCATACATACACTACCGTTCAAAAGTTTGGGGTCACTTAGAAATGTCCTTGTTTTTAGAAGAAAAGCTCATTTTTGTCCATTAAAATAACATAAAATTGATTAGAAATACAGTGTAGACATTGTTAACGTTGTAAATGACTATTGTAGCTGGAAACGGCAGATTTTTTATGAAATATCTACATAGGCGTCCAGAGGCGATTTATCAGCAACCATCACTCCTGTGTTCCAATGACATGTTGTGTTAGCTAATCCAAGTGTATCATTTTAAAAGGCTAATTGATCATTAGAAAACCCTTTTGCAATTATGTTAGCACAGCTGAAAACTGTTGTTCTGATTAAAGAAGCAATAAAACTGGCCTTCTTTAGACTAGTTGAGTATCTGGAGCATCAGCATTTGTGGGTTCGATTACAGGCTCAAAATGGCTAGAAACAATTTATCTATTTTTGTTCTGAGAAATGAAGGCTATTCCATGCAAGAAATGCCTAGAAGGCCAGCATCTATGGAATCGCCTCTTCACTGTTGACGTTGAGACTGGTGTTTTGCGGATACTATTTAATGAAGCTGCTAGTTGAGGACTTGTGAGGCGTCTGTTTCTCAAACTAGACACTCTAATGTACTTGTCCTCTTGCTCAGTTGTGCACCCGGGCCTCCCACTCCTCTTTCTATTCTGGTTAGCCAGTTTGCGCTGTTCTGTGAAGGGAATAGTACACAGCGTTGTATGAGATCTTCAGTTTCTTGGCAATTTCTCACATGGAATAGCCTTCATTTCTCAGAACAAGAATAGACTGATAAGTTTCAGAAGAAAGTTCTTTATTTCTGGCCATTTTGAGCCTGTAACCGAACCCACAAATGCTGATGCTCCAGATACTCAACTAGTCTAAAGAAGGCCAGTTGTATCGCTTCTTTAATCAACACAACAGTTTTCAGCTGTGCTAAGATACTTGCAAAATGGTTTTCTAATGATCAAT
The DNA here is from genome assembly GCF_045679555.1 of Salvelinus alpinus. Taxonomy (NCBI): domain Eukaryota; kingdom Metazoa; phylum Chordata; class Actinopteri; order Salmoniformes; family Salmonidae; genus Salvelinus; species Salvelinus alpinus. The sequence goes on along the minus strand of NC_092109.1, from coordinate 29,251,054 downwards.
TAGCCTTTTAAAATTATAAACTTGGATTAGCTAACACAACGTGCCATTGGAACGCAGGAGTGATGGTTGCTGATAATGGACCTCTGTACGCCTATGTAGATATTCCTTTATTTTAAATCAGCCGTTTACAGCTACAATAGTCATTAACAATGTCTACACTGTATTCCTGATCAATTTTGTTATTTTAATGGACAATTTTTGGGGGATTTCTTTCAAAAACAAAGACATTTCTAAGTGACCCCTAACTCTTGAAAGGTAGTGTATCTCACTGGACGGTTGCATGCCTCTGGTGACCACAATTATAATGGTGATTCAGTTTTACATTATGTCATGTTGCTTTTTCCATCATATCAACATGGAGACATAAACATCAATATTATAAGATAAAACATAGTTTGCATGCAAGAAGAATAAATATGTTTCTTTGTTTTCTCCAAGGATTCTTAACTATTACTTTAGGGAGGAAACCTTTATATATTTTAGCAGTTGGAACCATACACACCAGACCACACGATCCATCCCCAAATTCTGTTTTCATTTTATCACCATTAACTAAAACCGGTCTTAAGAAAGCTTGTTTCCAATCCACCGTGAATGTCCAACGGATACTATTTGTAGTAAATATTTGATGGTATACATTGTCCAAACTACACCTTGCATTATGTCTGGAGGTGAATTAATTTATGAGGACAAACAAAGTATATCTATATACATGTCTTACATCTTACCTAAGGACCTACATTCTGTGAAACACTTGTCGTCTTATCTAACATGCACACACCGAGAGAAAGACACACACCAACCAGTATAATGAATTATGCACAAGAGGTTCTGAAAGGATCTATTTTCTATAAATCAGTGGAACGGGCGAGATTCGGCCGTGGTCTCCATGGTGATGGGAAAGCACTGGGCTGTGAAGTTCTCGGTGCTCTGCTATGATGAGACGGGAGGGAGGCCTGGACAGTGTTTCCCGGAGAGATCGCAACCGAGAACAGGAGGTATCAAAGCGACGTGATTTTTGTTTGATGTTACCTCTGGAGGACATCAAAGCCATTCCCTGCATAGCGTAACAACAACAACAAAAACACACCAGGACATGTTTTTGACTATGAATAGAGAAAAATATCATAAATATCAAAACGTGGAGCTGGGGATCCTCGATCTCCAACTTGGGCCGCTTGCCTTAATAGCTTCAGGTGCAGAACAAAAATAATGTTTGAAAGTTTCTTTCTTACTTGTTGCTGGCTGTTTTTTTAATGATTAATAATATTTAGGCCTGGAAACTTTCAAATCAGATTTAAATAATTGAATTATAATTTAAATTATTATTATTAAATTGGTTATAAAGACCAATTCTGTAGCTTTATGTTTAAAATACAACATACTCATAGATGAATTATGAATATCAAATGTAATAAAAATCACTCTTAAGTTGAATTACTTAAACAACCATGCACCAACCCAGTCAACATCTGTGTCTCTGTGAAGAGATCAGGTGTCACAGCTGTGTTCTTTCCCCATTCAGCACTTTGTCCAGTATCCCTTGTCCTCCCCCTCGCTAGGCTGCAGCTGGCAGATGAAGTGGTTGAGCATATTTTGGGCCGACTGTAAGTTTTCCAGACTGCTGCCAGGATCTGCCTTCGTGGTATCCACACCGCCATCATCACCCATGTCCCCGCTCCTTGTCCTCCAGTTATGGATGATCTCATCTTCTGAGTCATCCATGGTACCGTCCTCTGGGTGGTGGAGGTCCATCATGGCCTCTGTGCCCTTCAGCTGGCCATGCTGCTCCTCCTGTCTTTGATTCTTCCCCCTACAGGAGGGTATCTCATCCAGACTGGCTGACAGGATGCGGATGGGAGAGCCTAGTTTGCGGCTCGCAGTGGCCCTGTACACATCCTCTGTTGGGCCATCAGCTGAGCTCCTGAAAATGGTGGTGAGGGTGACACCATCTATGGGGGCTGGTAAGGTCTCAGAGTGAATGGTAACATGGAGATGGGGGACCTGCTGGGAGCGGAGAGGGTGTTGTCTGACAATCTCCTCACTCCCTGACTCACTCTCTGTCTCTCCCTCTCCCTGCCCTGCCCAGCGAATACGCTCTTGTCTCCATGGTTGAAACGCTGTACCACCATGATGATCTCCCCCTGACCTCAGAACACATTTTGGAGCCTCATCCCCCATTTCCGACCAATCAGATTCCTCCTCTTCTGGCAATGTTCCCAGCGATTGGTCCTCCCCTGTGGCGGTGACCTTTCCATAATGCTGACTATCCATGAACTGGACCGGTGGTGGCGCAACAGGGAGATTTAATTGATTGACAGAATCATCTCGGTGGAAATGTTGGTCCAAGGCTTCCTGCAGCAATGATGTTACCTAAAGGGTGAAGGAGTAATCAATCGATTCGTCAATCATGGTCAAACGTTAAAAACACAGAACAGAATACAGGCATGTTGTTGACAAAGAACAACACACAATTATACATCAAGAAAAAAATGAGAAAAAAAATCAAGACTAAAAGACAAATCATAGCTTCATAACAATGTTTTTTTTTTTTTTTTTTTTAAACAATGGGTTATGTAAAACAACATTTATTAACTGCATGCAGCTCGAAACAAAAACAATGGTTTCTATTGGTGGTTTTACTCTCAACTAAAATGGGCATGATGAATAAACAGAAGGTCAAACTAAAGGGAGATTTGGATGGTGAAAGGTAGGAGACATTTTATACTATACAAAGAGGAACATAGTTACAATTTGCTACATTGTGTAAGTGCATACCATGCACTATAGCTGATTCTTATTGCAATGCATTCCTAGGTTGGGGCTCGAGGGTCAGGGGATCATAGAGGTCAGGCGAATTTGTTTCAGGGCCTGTACTAGTAGTATTTTTCTGTACTTGGCCACTCTGGTCTGGTTTTGCGCACGTTTTAGGTTGTCTTTTTGTCTCGGCTAGATCTGTTCATCAGGAGTTCTCACGTTAATAGTCTCCATGCTGTGGATGGTGGTCTTGGCTGAGGACAGCTGATCTGTCAGGGCTGTGATGCGCTGGTTCAGATGTTCACGCTCCCCGTCCATACTCTGAGCCTGACAGACCACACACATAAGACAGAACAAACATAAACATGATGAAAATGGTGATACAATTTTCCAGATATGTGAACAAAATCCCTTCTATTGACGTATCTAATGTATACTTGTATGCAAAATGAGCTTTTGATCTTCTGGTGCCTCACCACTGAATGAAGCTTCTGCTCCAGGAGATTTTTGGTCTGTTGAGTGTAGGATTTGTTATCTGTAAGTCTGAAATGGGAGAGAGATACATAAGGACTGTAAGAGGTACAATAATAGCACTATCTAAGCTTGACAATGTCATGCATATTAACTCAAAATGAATGCTGATTTGAATTTTTGTAAACTTTTGAATGAGTTCCTGTAAAAGGCAAATAAAATGGATTGGAACTGCCACTCCTCTCTGAACCCTCTCATAATTCTAGAGGAACCCGTCCCAACGTCTCATCACACCCCTGACCTTTTGAATTTGTCCAGGAGGTTGCTCAGCTCGACACAAGTGTTCTGTAGTTCGGACTCAAGGAGCTGGTGACTGCTCTTAAACTCTGTGCCCATGCACTCCATTCGCACGACAGTCTGGGACAAACTGTGGTGCAGATCCTCATTTTGCTCCTGAAGCATCCTGAATGAAGTATGAGAGCGGAGGGGGAGGGGTTTAGTGCTCAGTTAGATAATAATGTGTATCTTCAAGAAAAATATTTATTGTTAAACAACAAACATATGGAAGAGAGGATTTTAAAAAAACGTTATTTTCTCAATTAAAAATTATTCCCCCAATAAACAATAAGACGGAGATCAAATTAAACAAAATCAAACTCACATTATTCGATTAACCTCAGATGATTCCTGTATGGTAAGGACAAAAAACAAAAAAAGTATTTACAGTCGTCCACAACGTGCATTTCAGAAATAGAAATTGATTGTGTAGCTTCTAGTTAATAGACATTGATAACCAATAGGGACACATTGTGTGATAATTTGATGTGCATGAGTTTGCATGTGATCACTTTTTCCATGTGTCATCCATGATTACGTAGTTAGGAAGGAGCCTGCATGTTTAATTCCACAATCGATGGAAAACAAATGAGTGGAACATTCTTACATAAATGCTTAATTAAGAATGTAAAACACGTTCAACAGTACCAAATGGTCAATAAATATACAGTATACTGTAGATAATGCTTGACATAACTAGCGATAGTGATAAACCCAACCCCCGGAGCAATGTCATACTTTATGTAGAGAGGTAGTTGAGCCGCTGTAGCCCGTCTGCCGCTCGTCCTGACTCGTGGGGCTGCTGGTATTCCTGGAAGAACCAGACTTGCTGGAATGGGACAATGACTCCAGCTCTGTAGCCGGTGCACTGACAGGAAAGTGCTCCTTAGAATGGCTTGATGGGCTGTGGTGACCATCATGGTGCTGCTGTGTGTCTGCAGGTGAGGGATGTTGGTGAGATTCAGAATTTGAAGGATGGTGGTGATGATGATGAGATTCTGGGTTGGTAGAAATGTGATGGGGTTCAGAATGGGAGTGTGAATGGTGAGATTCTGAATGAGAAAGGTGGTGGTGGGAATCTTGGTGGGAACTATGGTGGTGATGGAGAGATTCTGTATGCGAGCCATGGGGATCGTGAGATTCTGGATGGGAGCCATGGGTATCGTGAGATTCTGGATGGGAGCCATGGGGATCGTGAGATTCTGGATGGGAGCCATGGGGATCGTGAGATTCTGGATGGGAGCCATGGGGATCATGTGATTCTGGATGGGAGCCATGGGGATCATGTGATTCTGGATGGGAGCCATGGGGATCATGTGATTCTGGATGGGAGCCATGGGGATTGTGAAATTCTGGATGGGAGCCATGGGGATCATGAGATTCTGGATTAGAGTCTCGGTGATGGAGAGATTCTGTATGGAGGCCTTGGGGATCGTGAGATTCTGTATGGGAGCCATGGGGATCATAAGATTCTGGATGGGAGCCATGGTGATGGAGAGATTCTGTATGGGAGCCCTGGTGATGGAGAGATTCTGGATGGGAGCCTCGGTGATGGAGAGATTCTGTATGGGAGCCCTGGTGATGGAGAGATTCTGGATGGGAGCCTCGGTGATGGAGAGATTCTGGATGGGAGCCCTGGTGATGGAGAGATTCTGGATGGGAGCCGCGGTGATGGAGAGATTCTGGATGGGAGTCGCAATGATGGGGAGATTCTGGATGGGAGCCCTGGTGATCATGAGATTCTGGATGGGAGCCCTGGTGATGGAGAGATTCTGGATGGGATCTGTGGTGATGGAGAGATTCTGGATGGGATCTGTGGTGATGGAGAGATTCTGGATGGGATCTGTGGTGATGGAGAGATTCTGGATGGGAGCCATGGTGATGGAAAGATTCTGGATGGGAGCCATGGGAATGGAGAGATTCTGCATGGGTGCCGTGGTGATGCTGAGATTCTGAATGGGAGACGTGGTGATGGTGTGAATCTGGGTGGAGAGGATTGTGGTGGTGTCCATGGTGATGAGTTGGGCTGTGGTGGTCTCCATGGTGATGGGGATGAGTTGGGCTGTGGTGGTCTCCATGGTGATGAGGATGAGTTGGGCTGCGATGGTCTCCATGGTGATGGGGGTGAGTTGGGTTTTGGTGGTCTCCATGGTGTTGGGGATGAGTTTGGCTGTGGTGGTCTCCATGGTGATGGTGATGAATTGGGCTGTGGTGACCTTCATGGTGATCGGAATGACTTGGGCTGTGATGGTCTCCATGGTGATGGGAAAGTGTTGGGCTGTGATATTCTCCATGGTGATGAGTTGGGTTTTGGTGGTCTCCATGGTGTTGGGGATGAGTTTGGCTGTGGTGGTCTCCATGGGAATGGTGATGAGTTGGGCTGTGGTGGTCTCCATGGTGATGGTGATGGGTTGGGCTGTGGAGGTCCCCATGGTGATGAGAATGGCTTAGGCTGTGGTGGTCTCCATGGTGATGGGGATGAGTTCGGCTGTGGTGGTCTCCATGGTGACGGGGATGAGTTGGGCTGTGGTGGTCTCCATGGTGATGGGGATGACTAGGGCTGTGATGATCTCCATGGTGATGGGAAAGTGTTTGGCTGTGAAGGTCTCCATGGTGATGGGGGTGAGTTGGGCTGTGATGGTCTCCATGGTGATAGGGGTGAGTTGGGTTTTGGTGGTCTCCATGGTGTTGGGGATGACTTGGGCTGTGGTGGACTCCATGGGGATGAATTTGGCTGTGTTGGTTTCCATGGTGATGAGTGTGGTTATGGTGGTCTCCATGGTGATGGGGATGAGTTGGGCTGTGGTGGTCTCCATGGTGATGGGGATGAGTTGGGCTGTTGTGGTCTCCATGGTGATGAGGATGAGTTGGGTTGTGGTGGTCTCGATGGTGATGAATTGGGCTGTGGTGGTATCCTTGGTGATTGTGATTAGTTGGGCTGTGGTGGACTCCATGGTGATGGGGATGATTTGGGCTGTGGTGGTCTCCGTGGTGATGGGGATGAGTTGGACTATGGTGGTCTCCATGGGGATGAGTTTGGCTGTGGTGATCTCCATGGGGATGGTGATGGGTTGAGCTGTGGTGGTCTCCATGGTGATGGAGATGACTGGATCTGTGGAGGTCCCCATGGTGATGGGGATGACTGGGGCTGTGGAGGTCTCCATGATGATGGGGATGACTGGGGCTGTGGAGGTCTCCATGGGGATGAGTTGGGCTGTGTTGGCCTCCATGGAGATGGGGATGACTGGATCTGTGGAGGTCCCCATGGTGATGGGGATGACTGGGGCTGTGGGGGTCTCCATGATGATGGGGATGACTGGGGCTGTGGAGGTCTCCATGGGGATGAGTTGGGCTGTGTTGGCCTCCATGGAGATGGGGATGACTGGGGCTGTGGAGGTCCCCATGATCACGGGAGTGGCTTGGGCTGTGGTGGTCTCCATGGGGATGAATTTGGCTGTGGTGGTGTCCATGGTGATGGGGATGAGTGGGGCTGTGGTGGTCTCCATGGTGATGAGTTGGGATGTGGTGGTCTCCATGGTGATGAGTTGGGCTGTGGTGGTCTCCATGATGATGGGAATGAGTTGGGCTGTGGTGGTCTCCATGATGATGGGAATGAGTTGGGCTGTGGTGGTCTCCATGATGATTAGTTTGGCTGTGGTGGTCTCCATGGCGATGGGGATGGCTTGGGCTGTGGTGGTCTCCATGGTGATGTTTTGGGCTTTGGTGGTCTCTATGGTGATGAGATGGACTTTGAAGACCTCTGTGATGGTGGTGAGATTGAGAATGGGAGAGATGCTTGTTATGATGGTGTGGTGTTGAAGAACGGGAGTGATGTCTTGATGAGGGGCTATTTTCTGGGCTACTGCTGTCATCGGTGTGGCTGCTAGGACTGCGGTGCATGTCTCTTGCAGGCTGATGGTGGCAATGGTGTTGGTGATGCTGGTTTGCGCCGAGATGGGAGCGAGAGTGCTTGATGGAATGAGAGTGCTTCCTGGAATGGGAATGCCTACTGATATGGGAGTGAACACTAACTGTCGTAGAGCTTGCACTGCCAGGCCGACTACTCTTCTGTCTTTGCCTCTGCTCCCCTGTGCGTTCCACCTTGGGGAACCTCAGGGAGGCTTGTTCTGGGCTGCTAGGCCTGTGAGCAGCTGTGACTCCAAGAGAGGTGAGTCTGTATGGGCTGAGCACCTGCCTGGTGATCTCGTTCAGAAAGGCAGAGAACTTCAGCTTGTCCTTCACTAAGTTCTTATTGGCTACCTCCTTGCTTTTCCCCAACTCCTCCTGATCTACAATGGTATCTGCATCTCCATCCCTGTACTCACAATGGGACAGCGCCTCCATTGACTTTGCCTTGCGGACTTTGCCACCCATTCCTACCAATTTAGCACTCTCCTGCTTCTTCAGGGTGATCTTGGCAGGGGTCAGATGAGAGGACACAGCTTTCTTTTTATTTTTTCCTTTCAGGCTCCTTTCCTGGCTTGGGGACTTGTGGAGATAGCCTTCGTCATCTATTAAAGGAGATGTCTCATCTTCCTCATCATCATAGGCCTTCCTCCCCTCACAGATTTCAGTGCAGGACTGTGAGTACTTGGGGTTCTGTAGTGGATGTTTGTAATCCTTCACAGACTCATTTATAGTGGTCTGAGAGGACCAGGTGGATGAAGAGCCAGAGGATGACGAGGAGGAAGAGGATGATGTTAAGGAAGAGAAGGAAGATGAGAAAGATGATGATGAGGAACCAGAGGAGGAGCTGGAAGTTGCTGCAATCTGAGGGTGGGAGGTCACATCATCTGTAGCATGGTGATGCGGTTGGTGTTGGTGATGAGGATGGTCAGGGGGAGAGTGGTGTGATTTCTCATTGTGGTGGTGAGGTTGATTGTTGTGGCCATGGTGATGGTGGCAGACAATGTTGCCCTCTGATGTTGAATGGTTGCTACTGCAAGAGGAGAACAGGATGACAGCAGTGTTCAGAGACCATATTCTTAGGGCTCAGTTACACCAGTGGAGGCTGCTGAGTGGAGGACAGCTCATAATAATGCATGGAACATGGAAACCATGTGTTTGATGTATTTGACACCATTTCACTTATTCCGCTCCAGCCATTACAACAATCCTGTCCTCCCCAATTAAGGTGCCACCAACCTCCTGTGAGTTACACATTTTACAATAACGCAGTGCTGGTTAAATTAACTAGGACAAGATAATTTTGTCACATCTGAATATGTCTCAAAATATGTACAATGTCCAAAATGTTGAATATAAAAACAAGAAATTCCATCCAAGATTTCAGAAATTAGTGAACTAATAAACTAATTTAATCAAACATACCCATGACAATTGTGATCCTTTGACCAATCTAGCTCGTGCTGGTGATGAGGATGGTGATGATAATCATGGTTGTGGTGATGGCGGAGATGGTGTTTGTGGTGATCAGTTTTTTGGTCAGCCATCTTGCAATGCTTGTGGTCCCTCTCGTGATGGTCATGGAAGTGGGGCCTGCTGTGCCTGTGGCTCCTGGTCCCCTGCTTATGCTGTACGGGAGTGAAGTACTTCTCCATCACCTGCTGCTTCCCCAAACCCAAGTCCTCCTCCACTGCTTTTGTGTGGTAGTCCCTGGGTGCAGGGACAATCTTTTCCCTGCTGTGCGGTCTGCAACTATTCCTCTCCCTGTGTTATTTCCTTGATACTTTCTGATGATTCAAATATATTTTCTGGACCACAGCTCAACTATTTGGAAAAATAACAGAATTATAGCAAAGTTAGGACATTACTACATGCTGAATACATTTTCTGTGAGCTAATTTAACTGAGCACTTTCATAAGGGTATAATAGTTATGCTAACTTAAAACAGGCCATTAACCACATCAACTACAACAATTTTTTCCCTAAATGCAGCGGTTACAAAACTACTAACATCTGTTAAGTTATTCTTGAAATACTTTAAGTCAACACAAACATAATATATCAGCAAATACTATCAATCTCAAATCACAGTCAGACTTACCTAAAACATGGTGTGAAATGTTTTAGACGTGCCAGTAATTCAAGAATCCTAATCTGTCTAAGTCAAGAAACATAAAAAATCTACTTAACTCAATTAACTTGATCTTAATCATTAATTCTGATATCCTAAACCACATAAGCAGTGAGTGCTAGCACATACTCTGTCAGAGGACGCATAAGAATGACACAGGTTGAGATGATCATTGATGTTTTGTACCAGGATTCTGCCTGCACCCTCCATCTGATGTAACAATTTTCCAATTGCGGTGGAGCATGCATGAAACATCAATAAATCCTTTGCACCCATCCACTAGCCCCAAGCGATTTTTCAAATCTCATGTGAAAACTACTTCATAGACAAAACACGTGCTCTTTTTCTATTTTTATCATACCCGATAAAATTAAACATTGGTCAGCTAATCTATTCAAGTGTCATGGTATGGGCAATGTTCATTTAAAAAAATACTTATTTGTGCAACAAGCTTAGTTTACTCAATAACAATATTCAAGAATTCATTATTGTTATGTTCATGTCAAGGAAGTTTAGACTGAAACCAATATGTTGCCTGTGCATTTTCTCAAATAAAGTTGCCCTTAAGTTATGTATACAATTCAACTGTTTGGATTCCAGTGTTTAGGAGATTGACTGGTTATTAATGTCCAGCTTGCTATTGACCTGCCTGTCCCTATTGTATCACTGCAAAAGACACCATGACAACGAAAATGAAGGAAAGCTTTGAGAACTCCATTGAATTACAACAGCATGTTAAGCAACCACATACCAAGAAACATGATTGTTTGCAATTAATGATCACATTAAATTACCATATCACTAGACCCTGACAGTTGGTAAGTACAGAGGGACACAAGTGCTTTCGGGATGTTTGACACCAGTTATATAGACATTAATTTTAATTAATTTCTAGCTCTGAGGTTATAGCAATACAATCCTATTGTCTGTAGTTGTCCATCGCCCGCAGCCCCTTTCCCCGAATCGATTGCCAATTGTGTGATGCAGCACAACCCTCCACTCACAATCAATGGCAGTACTGCATTGAGACCCTCCAGCAAAGAGAAGGGAAGGACAAAGCAGTGTGGGGCTAATGTGAGACCCAACCCAAATATAGGTTAGATAACTCAGAAATCAAGTGACTCTTTAAATTCTAATAACAATCTTTTTTCAGAGACCTAGAACATTGATACTTAATATAAACAAATTGACATTCAGGATCACTGGCCTGGTAAAATGTTCCTTCAAAAACTGTTTAAAGAAAAATGAATTACCTTAATGATGGCATCATGTAGTACAGTTCTAATACCAAACTCATACAAAAGGACAAAACATCTACAACTCAGTGTGTTTCGTACAACCATTATTAGACAGAATATAGCTCAAACTATTTATTATATTCATGAAACAGAAATTTGCAAAAAAGCAACCACTATAAGCTAGACCTTACAACAACAAAAATTCAATATACTGGAGGCAGTCATGAAGAAGACAGCCAATAAAGAAGTGTTAAATCTGATAATAAATTTGATCAGATAAAGTCTTAAATCCCTAAAATCTAAACCATCATACAGTTGAAGTCAGAAGTTTACATACTTAGGTTGGTGTCATTAAAACTCATTTTTCAACCACTCCACAAATTTCTTGTTAACAAACTATAGTTTTGGCAAGTCAGTTAGGACATCTACTTTGTGCATGACACAAGTAATTTTTCCAACAATTGTTTAGACAGATTATTTCACTGTATCACAATTCCAGTGGGTCAGAAGTTTACATACACTGAGTTGACTGCCTTTAAACAGCTTGGAACATGGCTTTAGAAGCTTCTGATAGGCTAATTGACATAATTTGAGTCAATTGGAGGTGTACCTGTGGATGTATTTCAAGGCCTACCTTCAAACTCAGTGTCTCTTTGCCTGACATCATGGGAAAAACAAAAGAAATTTCAGTCAAGACCTCAGAAAAAAAATTGTAGACCTCCACAAGTCTGGTTCATCCTTGGGAGCAATTTCCAAACGCCTGAAGGTACCACGTTCATCTGTACAAACAATAGTACGCAAGTATAAACACCATTGGACCACGCAGCCGTCATACCGCTCAGGAAGGAGACACATTCTGTCTCCTAGAGATGAATGTACTTTGGTGCGAAAAGTGCAAATCAATCCCAGAACAACAGCAAAGGACCTTGTGAAGATGCTGGAGGAAACAGGTACAAAAGTATCTTTATCCACAGTAAAACAAGTCCTATATTGACATAACCTGAAAGACTGCTCATCAAAGGAAGTAGCCACTGCTCCAAAACCGCCATAGAAAAAGCAGACTACGGTTTACAACTGCACATGGGGACAAAGATCATACTTTTTGGAGAAATGTCCTCGGGTCTGATGAAACAAAAATAGAACTGTTTGGCCATAATGACCATTGTTATGTTTGGAGGAAAAAAGGGGGATGCTTGCAAGCTGAAGAACACCATCTCAACCGTGAAGCACAGGGGTGGCAGCATCATGTTGTGGGGGTGCTTTGCTGCACGAGGGACTGGTGCACTTCACAAAATAGATGCCATCACGAGGGAGGAAAATTATGTGGATATATTGAAGCAACATCTCAAGACATGTCAGGAAGTTAAAGCTTGGTCGCAAATGGGTCTTCCAAATGGACAATGACCCCAAGCATACTTCCAAAGTTGTGGCAAAATGGCTTAAGGACAACAAAATCAAGGTATTAGAGTAGCCATCACAAAGCCCTGACCTCAATCGAATAGAACATTTGTGGGCAGAACTGAAAAAGCGTGTGCGAGCAAGAAGGCCTACAAACCTGACTCAGTTACACCAGCTCTGTCAGGAGGAATGGGCCAAAATTCTAAAAGCTGAAATAAATCATTCTCTCTGTTATTCTGACATTTTACATTCTTAAAATAAAGTGGTGATCCTAACTGACCCGAGACAGGGATTCTTTACTAGGATTAAATGTCAGGAATTGTGAAAAACTGAGTTTAAATGTATTTGGCTAAGGTATATGTAAACTTCCGACTTCAACTGTATATGAGAGGAATAAATAATGACATTTAAACTAATATTTTATATGTAAAAACAGTGATGGAAGAAACCACAATGAGGGTGAGAGCACCCCCTAGAGATCAAATGTGATAAAGGAATGCATGACATACAGGTTTCAATCAAAACCAAAAGCACAAGTTCTGAAATCATAGTAGGACATGACAATCTGCCATGATAACGATTCTTAGTTTGGACATCTTCTGTCCCAAATTCGAACACTTAGGAAATTAACAAAGAAAAAAGCAAAAAACAAACAGCTGTAAGCACAACATCACAGAAAATGCTTTGTAAATAAATCGTACAAGTTAAAACACACCTGATGTCTGTAATCCAATTTACAATCATTTAAAATATAAAAGGGTGCTCTTCAACACAAGATAATGTCCCTGTGACCTAATGAAGTTGTCATCTCAAAAAGACAAGAAATATCAACCTATCAAAGTGACAGGAACATCAGTGAAGATAGAAACTGGTTTTAAGATTACACAACTCGTATTAAGTCACTTTTTAAACCAATCTCACATTTAGAACGTTGAAAAAGCCTACATCTACATTTCTGCATTGTAAATTAATCCTGTTTGTTGTTCCCATAGGTGCCATATTTATGCAAATATCAACTACTTTCACACCTCATCGCCTTTGAAATGCAATCATAGAAGTGTAAAAAGTTTACTTTCTCCAATCTTGGCAAAAAGGATTTCTAGTTACATGTCAAAGTCTTTGAGGATGACCTATGAGTTTATTCCACCACCAAATCAAATCCTTCCGCCTCTTCAAACTCTGCATTCATCTTTGCCGCAAGGTCGTCCAGCTCTGCCAGCTGGGTAGGAAGGAAATGGAAAAGTAGATCAATACAAAGGTACATATGTTATAGGGTCTTACACATCTCCATCTTGAAAATAGTTTAAGTAAGTAACAAGTGTTACTTTTCATTTCTTGATGGTGTTTGGCCCTCTCTGGGGGTATCGTCAGACAGTGCCTTAGGAGGAGTTGGGAGACACTGTCTCAGCCTCCAATATTTATGCTGCAATAGTTTATGTGTTGGGGGGCTAAGGTCAGTCTGTTATATCTGGAGTATTTCTCCTGTCTTATCCGGTGTCCTGTGTGAATTTAAGTATGCTCTCTCTAATTCACTCTCGGAGGACCTGAGCCCTAGGACCATGCCTCAGGACTACCTGGCCTGATGTCTCCTTGCTGTCCCCAGTCCACCTGGTCATGCTGCTGCTCCAGTTTCAACTGTTCTGCCTGCGGCTATGGAACCCTGACCTGTTCACAGGACGTGCTACCTGTCCCAGACCTGCTGTTTTCAACTCTCTAGAGACTGCAGGAGCGGTAGAGACACTGAATGATCGGCTATGAAAAGCCAACTGACATTTACTCCTCTACAATCACTGTGATTATTATTATTTGACCCTGCTGGTCATCTATGAACATCTTGGCCATGTTCTGTTATAATCTCCACCCGGCACAGCCAGAAGAGGACTGGCCACCCCTCATAGCCTGGTTCCTCTCTAGGATTCTTTCTAGGTTCTGGCCTTTCTAGGGAGTTTTTCCTAGCCACCGTGCTTCTACACCTGCATTGCTTGCCGTTTGGGGTTTTAGGCTGGGTTTCTGTACAGCACTTTGTGACATCAGCTGATGAAAGAAGGGCTTCATGAATAAATTGGATTGAATGTACACTGTAGTCTACTATGGTTAAGTTGTTAATCAATGTTGTCAACAGTGACCGCAGTAGTATCATATGCCCTCTGTTCTCACAGAATCACATTATTGGAAACCAAGACTGTTCTCAGGCAGGCGTAGTTATAGCTAGATATGTTCAAGTTGTGGACAACTTTAGCTAACCCTATTCATAATTGTCCTAACCTGCTGCATAAGTTCTCCTAACCTCCTACGTAGTCACTTCTGCTAGTCAAATCCGTCAGGCCTGCTCTGAGAGCAGTGGGTATCCACTAATGCGATACAGTTATGGTCTCACTTTTATTTGAGGAACCTTCTTCCTCCTCTTCTTCTCCTTTACCACAGCAACACCAGGGATGTTGACATCTGGCTCAGGAGCAGCTGCAGCACTGTCGTCCCCTTCTATCAGGGTGAAGGAGCTGACCCCACAGAATGACTTGGAGGCCTCAGGGCCCACCCTGGACCCCTCCACCTTGCGGAGAACCTGGGGTGTCTGAAGCTTCTCAAACCCAAACAGGGTCTCCCGACGCAGAGATGGGGAGGACACGTCCTGGCTTTGGGGACGCTCAAACGAACGGTCCCCTAGGCTTAGGCGGCTGTAGGACCGACGCACCTTCTGTGACCATGCTGAGTCCTCAGAGTTCGCTGCAGCCTGGGGATAGGGTGGTGAGGGGGCCAAGATCGGGGAGAGCATGGTGGCTTTTGGTGGAGGAACCTGGGCAGGTCCTGGGATAGAAATTTTGGCCTTCTTCAGACTGCCTTCAGACAATCTTTGTTCATTTTCTTTGTTGTCCTCTGAGGGTACCTGAAACAAAAGCAATTGTGCACATATGACTGGGCTGATATGAAATAGCAGGACCAAACATTAAAACTATGCAGCTTATTCTGGAAATGAATTTGCTGTGTTCTTTCAACTCACATTGAATTGTGTTTTCCTGGGTGCAATCTTCCTCACAGTGATGCTGCGTTTCACAGTGTCTGTAGGAGGCTGTGGATTACAGTAACATTATATATACTTAGACAAAGCACTGACAAGACTGAAGATGCTTGCAGGATGCAGTTTGACTACGTCAAAAGGTAAATTGAAATGTTACTGGTTGTGCTGACAAAATGTACTACTTACTGAGTTGGGGACATTTTGATTTGGAGAGGTCAACCGCGCTGACCTCCTTCGTGGCTGGCTGGTAGAATCTGGTATGATAAAACAAAGAATGGCACAACCATCAACAATATTGGCTCATTGGCTTCCCTTTATACAGCTAACAATGATGTGAGATCTTTAGTTAGCAACATGACTTGACTGGTCCCTTGACTGATAAAGTCAATTGACTGGTAAAGTTGAAATTACCGTTTTTTTTTTGTTATCTAAAAACTTGGAGTAATGTCGAGATGTTGTGAAGATCCAGCTGTATGCCTCAATATGAAGACTACCATCTATTTCCATAATTGTACTGTCCATCTTCGCCATTGATTTGAGATTGATGCATATAGCTAGCTGTCTAACTGAGTATGCACAATAGGCACCATTTGACAATTTGACTTATTTAGAATAATCTCGCCATTGGAGTGAACCACACATCTGCTAATTACAGACAAGCACTACTATAAACAGAAACACTTCTCTAAATTAAGAAATAAAGAACAAAATAGCAAACATACTGACCAGCCAAAAGGGATTGATGTGTCTCGTTGCTCATCCTTGCCTTCTGTCCAACTTACTAACGTTAATACATGAATTCGGTGGGTGATTAGCTAGCAAGAATAGACATGAACGTTATCTGGCTAGTAGCTATCGACAACAAGCTAGCTAACTTGAGAAATTAGTAAAACTAATTATTAACTAATTAGCAAATAAATATATCACACAAGCTAACTAGGCAACAAATAACCAATGCAAAACTACGACTGAATAACTAAAAGTTTCAAAATTACCCGCCTGGAAGTACCGGAAGAGACATTGGAGTGCAGTTCCTGTCCGTTATTATTTTTTTATTTATTTTTAACCTTCATTTAACTAGGCAAGTCAGTTAAGAACAAATTATTCTTTACAAAAAGGCCTCCTGCAGGGGGGACTAAAAATAAAAACTTAAATAAAATATATAGGATAAAACACACATCACGACAAGAGAGACAACAAATCAAATCAAAGTGTATTTGTCACGTGCGCTGAATACAATGAAACGCTTACTTACAGGCTCTAACCAAGGGCCTGTTGCACAAAAGTAGAATTAAGACATCCGGGATAAATGACTCAGCTGAGCTCAATGAAGCCAAAACATGTGCGTCCAGGCTTAATTGGTTGCACAAAGACCAAGCCAGGATGAGCAGACACGGATTCATTAAGCCAGGTGAAACCAATCCTGGATAGGTGCGCGCTCACGGCTCACTCAAATAGACCCCGCCACAGATCACAGATTAACTGATTTACCATGGCAACTAGAGCCGCGTACTTTTCCCCGTCGGAAGCACAAATCCTCATGGAGGCATACGAGGAGGTAAAAGATATAATTAAGAAGAAAGGCAACACCGCCACAGTGATAAAGCAAAGAGAAAAAGCGTGGCAAAGTATTGCAGACCGCCTGAATGCGTAAGTAGTGCACAATTACACACTCACCGCTCCGCTGAAACATCACAATTACAATTCAAATATTTAATTCACATCTCCAAAAATGCAGTTGTACTGTAATTATGAAACGGTTAAATTTTTAATTGAAATGCACTGCAGATATGAGTGAAATTGTGTAAAGTAACTCCATCACACTGTATAAAGCTATGATAAATTTTTTGATATTTTTACTGAAAACAAGACAAAAATACCAAGTAATTTTTTGCAGTGTGTCTCCATTAAATGTGTGTGTGTGTGTGTGTGTGTGTGTGTGTGTGTGTGTGTGTGTGTGTGTGTGTGTGTGTGTGTGTGTGTGTGTGTGTGTGTGTGTGTGTGTGTGTGTGTGTGTGTGTGTGTGTGTGTGTGTGTGTGTGTGTGTGTGTAGATTAAACATGAACGGGCCAAAACGGACATGGCAGCAGGTCAAAATCAAATACAAGAACATTCTGCAGAATGGTATGGTCCCTGACTAATATTTAACAAAGCACAAGCATATATTGTACCCAGAAGGTGCCTGCTCACACATTGTCTGTACTGTTTTAGCAGTGAAAAAGAATACCCACAGACAAGGCACGGGTGGTGGGTCACCAAAGGCTGACCTTACCCCAGCAGAGGACATGGCCTTGGAGCTAAATAAAGGCAGGCCCGTCTTAGAGGGGATCCCTGGGGGGAAAGAGACGAGCATAGGTTCCTCCCAAGATGCCACCCGCTTCATTCAAGGTATGTCCTTCCATCTCTACATGGGATACAACCACATTCATATTGAATCAATTTGGACTGTCTGACTTTGGTTTACCTATTGCCTTGCAGTGTCTGGCAGCACTGTGTTCCTGTTAGAGCCACCAGCACAAGCACCAGACGATGCTGATCCAGTGAGTACTCCATCAAAGGCATACTGTAGGCCTGGCATGTCTTGTCTACTAGCTTCAATATGAATCCGATTAAATGTGATAGGGTGAAGGCCCCAGTGCAGCAGCAACAGCACATGATGGAGACGATGATGAGGAGGAGACCATCTCTCTGGATTCCAGAAGGCATGAGGTATCATGTTAAGACTGTGAAAGTACTATTTACTCTACAATGGTGAGGAGTCCTCATCAAAATCAAAAAATCTAATTTCTTTTACAGGACCCAGATGCTATACAGTGGGAAAACCAGCCTGGCAACATAGTGCGTATTAATAAAAGGACACCACATCCTGCCAAATTCCAGCTGCGCTAATTGTATTGTGTTCACAGAGCTCACAAGCTATCAGAAAGTTGTATGGCAACCACCTCCGGCGCCAAATAGAACTGGCAGACATAGACATTCAGTACAAGAAGAAAAAGATGGAAAATCTTGCACTGGAGTCCGAAATAAAAAAGAGGACAATTAGGAAACTGGACCTTGAAATAAAAAAACTTGAGAGGGAGGTGAGATATGCCTTCAATGTACACTGTATGCTAACTGTAACACAAATGTATTAATCATTATTTTTCTTTCCTCCCCCAGCTCCAAGAAGATGACACAGCTCAAAATAAAAATTAGGTATATTCTCGTAAAGTCAAGTGAGCCATGACATATGAGCTCTTATTGTGAGCACACAGGACGGTGGCATCTTTCTAAGGTTTTTTTTATTTTCCCAGCAATCAGTACAACCAAGTCATCGTTATAAGGCATCGCCCTCTTTTGCCCACCCCCCCAGCACCAGGTGTGGCCACTAGCCTATATGAAGGCCCAAAATTGTGTGTTCCTTTCTGCTCTGACAATGGCATGCCCATTCGTGCGAGATGTGGTGGATGAAGAAGCACTTGTGCTGAGGAGAGCCTTCAGGCGAGAAAGGGTCTTCAGGGACCGGTTGGACCCACTGGCCTTCCCTGATGACCATCTATATGAAAGATACAGGTTTTCTGCAGATGGCATCAGGTATCTATGCAGACTACTGGGTCCCAGGATTAAGCACCGCACTGCACGGAGCCATGCACTGAGTGTGGAGCAAATGGTTTGTGTGGCCTTGCGCTTTTTTGCTAGTGGAGCCTTCCTGTACTCAGTGGGGGATGCAGAACAGCTGAACAAGGCCACAATTTGCCGCACAATAAGGAGTGTGTGTCTGGCTATCAAAGCATTAGCAGATGTCTTCATCTCCTTCCCTGGCCACAGAAGACTCTGTGACATCAAAGAGGAGTTCTATAGGATTGCAGGTAAGAGGATCTACAAATTACAGGACAACTGTTAACACATAGTAGGATACTCATTACTTTGTGTGACAGGTTTCCCCAATGTCATTGGTGCAGTGGACTGCACACACATAAGGATAAAAGCCCCCTCAGGTGCCCATGAGGCCGATTTTGTGAATAGGAAATCCTTTCACAGCATTAATGTTCAGGTGAACATAACTTTTTGATATTGTCCATTGACGAACACTCTGCATTGCCAGTGATGTGCATTGATTGGTGTAATATTCCTCATCTTATGATTTCAGATGGTCTGCAATGCTGACTGTGTGATCAGCAATGTTGTGGCAAAATGGCCTGGCTCAGTCCATGACTCCAGAATCTTTCGGGCCTCTGAAATCTATCAGTGCCTATCACAAGGTAAGCCACACAACCCCTATTTATAACCATCATGGCTGTGTCAAGAATATCACTGTGTTTATGAGGTAGTAATGATGAGATTTTGTGTTGACAGGTGAATTCTCTGGTGTGTTGCTGGGAGACAGGGGGTATGGCTGCCAGCCTTTTCTCCTGACACCTTTCACAGACCCCCAGGAAGCACAGCAGGCCTACAACCATGCCCATGCCAGGACCAGGGCCAGAGTTGAAATGACCTTTGGCCTCCTGAAGGCACGCTTTCACTGCCTTCACAAATTAAGGGTCAGCCCTGTTAGGGCATGTGATATTACTGTGGCTTGTGCTGTCCTCCACAATGTGGCCTGCCTGAGGAAGGAGAGGGCCCCCAGAGTGCCACCAGCCATGGACTGGGACAATCCGGCAATCTTCCCTGATGACGACAGTGGTCGGCTGCTGAGGGACCAATATGTGTTGAATTATTTTAGTTAGTATGTGTGCTTTCAATTTTGGTTAAATATGTCCTGCGGTGGCAGAGGAATTTGGGTTTTTTTGGGTTCGTTTTTGACGAATTTGGCCTCTTATGATGTTTGTGCGGTATACTGTGTGTAATACAAGGCTGCAGGGAGGCTACTGCATCCATTCATTTGTCTGTTCAGTTGATGTGTATGGATTTGTCCTGCATTTATTTTAGTGTGCAGACATGCAGGGTGTGTTATATACAGACCTTTGAATGTGTATGTATCATTTTGTATAATATGCTTGGATTCTGTGCTTTCCATCTTGTAGAGTCACTGTGACTTCAGTTTCGAAAGGAGCTGATGGTTTACCTGCTTTGTTTTGTCCTTATTCAATAAAGGAACATAATGTTACACATTGTGTTTTTATATTCATATGGAATGTGTATTTGTTTATATGACAGAGTACTAGGGCCACACTGAAGAAAAAGGATAAAGTCATAAATTTATGAGACTGGTTCTTTCTGCAGAAAAGCTACATATTGTTTTTACAGTTTTGATACTTATGACAATGTGATACTTAATATTCTGGCACATCAGCATGTCTTTGTTTATGAAACCATACTGAAGTACAATTTCACGAAATGCCCCACATCTGTCATTTTAACAACTGTCCTCCTTTAAAACAACTGGTTACAATATTATGACTTGTGTTTTTTTCCCCTCTGTGGCCCTAATATTCTATAATTTTATATATAGCCTTATAGTCTATGGGAAACTGTAAATTATCTAATGATAGCAACATCATCTAAAAATCATTTTTTATCCAAAATCATTGAAATTAATGATCACAAACGTTTAAATAATAACAGTGGGTCTAGTTATATGTGATAACAATGTATAGTGAGCAGTGAAATAACTATTGGTTTCCATTTGTGGTGACTGCTGACTGACATTAGGGATGAGATTAAATAGATCCTGGAATTTAGCCTGGTCTGGAGCAGGCTAGCTCCACAGAATAAATCTCCATGGTAATTTATACCATAACATATCCTCCTGCCCCCTATCCATCTTTAGTGCAACCGGATTACGGATCAATTGAGCCAGGATCACCAAGATATCCTGGCTTAATCCCTTATCCTAGTTTTGTGCAACAGGCCCCAATAGTGCAAAAAAGGTGAAAAAACACATAATAGCACAATTGGTTGGGCACCCGTAAAACAGCTGCCATTCTTCTGGCGCCATTTTAGATCCTCCAAACACAACACTACCTAAAGAGAGACCTAAAACAACAACATAGCATGGCAGCAACACATGACAACACAGCATGGTACTGTAACAACACAACACAACATGACAACAACATGGTAGCAACACAACATGGCAAGAGCACAAACATGGTACAAACTTTACTGGGCACAGACAACAATACATCATGCAAAGCAGACACAACTGTCAGTAAGAGTGTCCATGATTGAGTCTTGAATGAAGAGATTGAGATAAAACTGTCCAGTTTGAGTGTTTGTTGCAGCTCGTTCCAGTCGCTAGCAGGAGTGAACTGAAAAGAGGAGCAACCCAGGGATGTGTATGCTTTTGGGACCTTTAACACACTAGAGCTTGAGGTAGGGTTAAGAGAGCTTGAGGTAGTCACCTCATACAAGTACATGGGAGTATGGCTAGACAGTACACTGTCCTTCTCTCAGCACATATCAAAGCTGCAGGCTAAAGTTAAATCTAGACTTGGTTTCCTCTATAATAATCGCTCCTCTTTCACCCCAGCTGCCAAACGAACCCTGATTCAGATGACTATCCTACCTATGCTAGATTACAGAGACGTCATGTATAGATCGGCAGGTAAGGGTGCTCTCCATTCGGCCATCAGATTTGCCACCAATGCTCCTTATAGGACACATCACTGCACTCTATACTCCTCTGTAAACTGGTCATCTCTGTATACCCGTCGCAAGACCCACTGCTTGATGCTTATTTATAAAACCGTCTTAGGCCTCACTCCACCCTATCTGAGATAT
Organism: Salvelinus alpinus; assembly: GCF_045679555.1. Lineage (NCBI taxonomy): Eukaryota > Metazoa > Chordata > Actinopteri > Salmoniformes > Salmonidae > Salvelinus > Salvelinus alpinus. Next base: position 29,229,098 of record NC_092109.1, on the reverse strand, counting down.
TTACTGCAGCCCTCATCCTCAACATACAACACCTGTTCTGCCAGTCACTGGGAGAGGGGCATTCTTACCAAATCACATGTCTTTTTTTAATTTAACCTATATTTAACTAGGCAAGTCAGTTAAGAACAAATTCTTATTTACAATGACGGCCTACGCCGGCCAAACCTGGATGACGCTGGGCCAATTGTGCGCCGCTCTATGGGACTCCCAATAACGGCCGGTTGTGATACAGCCTGGCCTTTCTTTTGGAGGTGTTCTTCAGAACCTTTTACTTCAGCACTGCACAGATACTAAATTAATGATAAATATGTGATTCTATCTAAATAAATAAACTATGATAAAGACGCGAGTGTATTAGAACTAGACGCGAGTTGGATGAGGCAGGGCTTGCAAACTATTACAGACCACAAAGGGAAGCACAGCCGAGAGCTGCCCAGTGACACAAGCCTACCAGATGAGCTAAATAACTTCTATGCTCGCTTCGAGGCAAGTAACACTGAAACATGCATGAGAGCATCAGCTGTTCCGGACGACTGTGTGATCATGCTCTCCACAGCTGATGTGAGTAAGACCTTTACACAGGTCAACATTCACAAGGCCGCAGGGCCAGACGGATTACCAGGACAAGTACTCCGAGCATGCGCTGACCAACTGGAAAGTGTCTTCACTGACATTTTCAACCTCTCCTTGTATGAGTCTGTGATACTAACATGTTTCAAGAAGACCACCATACTCCCTGTGCCCAAGAACACTAAGGTAACCTGCCTAAATGACTACCAACCTCACGTCTGTAGCCATGAAGTGCTTTGAAAGGCTGGTCACCCACTCCAATTTGCATACCGCCCTAACAGATCCACAGATGATGCAATCTCTATTGCACTCCACACTGCCCTTTCCCACCTGGACAAAAGGAACACCTATGTGAGAATGTTATTCATTGACTGCAGCTCAGCATTCAACACTATAGTGCCCTCAAAGCTCATCACTAAGCTAAGGACCCTGGGACTAAACACCTCCCTCTGCAACTGGATCCTGGACTTCCTGACGGACCACCCCCAGGTGGTAAGGGTAGGTGACAACACATCTGCCACGCTGATCCTCAACACGGGGGCCCCTTAGGGGTGCGTGCTCAGTCCCCTCCTGTACTCCTGGTTCACTCATGACTGCATGGCCAGGCACGACTCCAACACCATCATTAAGGACCGAGCACGCCCCCATTCTCATCGACGGGGCTGCAGTGGAGCAGGTTGAGAGTTCCTTGGCGTGAAGAGGGCACGACAAAACCTATTACCCCTCAGGAGATTTGGCATGTGTCCTCAGATCCTCAAAAGGTTCTACAGCTGCACGATCGAGAGCATCCTGACGGGTTGCATCACTGTCTGGTATGGCAACTGCTCGGCCTCCGACCGCAAGGCACTACAGAGGGTAGTGCATACGGCCCAGTACATCACTGGGGCCAAGCTTCCTGCCATCCAGGAACTCTATACCAGGCGGAGTCAGAGGAAGGCCCTAAAAAATGTCAAAGACTCCAGCCACCCTAGTCATAGACTGTTCTCTCTGCTACCGCACAGCAACGTCTAGGTCCAAGAGGCTTCTAAACAGCTTCTACCCCTAAGCCATAAGACTCCTGAACATCTATATTACCTCAATTACCTCGACTAACCGGTGCCCCCGCACATTGTCTCTGTACCGGTGCCCCCTTTATATAGCCTCAGTATTGTTATTTTACTGCTGCTCTTTAATTGTTTGTTACTTTTATTTGTTACTTTTTTTTTGGTATTTTATTATAACTGCATTGTTGGTTAATAAGGGCTTGCAAGTAAGCATTTCACTGTAGGGTCTACACTTGTTGTATTCGGCGCATGTGACATAACATTTAATTTGATTTTGATTTAAATTAGTGAATAAATCGAACTTTAATGTGGGTGAGGCTGACACGCCCATTAAGTGCGCCAACGATTCTTTCTAATGTAAAATAAAATATAATTGATGATCAGCTCTCGCCAAACCAATCGTAACATGACAACCTAAGTTCAAACTGTAAAACCTGACCGTGGACCAGCTGGTATAAATGTGGGTCACTGGCTAGAATGGTTCCACCTTTTGTCAAATTAACGTCAGATTTGATTTTTCGAAGCAGGTTAGGAGAATTAACGTACACGGTTAGGATAATTAGGTAAAAGGTTAGCTAAAGTGCAAAAAAATAGAAACTTTTGAATTTAATTTGAATAAAAGCTGGATCCTTTCCAAACATAACCGTATATGTTCCGCGTTTATGTGACATCATTATACTGCGACTGCCGGAAGAGACGTGGCAAAATGTCCGCTTCTGAAAACATTCGCATTTTCTAGCTTTAGTTATTTGTACAACCTTTTCCTTCAAACGATAAATCATCGAGGAGAAAACGTGTGTGACAGGTAAGGTTGAGTTAACTTACAACTAAAGCGACACGAAAAGCATCTGATGTTCGTGAACTAGCTTAGCTAACGTTAGCTCTAACTATAAATCTACATTGTCAATACATACAAGTAGTGTCTTGCACCTATGCAATATGTAATAATAAAACTACATTTGAACCATGAGTAGATTTGCCTTGGTTATCAGACTATTGCTTAGTTAATAGCTATTACGTTAACTAGTTATGTCGTTGCTGAAGATTGTTTTGGTGATCACTTGTCTACAGCACGACAGACAGACCATGGGTCTGTGCAAGTGTCCTAAGAGGAAGGTGACCAACTTGTTCTGCTTTGAACATCGGGTGAATGTGTGTGAGCATTGCCTGGTCTCCAACCACAACAAGGTCAGTGGATGGGCAGTTCTAAGTACCCAATGTGTCATGTTAAATTAAATATAGACCACATAGTAGTTGTGTTTGCCACTAAACTAAGGTATTTTCTCTACCTGTCTGATCCCAAGTGTATAGTGCAGTCCTACCTCCAGTGGCTTCAGGATAGTGATTACAACCCTAACTGTCGACTGTGTAATAACCCACTGATCTCCCAGGATACTATCAGATTGGTCTGCTATGGTAAGAATGTCAACATTAGGATAGATCCTTATTGCTGTTGCTTGATATTACTGCTGTATGGGATTTGCTCAAACCCTCTGGTTCATTGCTCTTTCTCTCTATCCAAGATGTATTCCACTGGGCCTGTCTTCATCACCTGGCAGCCCGGTTGCCCCTACACACTGCTCCTGCAGGATACCAGTGCCCCAGCTGCCAGGGTCCAGTGTTCCCCCCCTCCAACCTGGCCAGCCCAATAGCTGACATGTTGAGGGAACAGTTGTCCGTAGTCAACTGGGCCAGAGCTGGACTAGGCCTACCTCTGGTGAGGAATATGGGTGGGCTGAGTCACACTAGCAGTCAGGGATAGTGACAAGGGGGATACTGGTTCAAATGCTGGCTGACATTCAGTTGTGTATTATATTAGTGTAAAATACTGTATGTTAGAGCTTAAACAATATTCACTTTTTAGGACCCCATATATTATGAAATAGGTATTCTGTGACAATTCAACTCTAACAGGTACATCATTTCTCTACTGCAAGATTGAAGAACCTGTAAAAGCTATTCAAGACAGCACACAGGATGTCACTGATTATGCTGACTGGTCCACGTTTGATGGTAAGTTATTGTTTCTGCTGTTGATACTGCCTTATTTGTCCACAGTAAGGGAGCCTGTGTTGCAATACATAATAATATATGCCATTTATCAGATGTGTTTTTTTTTATTTATCTAGGGCGTCATGACATATGCTAAGCTGAATGTTGGAATTGTTTGTTTCAATCTGGGAGTTTACTGTAACATTTGCCTTCCCTTCTCCCCTACTCTGCTAGCACCAGCATTGGAGCCTACTGAAGCTTACCCCACCCACTCCTACGCCTCCCAACCACACCCTAGCCTCGCCCCTACTCCAGTTCCAAACACAGTACAGGAAGATCATGGAAGTCTCCACAACAACGGGGAGATGGTGGCTCATGAACAACACTCTTTGGTCAACATGATCACTGCAACCACCAGTGACACCATCACCCTACACACAGGTAAAGGACTATGAATGGTACCCAGGTTTAGTAGAGCTATCTTAATCCTAACCATTACCAGCCACACAGTGTTGTCATGTGTCGTGGCAATTTCCTGTATTACCAAATGAGGAGAGTTACTAACCACACACCAGTCAGAGTTATACTTAAATTTCATCTTTAATAATATGCGCTTTACCATAGCCCTGTGACTTTCAACAATTCACTATCTATAATGAATTGTTGAGAGTCCCAACATAATGGCAACTGAGATCTTTTATAGAAAAGATACACCCCTCAAGTTACATGACGAACCACAGATCTTAGGAACTCTTCACAAAGGGCCTTTTACTTGAGAAAGAAGTATCCCTTAGCCAGATTGCATTCGCTATAAATTATCGCTCAGTTTGGTCTCTAAAACGAGGTTCTAATCTCGTTCCTGGTACTTCATAGTACCAAAACATTGCCTTTACTATCTGGAATGCTCTTTAGGATTTATTGTCCAAAGACATTGTAAAAGACAAGCCTGACCTCTCCCCTCTCTGGGCCCCAAGTGACTGAGCCCTAGCTGAGAAGGGAAAAGTGCAACTGCCAACAGTATAGTCCAAAGGGATACATTCTAATGACAAGTATCTCACATAAGCATATTATGTAAATAAACATCTTATTTATCTATGTTACCCAACTAATTCTGATTAATCCGCCACACATGCCATACATGTTAATCCAAACCTTAGCCTCAACTCTAATCCTAGTTCCTGACATTTTTGATGACACATCTGATATTCCTCACGTAGATGGGGGTGTATGCTGTATCCTCATATATTTGGTTTATTCATTTAATGTGAATTATTGCTTCCAGCATCATCCCCAAGGAAGATCTATGACACTAGGGACTCTGCACACAGCTCTGTGACACAGATCGACTTTGATGACGACAAGTACCGGCGACGACCAGCACTCAGCTGGTTTGCACGGATTCTCAAGTCAGTAATGTTACTATTTATTTAAAGTTTTGCTTCATTTTGTTATTACACAGCAAGTACATCTTTCCTAGCAAACCTCCTTACATATGACAACAGTATTTGATTTACTTTTTATAGATCCGATCTATTACTCTGTCTCCAAAGGTAGTCCTTTTTCCAATTTCTCTTAACTCTGAAAATGTAAATTAATTTGTGTTCTCAGAAACCGGGCGGGTTCCAAGAGGACAGGCCTGTCCTGGAAGCAGAGGGTCTTCATGCTCCTTCTGGTTGGAGTTCTGGGATTCTTTACCTTGATCATCATTATGGCTAAACTGGGCCGTGCTTCAGCCGACTCCGACCCCAACTTAGACCCCCTACTAAATCCCAACATCCGAGTGGGCAACAACTGACCAGCACCCACCTCCAAGTCCTAGTGAGTGTTGAACATGGTGCCGATATAGGCCATCTAAGATGGTGGGACCAGTAAAGGCAGAGATACCTTCTCTCTCTCTCAGACATGAAAGAAAAGAGGATGGGATGGTGCATTTTGTCCTGGAAATGATGGCAATCTTACACCCTTTTTCCTTCTTTGGGATAGGCAGGTGCAGATTTCCTAAGCATCTACTTCTCAGAACTAATAGGATATATAACCGACTTGTGTGTACACACTTTCAAATTTATTATTTACGTTGCTTTTAGATGTACAATGAATTTATATATATTTTGATCCACTCCACATCAAATGAGATTGCAATGTTGGAATGAATGGTGATGGGGGAAACAGATTCACAACAGAAATACTGTATTCTATGACACACGGCTTTTTGCAACATCTGCTAAAACGCATTTTTGAAGTGGGCATCGATAAGTTAATTGACTGAGTGATGTTTGTGTTGAATTGGAAGAATGCTACGTCTGACATTCACACACTGTATTGTATGGTGATTAAATGAGTCTGTAAATATAGAAATTGAATGAGATGATGGTGTGTGTGTTTTGTGTTGAACTGGAATAAATGTTTAACCAATTCTCAAATTCTGTATGCAATATACGTTCATATTTTGTGGATAAACAAAATGTACAACAGATACTGTGAGGATATTGAAGTAGTGGTTAACCCATTGGACATTGGTCTTGGTTTAGCATTAAAATGGCAAATGCAGTCTTAAATCCACAAGTGCCCTGTGCTCAGACACTCTTTGATAGAGTGATCTACTTTCTCCTGAGTTTGAAGTGCTACGAAAGGTGTGTTGATGGGACCTCTAAAATAAGTACAGTGCATTCGGACAGTATTCAGACCCTTCAACTTATGTTAGACTTATTTTAAAAGGATTACATTATTTTCTTTTTTTCCAATCTACACACAATACCCCATAATGACAAAGCCAAAACAGGTTTTTAGACATTTTTGCAAATGTATTAAAAATAAACTAATATCAAATTTACATATGTATTTCAGACCCTTTACTCTGTAGTTTGAAGGACCTTTGGCAGTGATTACAGCCTTGAGTCTTCTTGGGTACAAGCTTGGCACACCTGTATTTGGGGAGTTTCTTCCATTCATCTCTTCTCAAGCTCTGTCCCGGTTGGATGGGGGGGTGTCGCTGCATAGTTATTTTCAGGTCTCTCCAGAGATGTTTCATCGGTCCGGGCTCTGGCTGGGCCACTCAAGGACATTCAGAGACTTGTCCCGAAGCCAGTCATGCATTGTCTTGGCTGTGTGCTTTGGGTCGTTGTTCTGTTGGAAGGTGAACCGTCACCCCAGTCTGAGGTTTTCATCAATCTCTCTGTACTTTTCTCTGTTCATCTTTCCCTAGATCCTGACGAGTCTCCCAGTCCCTGCCGCTCAAAATTATGTTGCCACCACCATGCTTCACCATAGGGATGGTCCCAGGTTTCCTCCAGATGTGACGCTTGGCATTCAGGCCAAAGAGTTCAATCTTGGTTTCGTCAGACCAGAGAATCTTATTTCTCATGGTCTGAGAGTCCTTTAGGTTCCTTTTTGACAAACTCCAAGTGGGCTGTCATATGCATTTGTTACTGAGGATTGGCTTCCTTCTGGCCACTACCATAAAGGCCTGATTGGTGGAGTGCTGCCGAGATGGTAGTCCTTCTGGAATGTTCTCCCATCTCCACAGAGGAACTCTGGAGCTCCGTCAGAGTGATCCTTGAGTTCTTGGTCACCTCCCTGACCAAGGTCCTTCTCCCCCGATTGCTCAGTTTGGCTGGGCGGCCAGCTCTGGTAAGAGTCTTGGTGGTTCCAAACTTCTTCCAATTAAGAATGAGGGAGGCCACTGTGTTCTTGGGCACCTTCAATGCTGCAGAACTTTTTTGGTACCCTTCCCCAGATCTGTGCCTCGACACAATTCTGTCTCGGAGCTTTACGGACAATAACTTCGACCTCATTGCTTGGTTTTTGCTCTGACGTGCACTGTCAACTGTGGGACCTTATATAGACCGGTGTGTGCCTTTCTAAATAATGTCCAACCATTTTAATTTACCACAGGTGGACTCCACTCAAGTTCTAGAAACATCTCAAGGATGATCAATGGAAACAGGATGCACCTGAGCTCAATTTCGAGTCTCAGCAAAAGGTCTGAATACTTGTGTAAATAAGGTATTTGTTTTTTATCTTTTTAATAAATTAGCAAAGAATTCTAAACGGTTTAGACTTTGTCATTATGGGCTATTGTGTGTAGATTGAGGAATTGTTTTTATTTAACCAATTTCAGAATAAGGCTGTAATGTAACAATGTGGAAAAAGACAAGGGGTCTGAATACTTTCCGAATGCACTATATATGTTTGAGAAGTGACATTTCTGTATTGAAATCAAATTTCTACACCACCTATATCAGTCTGCTGTTATTATATACCTCTGCACTTTTCTCCAAGTGACATTAAACATGTTAAATTATTTGAGGAACAAACATCTCTCTTGCTGAGAGATTCTGTCAGTGTAACAATATGTTGTTTTTGAGCAATATGTGATTTTGATAAAGCAGACATACAAAAAAAACACCCATTATGTTTTTCTATACTATTCACATATTTCTCAATTAAATACACTGCTCAAAAAAATAAAGGGAACACTTAAACAACACAATGTAACTCCAAGTCAATCACACTTCTGTGAAATCAAACTGTCCACTTAGGAAGCAACACTGATTGACAATAAATTTCACATGCTGTTGTGCAAATGGAATAGACAAAAGGTGGAAATTATAGGCAATTACCAAGACACCCCCCAAAAAAGAGTGATTCTGCAGGTGGTGACCACAGATCACTTCTCAGTTCCTATGCTTCCTGGCTGATGTTTTGGTCACTTTTGAATGCTGGCGGTGCTCTCACTCTAGTGGTAGCATGAGACGTAGTCTACAACCCACACAAGTGGCTCAGGTAGTGCAGTTCATCCAGGATGGCACATCAATGCGAGCTGTGTCAAAAAGGTTTGCTGTGTCTGTCAGCGTAGTGTCCAGAGCATGGAGGCGCTACCAGGAGACAGGCCAGTGCATCAGGAGACGTGGAGGAGGCCGTAGGAGGGACACAACCCAGCAGCAGGACCGCTACCTCCACCTTTGTGCAAGGAGGAGCACTGCCAGCGCCCTGCAAAATGACCTCCAGCAGGCCACAAATGTGCATGTGTCTGCTCAAACGGTCATAAACAGACTCCATGAGGGTGGTATGAGGGCCCGACGTCCACAGGTGGGGGTTGTGCTTACAGCCCAACACCGTGCAGGACGTTTGGAATTTGCCAGAGAACACCAAGATTGGCAAATTCGCCACTGGCGCCCTGTGCTCTTCACAGATGAAAGCAGGTTCACACTGAGCACATGAGCACATGTGACAGACGTGACAGAGTCTGGAGACGCCGTGGAGAACGTTCTGCTGCCTGCAACATCCTCCAGCATGACCGGTTTGGTGATGGGTCAGTCATGGTGTGGGGTGGCATTTCTTTGTGGGGCCGCACAGCCCTCCATGTGCTCGCCAGAGGTAGCCTGACTGCCATTAGGTACCGAGATGAGATCCTCAGACCCCTTGTGAGACCATATGCTGACACATGCACATTTGTGGCCTGCTGGAGGTCATTTTGCAGGGCTCTGGCAGTGCACCTCCTTGCACAAAGGCGGAGGTAGCGGTCCTGCTGCTGAGTTGTTGCCCTCCTACGGCCTCCTCCACGTCTCCTGATGTACTGGCCTGTTTCCTGGTAGCGCCTCCATGCTCTGGACACTACGCTGACAGACACAGCAAACCTTTTTGCCACAGCTCGCATTGATGTGCCATCCTGGATGAACTGCACTACCTGAGCCACTTGTGTGGGTTGTAGACTCCGTCTCATGCTACCACTAGAGTGAGAGCACCGCCAGCATTCAAAAGTGACCAAAACATCAGCCAGGAAGCATAGGAACTGAGAAGTGGTCTGTGGTCACCACCTGCAGAATCACTCCTTTTTTGGGGGTGTCTTGGTAATTGCCTATAATTTCCACCTTTTGTCTATTCCATTTGCACAACAGCATGTGAAATTTATTGTCAATCAGTGTTGCTTCCTAAGTGGACAGTTTGATTTCACAGAAGTGTGATTGACTTGGAGTTACATTGTGTTGTTTAAGTGTTCCCTTTATTTTTTTGAGCAGTGTACTTCATTTATCTATGAACACATACGTATAGACCTTATATCATGTCATACTGATAATTCTCACATGGCAACATGTCCTCTGAGAAATAATGATGACCCTTGCAAGTGGTCTCTGTTTCCTGAGGTTAAGGTGATTCATTTATTGGTATCTCAGAACTGCTCTCTTCTGTACTGGATCATAAGTAACTCATAACAGAAGCGAGTGATGAAAATGACCAAGTTAAAAACTAGAAAAAAGAGAGAAATGAAGGCACTCATGTCAAACAGTAACTGGGGCATGCAAAACAAATAAGCTCTGTATCTCTAAAATTAGGAGTGAAGAGCATGCAGACATTCATTGACTCACAGACTGACAGTAGGGCAATGAAGCCCATCTTGCGATTTCCTGCTTGGAGTGAATACACTGAGCCCATCAGTGACCAGTAGAAACTCACCACCTGAAACAACTGAGTAAAAAATATATATCAGGGATTGTCTTAATATCAACCTGATATCAATACCCAGACAAAATATCTCAATTTTCATTTAACCTCTATCAATGATAATTATCAAGTGAGAAGTAGCCACCAGTATGGCCTCTGTGTGGTGCTGGCTTGGAAAGCTGTTGTCCTTGATAACAAAGTGCAGGATGACATCAGTGACCAGTAGGCCTAACTGAAAGATGCAGAGGAGCAGCGACATGGTTGTGTACAGCCCTCTCTTTGACACAGACAGGGAAAACAGGCATGCCATCAAAGCGGAGGTTTTGCCCTGCTCACAAAATGGATGAGATGAGAACAAGCATTTTCTGTATTTGAATATAAAATAAGGATCATGAGTAACTGGATCTAGGATAAATATCATACATATCATTATATGATTAGATTTGTAAAGCATCGTCTTTGTCCAGCAGATTGTAAGACATTTATGTATTTGTGCATTGATTTGTGTGTAAAAGGATAAACAGAACATAGTTTACATTCTCGAAGAGGTCACCACTTTCTGCCATGTCACAGACTACTGGTGGCCCACTCTTGAGACCTAGACTGACACTTGCACAATGATACAGATTCTTGTACTGGATAAAATTGTCCCAACTTGTAATTTGGCAGCACACCTACTGTGATGAAGTGTGGATCTGTCTGAAGGTAATAGAATGTTCATATTCTCCAGCTATGACATCACAGAAACGTCAAGAACCAAGATTCTAAATATTAGACCAAAATAAACATTTTTGCCTTGAATCTTTTCATTGGAATGAACACAAGCCTATTTACAAATATATAGAAGGCTCTGGGCATGGAAAAGGGGATACCTAGTCAGTTGTACAACTGAATGCGTTCGATTTAAATGTGTCTTCCGCATTTAACCCAACCCCTCTGAATCAGAGAGGTGCGGGGGGCTGCCTTAATCCACATCCACATCATCGGCTGTAATGTGTGTAGTGAAGGGTCCTCTAAATTAGAAATATGTACTGTAGTCATACCAAGGGTGTACTTTTTAATTAACAAAATTGAAGACTCACCAATCAGAAGAATAAAAATGACATTTGATTCACCATCATACAGTTTAATGTGATTAGACAAAAAGCTACCTTTTCATGTGTCAATTAAACAAACATTAAGAAATTCATCATGTACAATCTGTCAACAATCATGCATGGAATCTCACCACATATTTAGGCCTACGCACTGTCGGTGTAACAATACATAGCACAACAGGATAGGCACTCAATCTCCTTATTGTTCTGAAAAGCTGTAGTTTTCCTAAAGAGGGCCAATCAATAAGATTACCAAGTACAATATTGTATCTTTGACAAGAGGCACACTGCCAACTAGAAATGTATGCATTAATTCTATAAATTTAAGACATTATCCTGGTGAGCAGGGTTTCCCAAATGTGGTCCTAGTGCCCCCCCCCCCCCCCCCGGGTGCACGTTTTATTTTTGCCCTAGCACTACAAAGCTGGTTCAAATAATCAACTCATAATCAAGCTTTGATTATTTGAATCAGCTGTGTAGTGCTAGGGCAAAAACCAAAATGTGCACCCAGGGGAGGCCCCAGGACCAAGTTTGGGAAACCCTGTTCTAGGGGCAACTAGTAGGCGAAGGGCAGAAAAGAAAATGCATGTGTCTAATTTTAGACTAATTGACTTACAAATAGCCTACCAATTGTCGGGAATTATACCCCCTGTCAAAAAAAAATGTTCCGCTGTCTCTGCATTCACCCCAGAGGTAGAAGGAGGAGGGTGACTCGAAGGTTCAAAGGAGTACCCTCTTTTGTTTTGACTTCACACAAGAGATGTTTGACGCTGCATTCAGGGCCTTCATGCCAATCGCCACTGCTCTAACACCTACGCCCAGAGCATAATATACCTGCAAAAAGAGATTAGATCATAACAGTAACCACTAACCGATGAGAAACACCTATCCCCAAATAATCTTGTTTTAAAATGCAAACAGAGACCTCATGTCCTAAACAGAATGATTCTGAATTTTTTCCCCACTAATAGATCAGCCCTGATGGGTAAATATCTGATGTGATTAGTGGAAAAAATATCAGAATTGGGCTGCCTGTCTAAACGCAGCCATGTGGGCTTTAATATGTAACATGCATCTCCCATTTTACAAGGTAGTGTCTGATTATCCGACTAGTCTCCTTGGTCAGGTCAACTGTTCCTAAACTGAATACATTTTTATTTAACCAGGCAAGTCAGTTAAGAACAAATTCTTATTTACAATGACAGCCTACACTGGCCAAACCCGGACGACGCTGGGCCAATTGTGCGCCGCCCTATGGGACTCCCAATCACGGCCGGTTGTGATACAGCCTGGATTCAAACCAGGGTGTCTGTAGTGACACCTCTTACACTGAGATGCAGTGCCTTAGACCGCTGTGCCACTTGGGAGCCCATTAGTCCAGCTTGGCAACTGGCACAAACAATAAACAAAGGCATAGACCAAAAGTATTGCTTTACCAACATCACAGGAAATGTCATGATATCCTTCTAAGGATATCATGATTGTCAGCACACACACCTGCCGGGACTCTCCCTTCCCATATCTCAGCTCTGTGACAAAGTGTTCACAGTTTCCCCTCAGGATGCAGTAAGGCATCTCCAGGCCCAGCAGGCTGCGGGCATCCCTCAGTATGTCATAAACACACCGGGGTTTGTGTTTGCCATCCAGCAGGTTGTTGACAAGGAACCTGTCCTTCCCAACTATCTCCTCCAGGCTCTCCTTGGTCACAACGGCTGTGTCACACAACACAGACACTAGGCTGTAGGCACCAGCCCCAGCTGCCTCAGCTTAGGTAGGGGAGGTAGGATCAGTGGGGTGAGGCAGGGTCACGTGAGAGTGGAGGAAAGAGCAGATAGGAAAATCTTAGGGGGGTATCAGAATCAGATCAGTGATGTGTACTATGTTTTTCTGATAGAGTTTGTATACGATTTTATAGACATAATCATAAGCATATTTTTTCTAGGTCCATGAATCCCTTATACATGTACTTTATAGGCTTCTCTGTGCCATGACATCCAGTATTAAAGATCAGGAGCAAATTGTACTTACTGGGGGGACAGAGGTGGACGATGTAACCTTCTCCAACATACAAGGCCCAGTGCTGATAGGTACCGCGGAATATCTCAATCAGGTCCCCAGGTTGAGGCTTTGTTTGATATTGACAACACAATATCAGATTTTTACATTACAACTGGCAATTAGTACACAAGTCTATATTCAATGTTAAGTCAGTATTTGACAAAGATTACCCCACAAGCACAACAAAAATACCAAAGCAGGTCTGTCAAGTCAAATACACTGCACGTTGTTACTGACTTACCATTATTGGGACAATGTCATTCCTTTTGATAAGATTGTGGCAAAAACATAACATATCCAGGTTTTGATTTGTTCTTGCGTATACTGTATTTATCCAGCATGTGAAAAAAGTTCATACTTGCAATATGCTCCCCTGTTGATTAAAACAGACATGCTAACTTAAAGGCTACTGTGTGTTGCTTAGGCTACAGTGGATCAAGCCATTAATTGGATTTTCACAGTCTATTTTGGGTAGTAAACACTGATCTCTGACTGTTGGAGTAGTACTTGTGAGTTGTGTCGAGCGGACCTCTCAAAATATGCAGAGCTGACCTCTCAAAATATGGATGGCCTTCAACTAGAGTTTCCTTTGTCAATGAGATAATCTATGTAAATGTTTAATGGTAATGAGTGATTGGTGCCTTCTTGGGACCATCAGATTCCACTGTTAGATCAGGTTTGGCATTGAAATGATGTAACATGTCTGGTGTGTTATGGTCGGCTTCTTTTATGAAACTTTCTTCTTGCCTGTTAAGGATTGTTTATAAAGTGATCATAAAAGTAACAACAATCCATACCAGGCAAGAAGGAAGCAGCAACGATTTAAGCGCTGCAATACAAATGACAAATGTACATATAAATTCACAACAATAAGATTTTTCAAATGAGTATTTTTTAAATATATAATGAAAATGTTCAGACCTGAATTTGGAAAGCAAATACAGTTATATCAACTATAGTTCAACTTTATTTTTTCTTTAACCTTTATTTAACTAGGCAAGTCACTTAATTAAGAACAAATTCTAATTTACAATGATGGCCTACCCCGGCCAAACACTAACCCAAACAACTCTTGGCCAATTGTGCGCCGTCCTATGGGACTCCCAATCACGGCCGGTTGTAATACAGCCTGGAATCAAACCAGGGTCTGTAGTGACACCGCTAGCATTGAGATGCAGTGCCTTAGACCGCTGAGCCACTCGGAAGCCTATACTCACAACGAGTTTTAAACCTGAAAGCCTTTCTATACAATGTATGCTCATAATGTTGCTAATGGCTATCCAATAGTAGAAGGAATTCAATTAACCATAATAAAATGCCATTATACAACAATCTTTAAAAAAAAAATATATATATATATTTCACCTTTATTTAAACCAGGTAAATGTTCTCATTTACAACTGCAACCTGGCCAAGATAAAGCAAAGCAGTGCGACACAAACAACAACACAGAGTTACACATGGCATAAACAAACGTACAGTCAATAACACAATATTATTTTTTTAAATTAAAAAGTATATATACAATGTGTGCAAATGGCATGAGGAGGTAAGGCAATAAATAGGCCATAGTAGCGGAGTAATTACAATTTAGCAAATTAACACTGGAGTGATAGATGTGCAGATGATGATGTGCAAGTAGAAAAGCTGATGTGCAAAAGAGCAGAAAAGTAAATAAAAATAATATGGGGATGAGGTAAGTAGATTGGATGGGCTATTTACAGATGGGCTAAAACCAGCGATCGGTTAGCTGCTCAGATAGCTGATGTTTAAAGTTAGTGAGGGAAATATAAGTCTCCAGCTTCAGTGATTTTTGCAATTCGTTCCAGTCATTGGCAGCAGAGAACTGGAAGGAAAGGCGGCCAAAGGAGGTGTTGGCTTTGGGGATGACCAGTGAGATATACCTGCTGGAGCGTGTGCTACGGGTGGGTGTTGTTATCGTGACCATTGAGCTGAGATAAGGCGGGGCTTTACCGAGCAAAGACTTATAGATGATCTGGAGCCAGTGGGTCTGGCGACGAATATGTAGCGAGGGCCAGCCGACTAGAGCATACAGGTCGCAGTGGTGGGTGGTTTATGGGGCTTTGGTGACAAAACGGATGTCACTGTGATAGACTGCATCCAGTTTGCCGAGTAGAGTGTTGGAGACTATTTGGTAAATGACATCGCCGAAGTCGAGGATCGGTAGGATAGTCAGTTTTATAAGGGTATGTTTGCCGGCGTGAGTGAAGGAGGCTTTGTTTCGAAATCGGAAGCTGATTCTAGATTTAATTTTGGATTGGAGATGTTTAATATGAGTCTGGAAGGAGAATTTACAGTCTAGCCAGACACCTAGGTATTTGTAGTTGTCCACTTATTCTAAGTCAGAACCGTCCAGAATAGTGATGCTAGTTGGGCGGGCAGGTGCGGGCAGCGAACGGTTGAAAAGCATACATTTATTTTTACTAGCGTTTAAGAATCGGCCCGAGAATTGAACCCTCTGGTACCCCCATAGAGACTGCCAGAGGTCCGGACAACAGGCCCTCCGATTTGACACACTGAAATCTGTCTGAGAAGTAGTTGGTGAACCAGGCGAGGCAGTCATTTGAGAAACCAAGGCTGTTGGTCTGCCGATAAGAATACGGTGATTGACAGAGTCGAAAGCCTTGGCCAGGTCGATGAAGACGGCTGCACAGTACAATCTTTTATCAATGGCGGTTATGATATCGTTTAGTACCTTGAGCGTGGCTGAGGTGCACCCGTGACCAGCTTAGAAAACGGATTGATCAGCGGAGAAGGTACGGTGGCATTCGAAATGGTCAGTGATCTGTTTATTAACTTGGCTTTCGAAGACTTTAGAAAGGCAGGGCAGGATGGATATAGGTCTATAACAGTTTGGGTCTAGAGTGTCACCCCCTTTGAAGAGGGGGATGACCGCGGCAGCTTTCCAATCTTTAGGGATCTCGGACGATACGAAAGAGAGGTTGAACAGACTGGTAATAGGGGTTGGCGGCAGATCATTTTAGAAAGAGAGGGTCCAGATTGTCTAGCCCAGCTGATTTGTACGGGTAAAGGTTTTGCAGCTCTTTCAGAACATCTGCTATCTGGATTTGGGTGAAGGAGAAGCTGGGAGGCTTGGGCAAGTAGCTGCGGGGGGTGCGTAAACTGTTGGCCGGGGTTGGGGTAGCCAGGAGGAAAGCATGGCCAGCCGTAGAAATTGAAATTCTCGATTATCATGGATTTATCGGTGGTGACAGTGTTACCTAGCCACAGTGCAGTGGGCAGCTGGGAGGAGGTGCTCTTGTTCTCCGTGGACTTTACAGTGTCCCAAAACTTTTGGGAGTTAGAGCTAGAGGATGCAGATTCTGTTTGAAAAAGCCAGCCTTTGCTTTCCTGCTTTCCATGATAGCACACTCCAAAGTTTGTCAAACTTCAGAAATGGTCTAATGTTGAGTCCATGCCACGTGGCATCTTTCTCATTTCATTTTAGACAGTACCGTACCCATCTTTTCCATTAATTTGGGATGGACTCCTGGCTACTTTCAGTCGCCAAACGTTGCCGAACGTTGCAAATAGAAATGACATGAACGAATAGAGCCGACGTGCTTCCTATTCTACATAGTATATTTCTATCTGAACGTTCCAAAACCCCAACGTGTTTAACGCGCCTTTGCTATGCACACGCGCCTCCCTCGTCAAAATGAACTGACCAATCATTGAATGACTCGCGGCAATGTGGAGCGCATTCAAGATCGAAACGCTAAGCCACGGTTAACAGAAAGCACCATGTTTAGAGCGTTTATTATTATAGCATCCCACTACCATTTCAAGTTAAGGCAATAACATCTACAAGATGGACAGGGTTGGCTCTGACTGTCCCCCAAATAACACATTTTGTTGCTTACAGGCATCTATACTTTATATTTGTCAAATCATCTGCGTGCACATGATTTGAAGGGGCGAGGCTTGAGAGCTAAGCAAGCTGAATCAAGATGGCGAGCTTCATTGAACGGTAGTTATTTCAGAATTCAGGTTCAGTTAGCCTGCTAGCTAGCCATTACAACAGAAAACATGTATACTATTGCATCAGTCTTTGTGGATATTATCTATAAATGCCGCATTTGGTCAGTTGTCTTTTGTCACGGATAGCTTGCTACCTAGAGGAAAACTACCTAACTAACTAATCAGTTCAGCAGCAACATGACTTAGCTAGCTGGAATATGATAATTGCAAACGTAGTTACATCACTGTTTATTTCCATTCTTCCCTAGGATGTGCCTATATCTTGTGCTCGTGCTGTCTGTTTTCCTGAGCATCACTCAAGCTGTGGATCGTAGTAACTTCAAAACATGTGACCAGAGTGCCTTCTGCAGGTGATGGCTGCCTACCATCAATTCACTTGTAGAAAAATGTGTAACAACAATAACGTTACCTAGATGGGCATTTTGAGACCAAAACGAAATAACGTTATTGTGTAATGTAATTTGTGTGTCAGCTAATACAAGTATATAATGTGTGTGTGTGTAGTCGTCAAAGGGCGATGAAGCCAGGCCAGTCATCATACACAGCCTTACTGGAGACCCTGGAACTCAGTGACTCCCACCTCACAGTGCAGCTCCTGAATAACAATAATAAGGTCAGAATGAACAAGACCTGCTGCACACGTAAATAAGTTGTCATGGAGATTGGGTGAAATTACTTCGCTTTGATAATGGATTACTTGGATGGCACACAATGGAAATCCACCATACACTTTGTTCTTCCACATCGTGCAAACCGTGTGATCATTTCATTGCCTGTGTTCAGGTGCTCTTGCTGCTCGAGCTGTATCGCCTTCAGGGGAACATGACCAGAGTGAAGATTAATGAGCTGAAGCCCATCAAGCCTCGATATGAGGTGCCTGATGTTCTCATCACTGACCCTCCCACTGAACTGTGAGTTTGTCCATTTATTTTATACATGTCAATATCAGCCCACTATTGATGTCTCACATTCTGGGGCGGTTTTGTAACGGATGTAAAGTATAGAGAAGGTCCATAGTGGGTGTGTTGGCATGGGTGTGATGGCTGTTTCTCTCCAATGCAGTATGTCAGTGGTGGCCCAGGATGAGCACAGGGTGGTGCTGTCTCTGGGTGGGGAGGACTGGAGGCTCATCCTCAGTGCCCAGCCCTTCCGCCTGGACATCATGGAGGGTCCACAGGTGCTGCTGTCCCTCAACTCCCGGGGCCTGCTAGCCTTCGAGCAGCTCCGCATACGCAAGGACACGTGAGTCGCTTATGCAGTCTTGCATGTACAGAAACGAAACCATGCATTTATATCACATGGAACAATACAATTGAATGCGTATACTAGACCTGTGATGGACTTTGACGGAATATTGCCGTGTAATATATGTTGTGTAATTTCATGGAAGGCTTTTAATGAAGGCTTCCACTTGTGCTCTCCTGCTGAATTTGATAATTGTCTCAAAGGTTTTCTAAAATGCACTTAGCTGTGCTGTACTGATCTGTTTTCCCATCCTATTCTGTTCCTTTCCTTTCCCTCCTGTTTCTCACCATGTCCTCCAGTATTTCCCACAAAATAAGTAGCACAGTCGGTAGCATGTGGGATAAGATCAAGAGCGTTTTCTCTAGGTAACTGGTCTTAGCTTGCCTCTTGATGTAATGTTTGTGTGACACCTGAGTTGAACTACTGAAATAGCTTGTGGCTGTATTGTCTTATAGTAGAAATGCCACATGTCAAAAATGAAGTCAACAGATTTTTACTTTTGATCTTAACTTTACCAGAGCAACAATAAATATATGTAAACATGTTGCTGTGTGCAATTTCTCCATAAGTCTGTACAGCCTCTACTGCTCAGTGTAGTGTACATATATTTACTAAGCTTCCCACCACCCTCTAAACTAAACAAATTATTGCATGTCATATTTTATTGTTCAGTGATTTGATTGGTTTACCCATTGATAATTATTAACAAATAAAAAATCTTCTGAATCATTGTCCTGCAAAGTTTAGAAATGTGGGTATATCTGTACCCATTACCAAATCATTTTCTATGGGCTGAATCCTAACTTAAAATCTGCACATTTTTGTGCAACCCCCATATTAAGATCAATGCAAACATAAGTTAAGATGAACTGCTATGTCAACAAGATGCCAGTACATAATGCATGTTTAACTCAATGACAATTATCAAATTGAAAGAGTTTGTCCTTTAATCGATCACTAACAACATGTCAATCCAGGTGATGAGATGCAGTTTATATTGCTTTACTTGTCCTTCACATTTCTCCATGTGGTTTCTATAGCAATCAACCACTCTTTTGACATTGATATGTATTATTGTGTGATGCAGCAAAAGCCAAACAGACACAGAGGAAGCTGGGGAGAAAGAGGACACAGAGAAGCATGACAAGGAAAAGGTGTGTGGTGTTCTATTCCAAAGACCTTATTGTTCTGATGCAAACACTGCATGGGTTTATTGGTGCATTTATAGACCCCGTTCTGTCCATTTTTTGTGTCCAAAGTGTGTAGAGATAACAGGTTGTGAGTAGTAGCCTAATAGGGTTAGAGAAGAGCTCCAACTTCTGGTATCAATTTGATGTGAACTTTGAACTAGGGTGTGTACGAGTAGCACCTTTCTGAGACACTTGAGCTACACGTTTGGCCTCTTTTCTGGTTCTCCACAAAACCCCTCTCACTTTCCAGGTGTCAGAAAGAGAGGAGGAGGAGGCAGAAGAAGAGGTGGATCAGCCAGGAATGTGGGAGGAGACGTTCAAGACCCATGCCGACACCAAGCCTAATGGTACATCATTGTACTGTACACTACAACAAACTGTTACTCAAGTCCATTTATTTGTTTCCACCTATTTACTTACATTGACATCATGTGTTTAATTTTTTAAAATATATATATAAATAAAAACACTGCTCTGGTGTCACCTGCCTTCTGTCCTCCAGGTCCCTCTTCCATCAGTCTGGACTTCTCCCTGCCTGGAGTAGAACACGTCTACGGCATCCCTGAACACGCAGACGGCCTCAGACTGAAAAACACAGAGTGAGACTATAAACGGCCTTTGCCCCAGTGTCATTTGCACTCAGCTCATCAAAGTGTAGTTTTCTGATTTATTTTTTATTGAACTTTTATTGAACTAGGCAAGTCAGTTAAGAGCAAATTCTTATTTTCAATGACGGCCTAGGAACAGTGGGTTAACTGCCTTGTTCAGGGGCAGAACGACAGATGTTTACCTTGTCAGCTCGGGGATTCGATCTTGCAACCTTTCGGTTACTAGTCCAACGCTCTAACCACTAGGCTACCTGTCCCCACTCTTGTTGGTCAACCAGTGCTAACACAGTGATTCCTGTTTTTCTCCTCAGTGGAGGAGACCCCTACAGGCTTTATAACCTGGATGTGTTCCAGTATGAGCTCTTTAACCCTATGGCTCTGTATGGAGCAGTGCCTGTCCTCCTCTCACACAACACCCACAGGACTATGGGTCTCTTCTGGCTCAACGCAGCAGAGACATGGGTGGACGTCAGCTCTGGACAGGTGGGTGTGTGTGACTGGATCTCACAAACTGTCTTGCCTTTCCTTCTTTGCCCTTGGATCCACTTGGTTTGATCTCTGAATCCTCTTTGTGCATGTTTGATTGCGTTCAGGGCTCCAGTGAGGTCCCTCAGACAGACGTCCGATGGATCTCTGAGAGTGGCATTATTGACGTCTTCATCATGCTGGGACCACGACCTAATGATGTGTTCACACAGTACGCTTCCTTAACAGGTACACTACTTACACACTCACTAACAGGAACACAGGTACACGTCACTCACGGTATATTCTACACGTTCACACCAAGCACATTTTAATGTTCAATACATGGTTGGTTTATAGCTCCACTGCTCCCTATCCCAGAAGTGTTACCTTCACTTTAGAAATGACCCTTCTGTTCTCTGGCTGTCGTAGGCACTCAGGCCTTCCCCCCCCTCTCTTCGCTGGCCTACCACCAGTGCCGTTGGAACTACAACGACCAGGAAGATGTGAGTGCGGTGGACCAGGGCTTTGATGAACACGACATCCCCTATGACTTCATCTGGCTGGATATTGAGCACACGGACGGCAAGCGCTACTTCACCTGGGACAACAACAAGTTCCCACAGCCCAAAGACATGCTGCAGGGCCTCCTGGATAAGAGACGCAAGGTGAACTTAATGATGGAAACATAGGATTTTGAAATGGTGTGTGTGTGTGGTAATGAGAAGATCATTTAAATTTTTGGCACTCTTCTCTCTCCCTTCTCCACTCACTGCGCCCTCTCCTGTCCCGGCTGTCCACAGATGGTGACCATAGTGGACCCTCACATTAAGGTGGACAGCAGCTATAAGATCCACACTGAGATTCGCTCTCGAGGCTACTACATAAAAAACAAAGATGGCGGAGACTATGAGGGCTGGTGCTGGCCAGGTAGGAACATGTCAATATGTACAAAAGTATGTGGACACCCCTTCAAATTAGTGGATTCGGCTATTTGTCACACCCGTTGCTGACAGGTGTATAAAATTGAGCACACAGCCATACAATCTCCATAGACAAACATTGTCAGTAGAATAGCCTTACTGAAGAGCTCAGTGACTTTCAACGTGGCACCGTCATAGGATGCCACCTTTCCAACAAGTCAGTTCGTCAAATTTCTACCCTGTTCGAGCTGCCCCAGTCAACTGTAAGTGCTGATATTGTGAAGTGGAAACGTCTTGGAGCAACAACGGCTCAGCCGCGAAGTGGTAGGCCACACAAGCTCACAGAGCGGGACCGCCGAGTGCTGAAGCGCATAGCACATAAAAATAGTCTGTTCTCGGTTGCAACACTCACTACAGAGTTCCAAACTGCCTTTGGAAGCAACGTCAGCACAATAACAGTTTGTCGGGAGCTTCATGAAATGGATTTCCATGGCCGAGCAGCCGCACACAAGCCAAAGATCACCATGCGCAATGCCAAGCGTCGGCTGGAATGGTGTAAGGCTTGCTGCCATTGGACTCTGAAGCAGTGGAAATGCATTCTCTGGAGTGATGAATCACGATTCACCATCTGGCAGTCCGACGGATAAATCTGTGTTTGCGGATGCCAGGAGAACGCTACCTGCCCCAATGCATAGTGCCAACTGTAAAGTTTGGTGGAGGAGGAATAATGGTCTTGGGCTGTTTTTCATGGTTCGGGCTAGGCCCCTTAGTTCCAGTGAAGGGAAATCTTAACGCTACAGCATACAATTACATTCTAGACGATTCTGTGCTTCCAACTTTGTGGCAACAGTTTGAGGACGTTCCTGTTTCAGCATAACAATGCCCCTGCGCACAAAGCGAGGTCCACACAGAAATGGTTTGTCGAGATTGGTGACGACTGGTCTGCACAGAGCATTGACCTCAACCCCATCGAACACCTTTGTGATGAACTGGAACGCCGACTGCGAGCCAGGCCTAATTGCCCAACATCAGTGCCCGAACTCACTAATGCCCTTGTGGCTGAGTGGAAACAAGTCCCCACAGCAATGTTCCAACATCTAGTGGAAAGCCTTCCCAGAAGAGTGGAGGCTGTTATGGCAGCAAAGGGGGAACCAACTCCATATTAATGCCCATGATTTTGGAATGGGATGTTAGACGAGCAGGTGTCCACATACTTTTGGTAATTTAGTGTGTTTATCGATTGATAAATTCTAAAACGTACCAGACAACACAGTGCAGGTTAGCATTTGTCATGAATGTTGCCCTGGAAGCAGCTCTGCAGAGTGGTCACTAGCTGGCACAGCCACAGTCATGAAATCTGATTTAAACCTAACCTTAACCACACTGCTAACCCTAATGCCTAACACTAACCTTTTAAATTAAGACCAAAAAGCTAAATCATACGTTTTTCTGAAATAGCCAATTTGCCCCATCTAACGGAAATCGCTCAGTTCTACCTCCAGGGCAATATTTTGAAAATAAATGTCAACGCAGTGATTTGCCTGTTTTTATACTGATTCAGTCACCCAAAGGCTAGAATTGTTTAGAACTGTTATGTATATGTACTCTATATTTTCTTGTAAAAGGAAATGCAGGTTACCCAGATTTTACCAACCCC
Organism: Salvelinus alpinus; assembly: GCF_045679555.1. NCBI lineage: Eukaryota > Metazoa > Chordata > Actinopteri > Salmoniformes > Salmonidae > Salvelinus > Salvelinus alpinus. The sequence continues at coordinate 29,205,807 of NC_092109.1, read as the reverse complement.
GAGATGAGGAAGTGGTGGGCCAGCATGTTTGCCTATGACCAGTATGAGGTGAGTAAACCCCGTATCAGTTCGTCTCCTCTCCACATTTTAACCGCAGTTACTTTTTTCTCTTTCCTTCTCCTTTCTTGACTTCCTTTGGGAACTTTGTACTCTTCACTGAGTCAGTTAGCATTGATGTCACTGGTTAACCAGTAAAGCTACTGGAGCCTTGAGCTACTGATTTACCTGTAAGACCCCAGATGTACTGACATGTCTTTATCTCCTGTCTCTCTTCTTCAGGGTTCGATGGAGAACCTGTACACGTGGAACGACATGAACGAGCCGTCTGTGTTCAACGGTCCAGAGGTCACCATGCACAAGGATGCCCTCCATGGGCCCTGGGAGCACAGAGACATCCACAACCTCTATGGCTTCTACGTGGTGAGGAAGGGATGGAACGGTGTGACTAGGACTAGATAGCCCCGGGGGTGTTCACTGTCCACACTGTTGGGATTGTTTTGGATTAGTTACAGCATCCTTACTTATTTTCTACCATCTACTCTGTCTTCCCTTCTTTCCCTCTCTCAGCAAATGGCGACAGCAGAGGGTCAGATCCAGCGCTCCGGGGGGTTGGAGAGGCCTTTTGTCCTGACCAGGGCCTTTTTCGCTGGGTCTCAGCGCTATGGTTAGACCCTCCAATAACGCCTCCCTCTGGTTACCATAAATGTTGTATACTGTATGTCTTCACTGAACCCCAACCCACTCTTGAAGTGTTCACTCTCTCACACACATGCATTCACCCACTCTCCTCCAGGTGCAGTTTGGACTGGTGATAATGCAGCTGAGTGGGGCCACCTGAAGATGTCCATCCCCATGTGTCTCAGCCTGGGCCTGGTTGGCATCTCCTTCTGTGGAGGTGAGGCTGGCAGGGATTGGTGCTGCACAGATTGGATGGCTCGGTCAATCCTCGTTTGATAGTAATTCTTAAAGTATCCTAATCACTCCTCTCATCCCAGCTGACGTGGGGGGTTTCTTTAAGACTCCCAGTGCGGAACTGCTGGTGCGTTGGTACCAGGCGGGGGCCTACCAGCCCTTCTTCCGTGCCCACGCCCACCTGGACACCCCGCGGAGGGAGCCCTGGCTTTTTGGCCCTGACAACACAGCTCTCATCCGGGAGGCTGTGCGCCAGCGCTACACCCTTCTGCCCTACTGGTACCTGCAGTTCTACCACGCCCAACGCACTGGCCAGCCTGTCATGAGGTAGACTCTTTTTTTAGACACTTTTTGGTTGATTTTTTTGTTAACTTTTTACTTGTCAGCTCAAGTCACTAGTGCAAAAATAAACAATCTTCTGTAACACCATAATAACCATTATTATGGGGTGCGCAACACACTGATCTAATTCTGATCGGAGTAGGCTTTTTTTTACTTGTCCATGCGGAAAACTTAACTCTATAATCGTCTTTCTGACTATTTGTTTTACATGCCCAGGCAAGCGGACAAGCGTTAATGTCGAGCCCTGCCACGTCTATGTTTTGAAGGTCTATAGCTGGCGCTAGTCTTTAAGAAGATATTAGAGAGAATCCTTGTATTTTGATTCACCTTGGGTTGTATTCTCTCTCCCTGTACTATAGGCCCCTGTGGGTGGAGTATCCAGAGGATATTGCCACGTTTTCCATTGACGATGAGTTCCTGATTGGTAAGTAGGTTAGGGAGAGTGGCCTTTAGACCGGTATGTACCTCTTAACCTTTTATGGTACAATACTTTTGAATACCTAAATGTTTGGATGAAGTTGAGCTCTTCAACCTGGTGAGGATGATGCATTACCTCAGACTACCTCTCCCCCTGTGTGTTCATCAGGCAGAGATCTTCTGGTTCACCCTGTAACAGATGAAAGGTCTAGTGGGGTCACAGCCTACTTACCTGGGAATGGAGAGGTGAGTTTTGAGGATGAAGAGAGGGGGAAGGCTGACCTGGAGTTTTGCCTGTTGAAATATACCACATGTTCAATCAACCCGATACCTTCTCGTTCTCTGACCTCCTCGCGCTTCTCTCCCCGTCACAGGTCTGGTATGACGTCCACACGTTCCAGAGACATGACGGAGCTCAGAACCTCTCTATCCCTGTCACCATGAGCTCAGTAGGTTCTCTGTTAACATGGATCTGCTGTTTGTTTCTCTCAACTCCTATGGTCTTTAGCCATCACCCACCTCTCAGCACCTTTTCCCACAAATAACTCTCTCGCTTTTCTCTCTTTTCTCTGTCCCCCACCACCTCTTCCTCTCACAGATTCCAGTGTTCCAGCGAGGAGGTTCCATTATCTGCCGGAAGAACCGTGTTCGCAGGTCCTCATCCTGCATGGAGAACGATCCCTACACCCTCTACGTGGCCCTTGACTCACAGGTATAACCTTCGTTTACACCACTATGATATCACTACCATTGTTGTTGCACCATTTTACTTGCAGGGGCTTTGTCATCATATAAATGTTTCTCTTTGTTCTAGGGCAATGCAGAAGGAGAGCTTTACATAGATGATGGTCACACCTTTAAACATAAGACAGACAAGCAGTTTATTCACAGACGCCTGAGTTTCACTGCGAACAGCCTCTCATCGAGGTCTGTCCCTCTAACTAACATTATTATTCCAACCAGGCCATGTTCTCCCTGTGTTTCTGTATCGAGTGTAACCTGTTTCTTTCTCTGATGCTGCAGTGACCTGTCTCCTGACTCCCAGTTTCCCACGGCCTCCTGGGTAGAGCAAGTGAACATCCTGGGAGCTCAGAAGCCTGATGCTGTCACCCTCACGACAGGTTAGTCATGTACCATCAATAACCAGGCAACATGGTGTCACGTGTAGAGCCAGGAGTTTCCCCTGAACGTCCTTCTGGTAATGTAATGGAAAAATAACTTGTTGCAGTGAAGTTATTTTTGTGTTGGCAGGCTAGTGCAGAAAGTGGTAAGGGTTGTGCACATTAGGGTTTGTTACAATGTGCCTGATGTTCTTCACCCATCCTCCACAGATGGTGGGGAGTCTTCTGTGGAGTTTGAGTTTGACCCGGACACGGCAGTTTTAACTCTTCGTAAGCCAGGCGTGAACGCAGGGGTCAACTGGACATTACATCTGCGGTAACACAGGACGCACATACAGAAGTCAAGAGACAAATGAAATGTCACACACAGACTTTTGGACAAACAAGTAGACATACAACTACAGAAAAGCACACAACCAGATTCAAAAGTGTGGCTAGGATTTGGAACAGTTACCTGAACCCTGAGAAAGAAACCGCAGGAGAAATGGATCAGGGTTGTTGAAAGAGTATGAAACTCAGGACCACAAATGGTGTTAGTCAGGAGAAATTCTGCACCACTAACAAGAGGCTGAATCTTTGATACTTAATTTTAAGAAATATTTTTTCCAGGGTTGAAATTATGACAATGATGATAATGACTCCCTATAAGACTCTATATGACTAGCTAAATAAAATAAATAAATGATGACAATGAATGTCCAAATGTAATGTTTGTATTTTATTTCCTTTCCATTTTTGTTACAAGTTAATGAATTAGCTTTTACATGGGTTAGCATTGTGAATAGACAAGTATGAAGAAGAGATTACCTTTTATCGGACATTATGAAATACAGAGGGTATTATAAGTATTCACCCCCTTGGATTTTTTTTCACATTTTGTTGCGTTACAAAGTGGGTTTGAAATTAATTTATTCGTTTTTTGTTGTTGTAATTGATCTACATTATTGCTCTGTCAAAGTGGAATCTTTTATTTATTAGAATGTAAATTAAAAAGAACTATACCTTGAATAGATAAGTATTCACTCCACTGAATCACCTTTGGCAGCAATTTACAGCTGTGATTTTCTTAGGTATGTCTCTTAAGAGCTTTGCATACCTGGATTGTGCAAGATCTGGGAAGGTGTTGAGGATCATGGCTAGACAGCAATTTTCAAGTCTTGCCATAGATTTCCAAGCAGATTTAAGTCAAAACTGTAACTTGGCCACTTGGAACATCCACTGTCTACAGTGTAGATTTGGCCTTGTGTTGTAGGTTATTGTCCTGCTACAGTGTAGATTTGGCCTTGTGTTGTAGGTTATTGTCCTGCTACAGTGTAGATTTGGCCTTGTGTTGTAGGTTATTGTCCTGCTACAGTGTAGATTTGGCCTTGTGTTGTAGGTTATTGTCCTGCTACAGTGTAGATTTGGCCTTGTGTTGTAGGTTATTGTCCTGCTACAGTGTAGATTTGGCCTTGTGTTGTTGGTTATTGTCCTGCTGAAAGGTGCATTCCTCTGTGTTTGGTGTAAAGCTCCATCCCATTTATTTTTATCCTGAAACTCCCGTCTTTGCCAACTTCAAGCATACCCATACCATGATGCAGCCACCACCATGCTTGAAAATAAGGAGGCAGTTACTCAGTGATGTGTTGGATTTGTCTCAAGCATAAGGCTTTGCATTTAGGCCAAAAAGGTTATTCCTTTTATTTTTATTCTTCACATTTCATTGTGGAGTAACTGAAATGTTGATCCATCCTCAGTTTTCTCCCTTCACAGCCATTTAACTGGAGCTGTTTTAAAAGCACCAATGGTGACATCTCTTAGCAGTTTCCTTCCTGTCTTGCAGCTCAGTTCAGAAGAACGACTGTCTTTGTGTATGTGGTTTAATACATCATCCACAGCATAATAAACTTGACCATGCTTAAAGATGGGTAACAATACCAAATCAGATATTTAATCTATCTACCAATCACTGCCCTTCTCTGAGGCGTTTGAAAAGCCTCCTAGTCTTTGTAGTTCAATGTATGTATTGGGGACAGAGGAAGAGGCAGTCATTTAAAAAAAAATCATGTCAACCCCTATTATTTCACACAGGATGAGTCCATGTAACTTGTGATTTGTTAAGCTGCGTTTGACTCCTGAACTAATTTAGGTTTCTCTAAACAAAAGGGCGGAATACTTTTGCAACAACTATGTTGTTATTATATGTTAACATTTGTAGAATTCTTTTCACTTTGGTATTCTGTGATGCTCAATGACAAATCACAACTAAATCCATTTCAATCCCACTTTGTCAAGCAACAAAATGTGAATAAATCCAAGGGGGTGAATACATTGACTTATGCAAGAAGTCAAATATGCATAATTATACTAAATGTTTACATGTTGGAGGAGGGGGTTTATTTAACTAAAAAAGTCAGAATGATTTGAATTGAGGATTGATTGTCAGTAATAAACCAACTACATTCCCATTTGCTTCACATTTTGTTTATTACAAAGTTATTATAAATGAAGGCTATGAAGTTCATACAGTATACCAGTACATAAATACACCATGTCTTGGTATAAACATTTGGTTTCCAGGTGTTTTCATATTCAAGGTTTTGTTGTCTCATGATATAAAATACTGATGGTATCATAGCTCTCAGAGGTGATGCTGTATGACAGTTTACATCCATAAGTATGGTGACACCCTATGATATCACAGCACTGTGTCCTACTAAAACAGCATCATGAGCCCTGTCTGAGTGCCCACATTGAGGATAACACAAAAAAAGTGTGAAACTCCAGTTTAGCAGATACAATTCTGAGTATAGCATGCTAAGGTATACTGTATATACCAGTTCATTTCACATAATGGTTTGCCCATCCAATGTTGGTATTCTTTCCATCATTTGGTCTGACCGGAGTGTATCCAGGAGATGCATATAGTCTTGTGGTCAGTCTGCAGGCGGCCGGGTGAGGAAACGCATCAGGCTCTCATAGCTGAGGAAGGTGATGGCGTTGACAGGGAAGGCCCTCAGACTGTTCAGGAGGAGCCCCTTAAAGAACACTCTCACCCCCTCCTCCTTCAGACTCACACTCATGCAGTGCAGGACCCCCTGGTACACCCGGCCCCCAGCACCGGACATCTGCAGCCGCGCTTTCACCACATCCATGGGCGTGGCAAAGGCCCACGTCACCACGCCTGCCACCCCACCCGCCATCAATACTGCAAATGTGCCTGCAGATTCAAACCAAATAATTACCTGAAAATCTATGTAGTTGCACTAGCACTCAAACCATCAGCAATAAACGGTCAAATCTAGACACTTGCTCTCTCTCTTCTCAGACTAGCATGGCCTTTGAACTGTTAATGACACACACACACTCCAAGTCGTCTCTATTGCAGTGACATATAACAGTTTATCATATCTCAAAATGCCTGGAGATGAGAGTAACATCTCAGGAACCACATTCATATAATATAGCAATCTTTTCATATGTGCAGCGCAATTGCAAAAAAAGATGGCCTGGAACACAACCTCTCTCTCCAACTGACCTGGCCGTTTGCCTTCTTCAGTCAGAAACCTGCAGGTGATTTCGTAAGGCAAGAAGTAGATTCCATAGCAGGGTACATCTCTCAGGGTAAGAGCCAACCCCCCTCGAAACAATCCCCTTGGCCCCTCCTCCCTCAGGATGACAGTCACACAGTGAATGGGACCTCGATACCCGTCACCACCGACCCCAGCCCAGCCCTTGGTCTGGGACTGCAAGCGTACCTTCACCAGGTCAACAGGTGCAGTAACCACCACCTGGTAGCAAAGACAAGCTTGGTGTTAAAAAGTACACACAACAATGCCATATTTCAGGGCCATTTAAAGCACGTTCCATATTACCTGTGCCAGACCTGAGAAACAGCCAGCTGCGAAGACTGCTGATGCCGAGGCAGGGTTGCCTTGGATTCGGTCATTCCGTTGGGACTGGGTGAGGCAGTCTAAAGCATTGCTATAGGAACCAAAGACCACAGCGTTGGTGATGCCAGTAGTCAGGACAGGAAATGTCATGCCCTTGAAGAACCCAGGGATCTGATCCAACAAATACAAAAATAGTATAGTTAAGGAATTACTGATGGTACAACAATGTTGCGAAAATATAAAACACTCATCGACAAATCCCACTGGGCACAAACTGGTTGAATCAACGTTGTTTCAACATAATTTGTCAACGTATTGTGACGTGAAATCTACGAGGAAAATACATTAGATTTGAACTGTTGTTTTTTGGGTAAGATTTCAACTACAGGATTATGTCATCACGATAACCAAATTTCAACATAGACAAACCTTGAATAAAATATGTTGAATTTGTACTTTTAAAAGAACTTCAGATCTTCAACGATAAAATCTATCAGAAAAAAAAAAACTATAGGCTGGGCAGCACCTCCTGGAGAATTGATCTATCAGAAGCTACCCTTTGGTATCCCATCCAGGGTTTTAAGTCTCTCTTCCTATGGCCATAAGGGTACAATACTTTTTCTTTGTGGAGGGTTTCAGAGTAGTGATTTTGATCTGATTATGTTATTTGAAATGTTGTTTTATCTTTTGACCAGTAGTAGTATTTTTTATACATTACTCTCATGGAGAATTATGTGTTAAAAATGGGGCGAAGGTGGGTTTATAAAAAACTGTCATAAGGTTATTTTGAAACTCCCACTATTTTGGCTTAAGTAATGTTTAGTAATCTAGCAAAGTTTTATTTTCCTTTCGGTAGTCAGCTGTTGCTGTATGCAGTGTAAGAAATTTAACACAAAAAGGCTGTGAAATTGATATAATAGTATTATTATATTTTGTTGTTGAATAAGGTTATAAAGTTAGCAAGAATAAGTTTAATAATGGTAGACTTATGTTAAGTATTTAGGACATATTCTAAGCCAACAGGACAGGGATATATGACATCTGTGGTGATCCAGGATCATTGAGAGTATCGAGATAAACTTTATCAACTAGGTAATAATCTTAGAGATTACTACCATAGACATGTTGATTTTTCTAAAAATCCATGAGTGCAGACAGGGAGACAGTGAGACATTTAGACAATATTTGATACGGACTGTTATAAGAAAGAGCGACAGACAGATGGAAGGAAGGGCAGACGGAGAAGCCCTCCCCCGCACTGCTGAGACCTTGATGGTTTGGGAGTAGCAGGAGGAGAGAAGATAGAAGTGACACAGAATGGATAGATAACAGTTACTGAGTGGAGACCAGCATAATTAAACATAAACAGGATTAGATGGCAGAGTATAAGGCTCTCCCGAGAAATGGGGGACAGAAATAATATTGTGACAGACAGAAAAGACAATAAGAATAAAAGGGGAAGAGAATTTGGTTTGCTTAGCTTTAGGATATTCATTCGTGGAAAGACTTTCTGCTCCATTTGTTTTAAAAATATGACAAGTTAGGAGGGCAGGCCGGTATTTTAGTTTTTATTTGAAGTGTATGTTTAGTAAATTCGCTAGGAAGAGATATGATGATTTTGTTGAAAGTAGTTGTTACCCTAACTAAAAGAGGAATGAAAGCTTAGTTGGTTTCAGGAACTAAGGTGTTAGACACTGAACCATTGCCCAGAAATTATTCTGCACAACAGGCCGAAATAGTAGCATTGACTAGAGCCTGCGAAATAAGAAAGGAGAGAAAGGATACTATTTACACAGACAGCACACATGCATTTAAAACCATACTAAGCAGCACAGATAAATCTTAAAGAAGATAAGACACTTGACAGAGAATTGTTACAGGATAGCCAAGAACGAACGCCCCAGGGAGAATTGGACATGTGGAAAATGGACATGTGGAAAATGAAAGGGGCAATAATTTACTAATCTTACCTAAGTCATTGTTTAGATATGCAGCAATATTGACACATTGGCAGAGCCATGTGCCAACAGGGAGGAAGGATGGTAGAGACCGAATACAAACAGTGTAGCTAATCCCTCCGAGTAGTGCACACATTAGTCTATTTCAAATGGCTGTGGCGAAACTGACAGCGTGAACCACTGCTTTTAACCAGGGCAAGGTGACCGGAAACATGACCGAATACAAACAGTGTAGCTATTCCCTCCGCAAGCCAATCAAACAAGCTAAGCGTCAGTATAGAGACAAAGTAGAGTCGCAATTCAACGGCTCAGACACAAGAGGTATGTGGCAGGGTCTAAACAGACTAAACAACTTCTTTGCTCGCTTTGAGGACAATACAGTGCCACTGACACGGCCCGCTACCAAAACCTGTGGACTCTCCTTCACTGCAGCCGACGTGAGTAAAACACTTAAACGTGTTAACCCTCGCAAGGCTGCAGGCCCAGATGGCATCCCCAGCCGCGTCCTCAGAGCATGCGCAGACCAACTGGCTGGTGTGTTTACGGGCATATTCAATCAATCCTTATCCCAGTCTGCTGTTCCCACATGCTTCAAGAGGGCCACCATTGTTTCTGTTCCCAAGAAAGCTAAGGTAACTGAGCTAAACGACTACTGCCCCGTAGCACTCACTTCCGTCATCATGAAGTGCTTTGAGAGACTAGTCAAGGACCATATCACCTCCACCCTACCTGACACCCTAGACCCACTCCAATTTGCTTACCGCCCCAATAGGTCCACAGACGACGCAATCGCAACCACACTGCACACTGCCCTAACCCATCTGGACAAGAGGAATACCTATGTGAGAATGCTGTTCATCGACTACAGCTCAGCATTTAACACCATAGTACCCTCCAAACTCGTCATCAAGCTCGAGACCCTGGGTCTCGACCCCGCCCTGTGCGTTTACCACCTGACGGGCCGCCCCCAGGTGGTGAGGGTAGGTAACATCTCCACCCCGCTGATCCTCAACACTGGGGCCCCACAAGGGTGCGTTCTGAGCCCTCTCCTGTACTCCCTGTTCACCCACAACTGCGTGACCATGCACGCCTCCAACTCAATCATCAAGTTTGCAGACGACACTACAGTGGTAGGCTTGATTACCAAAAACGACGAGACGGCCTACAGGGAGGAGGTGAGGGCCCTCGGAGTGTGGTGTCAGGAAAATAACCTCACACTCAACGTCAACAAAACAAAGGAGATGATCGTGGACTTCAGGAAACAGCAGCGGGAGCACCCCCCTTTCCACATCGACGGGACAGTAGTGGAGAGGGTAGTAAGTTTTAAGTTCCTCGGCGTACACATCACGGATAAACTGAATTGGTCCACCCACACAGACAGCGTGGTGAAGAAGCCGCAGTAGCGCCTCTTCAACCTTAGGAGGCTGAAGAAATTCGACTTGTCACCAAAAGCACTCACAAACTTTTACAGATGCACAATCGAGAGCATCCTGTCGGGCTGGTTGCCTGGTACGGCAACTGCTCTGCCCACAACCGTAAGGCTCTCCAGAGGGTAGTGAGGTCTGCACAACATATCACCGGGGGCAAACTACCTGCCCTCCAGGACACCTACACCACCCGATGTCACAGGAAGGCCATAAAGATCATCAAGGACAACAACCACCCGAGCCACTGCCTGTTCACCCCGCTATCATCCAGAAGGCGAGGTCAGTACAGGTGCATGAAAGCAGGGACCGAGACACTGAAAAACAGCTTCTATCTTAAGGCCATCAGACTGTTAAACAGCCACCACTAACATTGAGTGGCTGCTGCCAACATACTGACTCATCTCCAGCCACTTTAATAATGGAAAAATTTGATGTAAAAAATGTATCACTAGCCACTTTAAACAATGCCACTTAATATAATGTTTACATACCCTACATTACTCATCTCATATGTATATACTGTACTCTATACCATCTACTGCATCTTGCCATCTTTATGTAATACATGTATCACTAGCCACTTTAAACAATGCCACTTTTATATGTTTACATACCCTACATTACTCATCTCATATGTATATACTGTACTCTATACCATCTACTGCATCTTGCCTATGCCGTTCTGTACCATCACTCATTCATATATTTATATGTACATATTCTTCATCTCTTTACACTTGTGTGTATAAGGTAGTTGTTGTGAAATTGTTAGGTTAGATTACTCGTTGGTTATTACTGCATTGTCGGAACTAGAAGCACAAGCATTTCGCTACACTCGCATTAACATCTGCTAACCATGTGTATGTGACAAATAAAATTTGATTTGATTTGGCCTAGGGATAACTACTTTAAAATAAATAAATACAAATTTGTAGAATATCCATTCCAACATTTGGAAATGGACTTCATTGAACTATTCCGAAGTGAGGGGAAGAAGGGGTGTTTAACAATAATAGATAAGTATAGCAAATGGGTAGAAGTGTTGCCAACTTACTTGGCGGACACGATTATGGTAGCTAAAATATTAGGTCAAGATATAATCCCTAGAGTTGGTTTACCAGGATCTATTTCTTTAAATAATGGATGACATTTGGTCATCCATGGTCCCGTGTGGCTCAGTTGGTAGAGCATGGCGCTTGCAACGCCAGGGTTGTGGGTTCATTCCCCACGGGGGGACCAGGATGAATATGTATGAACTTTCCAATTTGTAAGTCGCTTTGGATAAGAGCGTCTGCTAAATGACTTAAATGTAAATGTAAATTTTAGCTAATCAGGTAGAACAAATAGAATGCCAGAGTTAGGGACCAGAGCAAGTAGACATAGAAGTTGAAGATATACTAGCAGAACACATGAGAAGACTGTTTGTTAACCAAACCCGTATGTCCAAGATTTTGTGTCCAACAGGTGAATTACAGGAGAAGGTGATTCACTCAATCCAACCAGGAGACTGGGTGTAGATCCAGTCCCTGAGGAGAAAAGACTGGAAGCAGCCCCGTTGGGAAGGCCCATACCAGGTTATGTTAAACCACCGCCTTTGCCATTAGAATAGCTGAGAGAGTCACTTGTGTCCACGTTACCCACTGCAAAAGGGTATGTACACATACAAGCACTGCTGCTCACACAGAGAGTTAGGAGAAGAACCGAGTATCAACAGGGTCCGGGGGTCACCTCCTTAACGAAGATTCCCTATCCCAACCGTTCATCACTGTGTGTGCTCCTAGAGGTGTGAGTATGGGGTGGTGCCTAGCAGATCGACTAAGGGCAGGAGAGGGTTGGCGGTTTTTGGGAAGAGTAGGGACTCTGAGCTGCATCATAGTCTTGGTAACCTTTCTGATACATCCAGATCCACCACCTTCTGGTACTAATTATATGATGCCGTTGTCATTGATAAGAAGTAAAAGATAAACTATATAATACACTGATGAGTGACTTACAGAATAAGGAGTCACAGAAGATCAAGATATAGGATTTAAGGTAAACATTAAACAATTCCCTAGGAAAGCAAATAACTTTACAGGGTTTGGGTTGGCCAGATTGAAGTACTCGGCCAACCCACCTCGGTTCACTTTAACTCCTGATGAGTACCAGTGTTATAGATACAAGAATGGCACCGAGAACTTAGATGATTTTAATGGCTGAAAGGTAATCGTTAATGTGACTGACTTAGGTTTGGAAGTACAGGAGAAAATTCTTAACCTCACAGCACCTATAACTGATGTAGGGTGGGCTCGTACCAGCAAAGGCCGCATACGACAGAAACTACCAAAAAGGGTGGTTAGGAACTTGCGCCCCGGGGTTATTGGTCAAACCAGTTCGAGTTAGTCATCAGAGGCCAGTTATAGGAGGCTAAAGTAGGCACAGAAGGAGTTTTGACCAGGATGGTCTAGATGGATGCTATTGGCATCCTCAGGGAAGTTACAGATTAATACAAAGCTATGAATCAAATAGGTGAAGACTTTACCACTACGTTCTTTTGGTAGTTGACAATAAATAAAAATGTGGATTGGATTAATTACATCTATTACAATTAACAGAGATTCATGAATGAAACCGGGGTTGCAGTAAAGGGGTTCTCTGACCAATTATCCGCCACCTCCCTCATGACCTGTTCAAATAGACTGACACTCGATATGTTATTGGTAGAAAAGGGCGGGGTATGTAGAATGATTGGGGTTCATTGCTGTACGCTTATTTTTTAATAACACAGCTCCAGACGGATCAGTGACCATGGCAGGTTTGACCACATTAGCTCATGAGTTAGCAGAGAACTCTGGGGTGGATACTTTCCTGACAGGGTGGTTCGATAGCATGTTTGGGAAATGGAAAAATATTGTACGTACTGTATTGTGGGTTGCTTTCACCTGTATGAGTGTGTTGGTGTTGTGTGGATGCTGTTTGGTCCCATGTGTAAGAGGTTTGATCACCAGAACTCTGGAGAGATCGATGATGCAACAGATGGTGAGATATGGACCGATTCCGAGCTCCGACCAGTGGGATGACGAATACAGGCCTCCAGGCCTAGGAGATGGCTCCGTTTCTTTTAACCACAAGGAGCCAATGTTAGATGAGACTATCTTCAATGTTTAGACAGACTGTTCCTTTAATGAAGATTGTAATAAAAATCCTACAAAGAAAAGTTATAATTGGATATAGGCCTAGAGCAGTCGATGATGAGTATCTGATGTAAATACATGTATTGGTTTTGTTTGGTTTTGTTTGATTTTTTGATTCCATATGACGGTGGATGTATCAGTGTGTATTATTTAGTCATTAAGGGTGGATTGATAAGGGAATTATATGCTTAATGGTAGTGATTAAAATATTCCACCCTGAAACCATATAATTGTATGAAATTTATAAGAATCATAAATCTATAATCTGAGGGTGTGTGTAGTTTTAGTCAGAATTAGAACAAGGACCTTTTGCTCCTTTTTAGTAGGTAAGCAGGGTGCAAGTGGGAAACAAATGATAAGAGGAGCTATCGACAGACAATTTGTACTACTGTGTTCTTTACAGGACATTCTGTCTCCACCTGTGGAGGGGAGAAACTGTTAGGCTTGCAGAAGATTATGAAACATGTTGCAGATTAAAGAAACAATGTATCTGTGTAGTGGAAAAACACAGACTGTCTGAGCAAGGCGTAGCTTAAGATTTGAACTTGTTTGTGTGTGTGTTATAAAGACTGTGTTTGTATTATGGACTTCAGAATGTTCTCGTGAATAAACTGTACTGAGTCTTTGCCTAATTATTATTAAACCCATGGCCTTACAAACCTTGGGGATTGGTCAAAGCTATTGATTGTTAGTTATTATCATTGTGATTGAAAATTCTCGTGACATTTGTTTAACACTTTTTTGGTTACTACATGATTCCATAGGTGTTATTTCATAGTTATGATGTCTTCACTATTATTCTACAATGTAGAAAATAGTAAAAAATTTAGAAAAACCCTTGAATGAGTAGGTGTGTCCAAACTTTTGACTGGTACTGTAATTTGGTGGAGACCCGAGGAACCTCAAGAGTTAAACAATACTTTTTTTTTTTTACTTCAACAATGAAGATATGTAATCTTACATAGCTTTTAAACAAGCTCATAAGTATGTTTTTATACGTTAAATCCTTGTCAATCCAAATGCCCAGATATTTAAAGCGGGAACCCGATCAATGAGAGAACCATTCGATGAATAAATACACTGAGTGTACAAAACATTAAGAGGTTGGGGTAATTACATATATAACAAACAGATAAATATTAAATTTTTTGTGTTTGGTTGTCAACACAAGCATATATCAACATTTGAAGGAGATGTATATTCTGCTTGGATAGTTCCATCTGTGCCACTGACTTTAATTCAAGTTTGTTTTCAAATTGATAATTGATATGTTGGATTCACGTCTCTATCTCAACCAAAAATCTAGTTAAAGAATAGGACTAAATCAAATCAAACTTTATTTAAAGTGCATTTCAAGTTTGTTTTGATTTAGTCCTATTCTTTAAATTAGATTTTTGGTTGAGATGGAGACATATATCCAACATGTTGATTATTAATTCATAAACAAACTGGAATTAAAGCCAGACAGTGGCACAGATGGAACTATCCAAGCAGAAGATAAATCACCTTCAAATGTTGATATTTGGTTGCGTTGACAACCAATGAGCTTAACACCTTGATAAGCTAATTTCATGACAACGGCTCACCACTCATCGTACTGGGCGACTTTAACCTCCCGACAAGGACTTCAATAAATGTATTTCCACCTCTTTCTTTCCACTCCTTTCCTCGTGACCTCACCCTTTCCCAGTCACCTCCTACTCACAAGGCAGAAAATATGCTTGACCTCATCTTTACTAGAGGCTGTTTGACTACTGATCTCACTACAACCCCCCTCCAGGTCTCTGATAACTACTTTGTTTTCTTTTCTCTCCATTTCTCCTTCAACCCTAACCACTCAGCCCCTACCTAGATGGTCATGTGCCACTGCAATCTTTGCTCTCTCTCTCCCGGTACTCTCTTCTTCTATCCTATCCTCTCTTCCATCTGCTAAATCCTTCTCCCACCTGTCTCCTGACTGCCTCTTCGACCCTCCTCTCCTCCCTTTCCGCATCCTTTGACTCTCACTGTCCCCTTACCTCCCAGCCGGCCTGACCTTCCCCTCCCGCTACGTGGCTGGGTGACTCACTGCATTCTAACAGAACAGGGCTGCGGGCAGCTAAGTGGAAATGGAGGAAAATAAACTTCTGGAGGACCTATCATCCTTCCACACTCTCCTCTGTAACTTCTCCTCCTCTGTATCCGTTGCTAAAGCCTCTTTCTATCACTCTAAATGTCCCTATAAATGTCAAGCTTCTGCCGCCAACCCTGGGAAACCTTTCTCCACTTTTTCCTCCCTCCTTAATCCTCCACCTCCTCCCCCTTTCCTCTCTGTGGACGACTTTGTCAACCACTTTGAAAAAAGGTTGACAACATCCGCTCCTCACTCTACTAAGTCCACTAGTCCCACTCACACAGAACTACCCTACGCCTTGAGCTCTTTCTCACCTCTCTCCAGATGAAATCCTGTGACTAGTGATGTCCAGCCGCCCAACAACCTGCCCACCTTCTGATACACAGGTGGCGACACACATTTCTGTGTGCCTGGCAGACATCTCAGCTTGGATGTCAGCCCACCACCTCATGCTCAAATTCAACAAAACTGAGCTACTCTTCCTCCAGGGGAAGATCTGCCCGCTCCAAGACCTCTCCATCACTGTTAACAACTCTACGGTGTCCCCCTCCCAGAGTGCAAAGAAGCTTGGCGTGACACTGGACTACAACCTGTCGTTCTCTGCAAACATCAAACCAGTGACTCGCTCCTACAGGTTCATGCTCTACAACATCTGTAGAGTCCGACCGTTCCTCACACAGGAAGCGGCGCAGGTCCTATTCCAGGCAGTTGTCATCTCCCGTCTAGACTCCTGCAACTCTCTGTTGGCTGGGCTCTACACTTGTGCCATCAAACCCCTGCAACTTATCCAGAATGCTGCAGCCCGCCTGGTGTTCAACCAATATTCTCCCATGTCACTCCTCCGCACACTTCACTGGCTTCCAGTCGAAGCCCTGGTGCTTGCCTACGGAGCAGCAAGGGGAACTGCACTTCCTTACCTTCAGGCTATGCTCAAACCCTACATCACAAACCAAGCACTCCTTTCCTCCACCTTGGTCCTCTTGGCCCTCCCACCCCTACGGGAGGACATCTCCTGCTCAGCCCAGTCAAAGCTCTTCTCTGCCCTGGCACCCCAATGGTGGAACAAACAGAGTCCCTTCCTATTTGGGGGAAAACATCTGAAACCCTACCTCTTTGAAGAGTATCTTAAATAACTCTCACGGCGCCCCGACGCCCCCCAATTTTATTTATTTTTTAAAAGGCACTTCTCTTTTCCCACTAGCACTGACTTTGATGATAAATATTTGTTGAGGGAAAATGTACTTGATACGATTGTGATGTTGTTGTCTTACCTAGCTTTCTTAAGATGAATGCACTAATTGTAAGTTGCTCTTGATAAGAGCCTCTGCTTGTCACGCCCTGACCGTAGAGAGCTTTTTATGTCTCTATTTTGGTTTGGTCAGGGTGTGATTTGGGTGGGCATTCTATGTTCTTTTTTCTATGATTTGTATTTCTGTGTGTTTGGCCGGGTGTGGTTCTCAATCAGAGGCAGCTGTCTATCGTTGCTCTGATTGAGAACCATACTTAGGTTACCTTTTCCCACCTGTCTGTGTGGGTAGTTGTCTATGTGTAGTTGCATGTCAGCACTCTGTTATTATAGCTTCACGTTCATTTTGTTGTTTTTGTTAGTTTGTTTAAGTGTTCTTTGTTTTATTAAAGAAGAATGTATTCACATTACGCTGCGCCTTGGTCTCCTCACTACGACGAACGTGACACTGCTAAATAACTAAAATGTAAACATTTTAAATGTAACCAAATACATTTCAATATTTGAAATACAATAAATAGCCTATTAACTTGTTAACAAATTATATGTTGGATTTACGTCTCCAACTCAACCAAAAATAAAAGTTAAAGATTGGGCATAAGCCAGTTGCACAGATGGAACTATCCAAGCAGTAGATCTCCTTTAAATGTTCATATCTGGTTGTGTTGTCAACCAAATACAATTTAATATTACTTTTGTAATACAGTAAATAGCCTACGTTAAGGCTATCTTACAAACTAATGTAACATTTTACCTCAAAATGAGTAACATATCCATGGCCACATTTTGAGGTTACTGTAACTATACATGTATTTTTATGTAATAATTTACAGTGTGGATGTTCAAGATAACATGCATAGGTCGTCACAGGTCTGTGGAGATCTTCACCTTTGTGTAATAATCTGTGCAGAATCTCGAACGGCATAGATCACCTGCACTATGTACTTTTAATGTAATCTCAACAGCAATTCAGGTCATTTGGTTCTGCTATTAGATGAAGCACAGCGATAACACATTAACACATTAAATATATTGTATAAATAAAACAAAAATCCTGACATTGTATTCCCACTTGAACTTTGCTGTGCATGGTTGAAAGCGCAGTGATAGACATTTGAGTGAAAACTAAACCAAAAAGAAGACATTGTTTTTTCATTGGAATTTGGTTGTGCTTTTAGATGGTTGAAAGACTAGTAATAACACATTGGAAATTCATCTAACTTTTGGCTGTCTTTTTGAGTGGGTGAATATAGGTTGTAATCTCATTGTTCGTCTCAACCAAATATCACCCAATTATCGACATTGAAATTACGTGCTATGCACAGTGGGATGAGTCATATAATACCAAAGTATTCAAAACCTTACCCCTTCACGAGTGTATGTCCTAGCCACACAGTCAAAAATCCCCTTGTATTTAACCTGGGTCTGCAGACGCACCTACATATGGAGTATAATATACATATTATGTGACTTGTCAACAAGTTTAGATTCCTTGGTCTAAATTAGTGGATATAATCATCAAGTTTGAGTGAGTCCAATACTTGTACCTTCACTGTGTCCATTGGATGACCAAAAGCCAACCCTACTGCTCCTAGAACATATTAATTTACGCCTAGTCAAATTCACAATCCATATTCATGTCCAAAAATGTTTTTATACACAAAGATCTATGTTACCCCTATACATTACCTGAGATGCATCCTGCTATGAATTCCACAAACGGCATGGTAGGCTTGCTCAGTTGCTTGCTCACACTAAAACAGATAAATTACAGTACAACTATCAGTCCCAGGTTAATCAAGGTAGTTGGGTTTACAATCTCTCACCTTGTAACCATCTAGTCAGAATTCAGCATTTGTTTTATGATGATACATGAATAGCCCTTACAGTTTAGGGGAAAATATAAAATTATTAATAATTTTCTCTGATGACATTACCCAGTGGGCACAGACGTCAATTCAATGTATCAATGTTGGATCAACATAATTTAATTGAAGTGATGTGTAAACAACGTTGATTCAACCAGTGTGTGCCCAGTGGGTAGACTCATTGAACTTTAATACAGATTTCACAGCACATGGTTTTGGATCTCAAAGTGATCTTTGAGCTTGAGAGTGCAATCATTGCAGTCTTGTGCATGTCAATATGGTTTTTTTATTGTTTTTATGGGGGCTGGGGGTGGGGACTAACAGACAACAATATGCCTTTACTGCTACTTACAGCTATTTTCGCTCACATACAGTACACTGCCATCTTAATTCCAACCCTCAGAAACTAACAAACTAACCCATCATCCACAAACTAACCCATCTTTCCCAGTACATTACCATTTTACTGTTTCCTTTGACAATACATCCTTCTATTTTACTGTGATGTCTAACGAGGTTCTTGAACCTCTATATTTGTACCGTTTCAACCTAGATTGCCCTAAAAATAAATACTTTACAGAAGAGTATATTCATATTTCCCATTGGTTGATCTTGGTTTTTCAGATCTCTTAACAGTAGGCCTACTGTTTGTAGGTCCATCTGAACACAGACATTATCACTTACCTGTCTTCAAAAGCAAGCCACCGCAAGTACAGTACCAAAAAACAAATTCTATTGATTCTGTTTCCTCGGCGCAGAGTCTGCACAGGGTTGACTGTTCAATGTCAAGATATCTATTGGAGTCCCATTCTAAATCATTGATCGAAAATATAGGTCGCTAAAGCATATAGCATTGCTTATATGGCTTGTAAATGGCTAGTGATATGCTGCTATTCAACCTGTGCAGAATTAATAAACGCACCCATCAGTCTGGAGCAGTAAACCAGTTAATAATATACAAAATTGGGGCGAACATCCACCTTGCTTTTTGCGCTTAAAAGACTGAAAGCAAATATTTTGAAGAGTGGGTTCGACTCGAAAATTTGGTTGGTGACCTAGATCAGAGGAAGATTTACTTGATTTGAGCGTTACCTCATCGTAGAATACACACCAACACAAGTTATATTGGAGCATTATACTTTCTTGATCGACCCGCACTATTGTATGACTGTAATGAAACAGGCAGGGAGCAGGTCTCGAACCCTCGACCTTCTAGCCCGAAGTCCGGCGCGCTATCGACTGTGCCGCAAAAGCATGCTCGAGGGGCAGAGTCGATTTCCGCGGTCATATACCACAAACTGCTGAGGTGCCTTATTGCTATTATAAACTGGTTACCAACATAATTAGAACAGTAAAAATAAATGTTTTGTCATACCTGTGGTATACAGTCTGATATACCACGGCTGTCAGCCAATCAGCATTCCGGGCTCAAAACCACCCAGTTTATAATTGCAGGTATATTTGCAAGTAGAATTCTATGGTTATAGTTCATTTTTACATGTTCTATGTTTGAGCTGCTTTTGAAAGCAAAAGTCCAATTGAAAACATTACTGCCATTGTTGAATTGGATTTTCATAATGGCAAGCTTGGACTGAGGGTTTGGTTAGCTAAACTAGCAAGTCTGTTTGTTTGGTTACCACGGCAACTACTGTAGCTATGTAGTCAAGTTGCTAGCTAGCTACTTCAGTGGATGTTGAACACATTTCTACCGGCAAATGAACACATTTCTGGCGGCAAATGTGTTAAATTATAGCAATGGTTAAATCAACTCTGGGGTCTATGCGTTGTATGGAAAATAATGCAACTCCGTAGAAGTTCAGTTCCACTCTAGAAAGTCGTGGAACACGCCTTCAACGTGGTTCATTATTTTCCATAGAACGCATAGCCCTCGTTGATTATCCCTTACGTAATGTATATATTTATATCAAGTAGCGATATAACCCTAATTTATTTCGAATAGGCTAGACAGACAGTGTTCCCCTATCCTATTAGGCCTATGCCAGCAGCATACCACCCTGCATACCACTGCTGGCTTGCTTCTGAAGCTAAGCAGGGTTGGTCCTGGTCAGTCCCTGGATGGGAGACCAGGTGCTGCTGGAAGTGGTGTTGGAGGGCCAGTAGGAGGCACTCTTTCCTCTGGTCTAAACAAAGATCCCAATGCCCCAGGGCAGTGATTGGGGACACTGCTCTGTGTAGGGTGCCGTCTTTCGGATGGGACGTTAAACGGGTGTCCTGACTCTCTGAGGTCATTAAAGATCCCATGGCACTTATCGTAAGAGTAGGGGTGTTAACCCCGGTGTCCTGGCTAAATTCCCAATCTGGCCCTCAACCATCACGGTCACCTAATAATCCCCAGTTTACAATTGGCTCATTCATCCCCCTCCTCTCCCCTGTAACTATTCCCCAGGTCGTTGCTGCAAATGAGAACGTGTTCTCAGTCAACTTACCTGGTAAAATAAATAAATAAATAAGGCGAGTTCAATGGTATTGCTTCTGCTCTAGACACAGTGCTCACACTGCCTCTGGTTTTAGCATAATTGCTCAATTATATCTAAACACAGAATAATAGTTAAGCAACAAACTACAATTCCAGAACGATAGATGGCGGTAATGCACCATAAAAGTTGAGCTGCACAACAACAAAAATATGATTTTTTTTACCAAAGAACAATGAGACAGATATTGTCTCATGTGAAGCATCTACTTGCCATTTTCACTCACTACCAAATATGGTAGTGAGAGGAAGCCATCAGTGGGAGAAGATGGAAAGAGATGGATTTTGTCCGACATTCTGCACATTTTCTCATCTCAATACAGTTTTCTGTTCCCAAAACGACAATCTGTTATGAAAAGAGTGGATTAAAGTTTTGTAGATTTATCCTTTGCAAAAGTTTTTAAAAATCGCGTTGTTTAGAAGTTGTGCAAAGGCGAATTGAGCTATTGCACACGCGCACTGCACGGAGTAGGGGTTTCCTAAGGCGACTTTCTTTTCCCCAACGCAGTTAAGCCAAAATCACTCCCCGTTATTCAGAGGGGCGTTCTACAACGCTTTGAGCGTTCACCAAGTCCGGAAGTGAATATCACCTAGCGTGAAATTTCAGTCACTGATTAATAACATTTGCCCTTGTATTTCAAGATTAAAAAATATAACAACATAACGTCGTGGACCGAGCTAGCCATTAACGTCCCTTGACGCTCAAAGACAGATTCAATGGCTGTAGCAAATAAATATTTGTAGTAAAGTAAATATTTGAGAAATTATGAATAATACGCATATGCTTTTACCGGAAAATAGACTACTAAAGATAATATAACAACTTCAAATACCGAGCTAGTAACGTTAAGTAGCCACGGTCTCAGCGCTGATTGCCTGTGAGTGAGACAACGCAAACTAGCCAATGGGAGCGTAGTAGAACGTCTCTTTAAATAACGGGGCGTGGTTTTGGCGTAACCGCGTTGGGAAAAGAATGACTCTTCCCGCGTCCCTAATGGACATGTGCAGATATATGCTAGTAGAACACGCCAATAGGATCTCGCTAGCTCGTGCTTGGCTCTGCCCACCTCCTTGCTTGTTCTGCCTACTATGACTAATTTGTTATAATTGGAAACGACAGGCTGTGGTTTATCTTGGTTTACGTATAAAATACTTGTTTTTACTGGCTCGACACTTCCGGATTGGAGTCTGGACCGCGGTGGGCGCAGTTCCCCAGAGTTGTCAGTTTGCTGGTAAACTGTTGAAGTTGTTATACACTGTCAATACCACCTCGTCAGTAAAATAAGGTAATTTAATCTTACTGGTTTAGCGCACCGCTGACTTCTTGCTACTAGTAACTAACTAGATAACATAGCTCGTGTACGAATAGCTACTGTTCGCGCAGGGTGCTAGATGTGAAATGTCGCTATCCCGCCTGTCAGAAACTGGCGGCTAACGTTAGCTGTAACTTTTTTCTTACGACTAAACAACGACGAGTAAGTCAAATCCTTAAAATGGAATATAATTACCAACTAGCAACCAACGTAACGTCTGAAATGTCTAACGTTAAGTGTGTCAGTGAATTTGCTGGATAACCTTCAAAATAAAAGTATTTAATATTTGTGTCCCACAGATGGAAGGAGATGAGTGTGGGAGGTTTCCTCCAGAACCATCGGAGGGTAAATCACAGAGGGGAAGTGTGGCCTCCTCAGTCACCCGCGGTCAGTTCCCTTCTTTCTTTCAGTCTGGTGTTTACAATAGAATATTGTTTTGTCCCTCTGTTTTTCTTATTTGGAAGATCCAAGATTGTGTTAGTGTTATGTCAACTTCCCTCCCTGTGTGTTTTCTCCTACAGCTCAAGATGTGCTTGTGTACCTGGTGGGTGACAGTGCTGTACACCTGTGTGTGGAGGGGGTTGGCTGTGTGAGTGTCCAGGAGCTAGGCCACAGTGTCCGGGAGGCTCTCCACATTCCTGATTCAGCAATGGATGTCTTTGCCTTCTGGCTCTGCTCTCCTCTGCTCGGTAATGACAGCTCTCTCTGTAATGCACCACTCTTCCTCCTCCCCTAGCCCTCAACAGCTGTGCTGCACATGCTGTGCTGTTATTTTAATATAAACAACTGAATCATTTGTCATTCATTTGACATTTTTGTTGCTTTTTTCAAGGGGAGGGCTGATTTGTATTACAAAGGAATAGTGTTGTGGCTGGTCTGTTTCACTGTCTCATGTATGTGTGGAGATTGTAGAGCCCTTGGGCCACAAGTGGAACACTGCCCATTTGTATACTTCTCTCTTGAACTACTGTCATGTTGGAAGACTGGCATTGTTTGTCAAATATGGAAGAGATCACTACAGCAAAATTAGTCTAGGCCAAGTCTAACTTGTGGATATAGTGTTAAAGATTAGCATGCTTTGTCATGCCAATCATTTGATCTTTGTTATACCATGAGAATGTTTATTCATCCTTTCATAAATGACATTTGGTTGTCTACATCCTGCCTTTTCCTCCTCTCTCAGAACTGCAGTTAAAGCCGAAGCATCAGCCTTACAAACTGTGCCGCCAGTGGCAGGACCTTCTGTATCGCTTCACTGAGGCCTCGGAGGAGGACATATCTCAAGGTGAGACTGCCTGTGTCTCTCTGTAGGGATGACTTTCTTAAATATTTTTGTACGTTTTTGTATGTTTCTGTATTTTGAGCAGACTCATATTTTGTCTCCCATGTTATTTTCCCCCCAAATTGTTAAAAATTCATCCCCACTGCTGAATTCATATTACTTTGTCAACCTGACCTCCTGTTTACTCTGACCCAACATCACTAATCCTAAACTGTACATCTGCCATCATATAAAATGTTCTGTAATACCCTCCACATGCTGTATTCTTTTTTTTTTTTTTCCAGATGAGCCGAGCCTGCAGTACAGAAGGAATGTGTTTTATCCCAAGTCTAAAGAGCTGCAGGTACTGTTTGTTCCATTTTCTCAAACTTTACATGAAGCTGTTGGGAAAACATTTTCCTTTAATATCAGTAAGGTTGTATTGTCAAATGGATAGATTATACTTTCCTGGTCGTAGACACATACCCGAGTACTCTAGCACCAACCTTCAGACAAAAGTTTGTTACAAGAATGATGAAGGGAAATTCCACGGTAACGGAAATTGCGCTGAGACTAAGATTCTTCACTTAAAATGTATGCTATGCAAACCATACAACTCTAGGCACAAGGACTACTTTTAACAATCTACACTGAACATTTGGGTAGATGCTGAGTTTGGTAAAAGAATTTCGGTAAAATCTTCCTCCGTTATTTTGTTTCCATGTTTTCCAAAAACGGTTAAATATCTGCTCTGAATTAAGATTCAACAATGTCTACATAACAAATGGGGTGTCAGCTATGACATGAAACATTAACTTTGAAAAAGTCTATTTTGGTTATTGAACTACAGTAGTCTAAGTGAAGGTGATTTACACCCGGTAATGGAATTTCATCATGAGTCCCTGATCTGTACTAAACATCAATTTTTTTTTATATAGCCCTTCTTACATCAGCTGATATCTCAAAGTGCTGTACAGAAACCCAGCCTAAAACCCCAAACAGCAAGCAATGCAGGTGTAGAAGCACGGTGGCTAGGAAAAACTCCCTAGAAAGGCCAAAACCTAGGAAGGAACCAGGCTATGAGGGGTGGCCAGTCCTCTTCTGGCTGTGCCGGGTGGAGATTATAACAGAACATGGCCAAGATGTTCAAATGTTCATGAATGACCAGCATGGTCAAATAATAGTAATCATAGTGTACAGGTCAGGGTTCAATAGCCGCAGGCAGAACAGTTGAAACTGGAGTAGCAGCACAGCCAGGTGGACTGGGGACAACGAGTCATCATGCCAGGTAGTCCTGAGGCATGGTCCTAGGGCTCAGGTCCTCCGAGAGAGAATTAGAGAGAGCATACTTAAATTCACACAGTACACCGGATAAGACAGGAGAAATACTCCAGATATAAGACTAACCCTAGCCCCCCGACACACAAACTTCTGCCTAAATGCATAATTATAGTTATGAATGTCCTTCTCTTCATGGTGATGTATCGTTTAAATGGGTAGACAAAAGTATAAATATGCAATATCCGCCTTTGCATATTTGGGTATTATTCTACACACTGGCTAGTATTTTAATGAGATCTGTCCCTAAACAAGACCAAATTTAGTTGGACTGGACCAAATCTGACCCAAAAGTATGGACATCAAGGTAAATTACAATAGAGTACGTTATAGTGTTCTGAACTTTACTCTACTGTACATTACTATGCTTTTTTTTCTTTCTTTACTGTACTAAACAATACTTATTTACTGTCCAAGCTTGTGAACACAACTGGTTTGATTACTAGTGATTTCCCATTATAGCCAATTCAATTGCTGAAATTCCGTTACCAAATCGTTAACGGAATTGAGTTTTAATCACTGAATAATTCATCAACAAAATTGGTATCAGTAGAAACACTAACTAATTGATAGGTCTGCCTTTACTTGTTACTTCTGAACTTTCATTATCCTTCCTCATGAGGGAGAGAAATTAGAAAATATCTTAAAGATATGTGGGGTTTTGGTAATGGAATTTTAAGGCGCAATGTTTCTTAAACTTACAGAAGGCAGAACAATTTCTTTAACTATGTGTTTATTTGTTGGCATGGGTCTTCAACATTGTTTTAGATTTATTTCTAATACCTTTTTAAGCCTTTCTGGGAATGTTTTGTTTTTCTATTTGTTTGACCAGAAATCAAAGCCATTGCTTATTCTTAATTTTAGAATGGAAAATGGTTTAAAAGTATGTATATGCCTTAATTTCTGAAATATAACTTAGCTTTCATTTGACACTCAATTTGAGATGCTCTTATGAACTTCACATGTTGGTGCTCATGGGTCCTTTTACATGGAAATTACCCAAATGCCCTTGTTTCTGTTTGGATCCTCCTATATTCCATCTGTCATTGCATGGCCTTTCCCTCTAGATTGAAGACGAGGGGGTGTTGAGACTCCTTTATGATGAGGCACGGGTTAACATCCTCGCTGGCCGCTTCCCCTGTGACCCTGAGACCTGGATGGGTTTGGGCGCACTGTCTTTTGCTCTGGAGCTGGGTATCGGTCTGGATGACCAGAAAGCCACGGCTGCTTTAAGGTAATCTATGCCAGGGATTTGAACATCTGCCTCTTGAAGTTATTATGTTGTATAACTCATAATTATTTTCAATACCTGTATAACTCAATAATTTTTTTCAATGCCCTGATTATTGCCTCTTCTCCCAACTCACTCAGGGAGAAGAAGCTGATATCCTTCCTGCCTGTACATGTTTCAGGGGGAGGTGGGGGGCTGTTCTCTACCCTGAGGGGGAAAGGGGGCCGTCAGGCAGGGCTAGAGCGCAACCTGTTGGAGGAATATCGCAAGATCAGCACCTCAGGCAGCACCCCCCTGGAGCCCACTCAGCGTATACGCCAGTACCTCAGCACATGCCACTCTCTGCCTTACTACGGGTAAGGAACAAGCTGGACAAAATGACCTCAACTGCATGGTGCATGGAACACATTCAGTTTCTATCTTCTTGTGCCACTTGCATCACGTCTCACTAGTGTGAGTTTGATTTTTTTTCTGGGCAGGTGTGCTTTCTTCTCGGGGGAGATCGACAAGCCAGCCCAGGGGATTCTTTATAGAGCAGGACGGAAAGCTGTCAATGTGGGGATCAGTCTGGAGGGGGTGTATGTAATGAACGTCAAAGAGAAGGTGAGACCTGGAATAATGTCAAGTTAAAATTAATGATAACTCCTTTCCATAACAAGAAGAATATTACCTATTTTATTCTGTGTGAATTAAGTATTGGCATGAACCAGAGGGATCCTTTATCATGCAAAAATACTTTTCACTGAATGACCCAACCCTCTCCCTTTCTGCCTCTCTCTCTGATGCATCCCTACTCCATGACAGCACGTGCTCCTAGGCCTGCGCTTCAGTGAGCTGTCTTGGGACCACAGCTATCCTGAAGGGGAGGGTGACTCACACATCCTGTGGCTCGAATTCGATGGGGAGGAGGCTGGCACCCCTGTCAACAAGTTACTGAAGATCTACTCAAAACAAGTATTAAAACCTAAACTTAACTTCTATTTCTCATTGTGCTTTTCCTTAGTAGGCGGTCATAGATTCCCTTGAAGTGACCAGAATTCCTACTAGTCTTTGTTCCCTCCTTGTACCTCTAGGCAGAGCTTATGAGCGGCCTTATCGAGTTCTGTGTGGAGCTACGTTCTGCAGCCGAAGGAGGGACGACCACGGAAACAGACGGCGATGTCGGTCCATCCCATCAGCCTGCTGGACAGGCGGGGGGCAGTGGCGGAGAAGGGAACAGTCGCCGTGGCAAACTGCGTAGGCAGAACAGTGTGGTGTGCAGTCGGGTCCATACACTGAACACCATCAGCTATGTGGACAACGGTTAGTCTGGGGAGGGAGAATCATGCATGCCGTTCATTTAGTCAGTATTAACCATCCATATGCACAAAGTATGTGGACACCCCTTGAAATTAGTGGATTTGGCCATTTCAGCCACACCGTTGCTGACCGATGTATAAAATCGAGCACACAGACATGCAATCTCCATAGACAAACATGGGCAGTAGAATGGCCCGTACTGAAGAGCTCAGTGACTTTCAATGTGGCACCGTCATAGGATACGACCTTTCCAACAAGTCAGTTCATCAAATTTCTGCCCTGCTAGAGCTGCACCAGTCAACTAAGTGCTGTTATTGTGAAGTGGAAACGTCTAGGAGCAACAACGGCTCAGCCACGGAGTGGTAGGCCACACAAATTCACAGAACGGGACCGCCGAGTCCTGAAGCGCGTAAAAAAACGTCTCATCAGTTGCAACAATTACTACCGAGTTCCAAACTGCCTCTGGAAGCAACATCAACACAATAACTGCTCACCGGGAGCTTCATGAAATGGGTTTCCATGGCCAAGCAGCCGCACACAAGCCTAAGATCACCATGCGCAATGCCAAGCGTCGGCTGGAGTGGTATAAAGCTCGCCGCCATTGGACTCTGGAGCAGTAGAAACGCGTTCTCTGGAGTGATGAATCGCGCTTCACCATCTGGCAGTCCGGCGGATGAATCTGGGTTTGGCGGATGCCAGGAGAACGTTAACTGTGAAGTTTGGTGGATGTGTAATAATGGTCTGGGGCTGTTTTCCATGTTTCAGGCTAGGCCCGTTAGCGTTAAGATTCCCCTTTCACTGGAACTATGACGATTCTGTGCTTCCAATTTTGTGGCAACAGTTTGGGGAAGTCCCTTTCCTGTTTCAGCATTATTTATATGTATTTGTTTTCTTAATTGCCCACGTGCACAAAGGGAGGTCTATACAGAAATGGTTTGTCAAGATCGATGTAGAAGGACTGGACTGCACAGAGCGCTTACCTCAACTCCATCGAACACCTTTGGGATGAATTGGAACGCCGACTGTGAACCAGGCCTAATCGCCCAATGTCAGTGCCCAAACCTCACTCATGCCCTTGTGGCTGAATGGAAGCAAGTCCCCGCAGCAATGTTCCAACGTCTAGTGGAAAGCCTTCCAAGACGAGTGGGGGCTGTTATGGCAGCAAAGGGGGGGGACCAACTCCATATTAATGCCAATGATTTTGGAATGAGATATTTGATGAGCAGGTGTCCACATTCTTTTGGCCAGGTAGTGTAAGTTTCACTTGTTTGATATCAGGTAAGGTTGTAAAACTAACTGTTAAATGTATTTGTTGATCCGGCAGGTAAAGAAATCAAACGTCTGAAGCCAAAGAGGGCTGCTTCCTTCTTCACCAGGCAGGCACAGCCACCAACATATTCCGCAGTACAGGTGCAAGAGAGTTTGGAGCAACGGTGATCCTCCATCTCCAGTATAGGCACTGCTCAATGCTAACTGGAGACTAAAAATGAACATGCATGTTAAGATTGAGAGGAGAAAGAAAGAAACGCCAACTCCTTGCATATATCTTGTTTGCGGAAACACAATGGACCAAGAGTGGGGATTTAAGTGTGAATAAATATTTATGCATAATTGTGTGTATATGAAGTTGGATGAGAATATTGACATTCTTTAGGTGATGTTGAGTGTTGCTTCACAGGTCAAGTTGAACCGGCTACCTATTGGTAGTTTTAATATGAAACTGTGGAGTAATAGTAACATTCAGTTGCACCACTTTGTATCTTTACCCTTGTGATAAGGGATCTTTTTACTGTTCTCCCTCAGATGGAATTGATCTACTATGACTACGTACAGTATCGCCCATTGAGACGTATGCAACACTCTTGGGAACCCAAACAGCACGGGGTATTGTCTAAAAGGAGGGCGATATTGAAGGCTCTGCATTTATATATTGCTCAAACCTCAGTCTTTGTACCAAAACAAACATGTTTCCTGCAGTAGTCTATGCTGCTCTGTGCTAAACATAGTCCATGATGACCATGAGACTGAATCTGTGTCCTCCCAGAAATCACAAGGTCAACCATATTCCAGACTGCACCCTTTTCCAAGTGGTTTTAGATTTCACTTTTTGTTATTGTTATATTGTACAACATGCAAGGGCAGTTTGACTTAGGTGCTGTCCATTTAAGAAGAGGATGTTTCCTGCTGGCATCTCCTCAGTGTGTCAGTATGAGAGGAGCGATTCTACTGTATATCTCTGATGCAATTTAGTGTTAATACAAACTGAAGAATGTGGTTTCTACTGTTATAACTGATAGTCAATTATGCAAACCTACAAAAGAATCAGAACAACAAAATGGTCTAATTCATTGTTCCTAAGTCAAGCTCTCTATTTTAAAACAATTGTAGTGTACTCTTGCTTTTATGTGCACATGACTATCTTAGACTGCACTGTTGATATCTAAAATACTGTGGTTTTTACATTTGGTAATTATTGATATTATTGGAGTAATACCTTTTGACTCTCATACACCGATCTCTGTCTTTCTCACACAAATTAGGCATTGGGTCATTTGAAGCCTTATTCATTTACAATGCAGTCTCGACCAAGTGCCTTTTGTTTCAGTATTAATTTGGTATTGAGAGACTAACCTGGTATTTGTGTTGGCTTGTTTGTCTGTTAAACATGATCACCAGAATGTTGCTATATTCCTTTTTATCTGCTCGTTTTGCTATAAATTTACATGACCTCGTGTGTACACATTGAGACAGTCAAATATATCAAACCCTTTAACTTCAGTTTTCTTTGTAATTTCTATAATGTGCACTACCAAACTAAACAAGTGGCTGTAGGTTTAGTCAAACCCATTAAACCTTTTTATTCAGCTTTATACTGTTTTGACAAAACGGTGAAACTTAAATTTTATATTTTTATTTGAAACATTTTTTTGTTCGTTTTTACAATAAAAACGTTTGTCCATATCAGGGCCTTAATGTCTTGATTTTGTGTTCCTTGAGTCCTTGCTGCCACCTACTGGCTCGTGTTTTACAAGCATCTCGTCATGACAGTACGGTAATTCTCTTGCAGGTTTGGTAGTGTCGGGTAACATAGCTGGTTGTCTGTTTAGGTGGCTGTCAGTTGTATTAAGCTAGCTATTATTTGGTTTGTTTCGCAGATATTCGGTCAAAATGGACGGGGATATTAATGCTACGCCTCCGGGCACCACCCCACCTGACTCCGACCCAGCGCGGAAGCGCAGAGTGCACGGTATGTTGAAGCTCTACTATGGGCTGAACGAGGAAGGAAAGACCGTGGATCAAGCTGAGTCCATGGATCCTTGCGATATCAACGGGCCGCATTTCGATCCTGAGGTTTATCTCAATAAGGTAAAATCCAGTTTCTGTGTCTGGATGCGACATATATAGCTCGCTATTCACTGACCATAAGACAATAAGTGAAAGGCAAAACGTGCTTTTACAGTGGCAAGGGATTGCTATTATTTTACCGTACGAGGGAGCCAACTGCTTGTCTGTCATTGGTGTCACCAAGTGGTGTATATAAACAAGACCCTGGATTGCTGACGCAATGTATTGGCCAATGACAGTCTTCGAAGGCACCGGTCGGCCATATTGGCACTCCCCAGAAGATGCAGTACTCCATAGGAAAGAATATAATTCTACATTATTTTTAATTAAATGTATTATAAAAATTACATGTATTTAAGCATTTTTTTGGTGTAGTGGACACAGAAAGATATGAACTTTCCAAAAATGATACTTTGTTTGTATATACACTACCATTCAAAAGTTTGGGGTCACTTAGAAATGTTGTTTTGAAAGAAAATCACATTTCTCTCCATTAAAATAACATCAAATTGATCAGCAATACAGTGTAGACATTGTTAATGTTGTAAATTACTATTGTAGCTGGAAACAGCAGATTTTTTATGGAATATGATGGAATATAGGCATACAGAGGCCCAATATCAGCAACCATCACTCCTGTGTTCCAATGGTACGTTGTGTTAACTAATCCAAGTTTATCATTTTAAAAGGCTAATTGATCATTAGAAAACCCTTTTGCAATTATGTTAGCACAGCTGAAAACTGTTGTTCTGATTAAAGAAGCAATAAAACTGTAATTCTTTAGACTAGTTGAGTATCTAAAGCATCAGCAAAACACCAGTCTCAACGTCAACAGTGAAGAGGCGACTCCGGGATGCTGGCCTTCTAGGCAGATTTGCAAAGAAAAAGCCATATCTCAGACTAGCCAGTAAAAAGAAAAGATTAAGATGGGAAAAAGAACACAGACACTGGACAGAGGAACTCTGCCTAGAAGGCCAGCATCCCGGAGTCGCCTCTTCACTGTTGACGTTGAGACTGGTGTTTTGCGGATACTATTTAATGAAGCTGCTAGTTGAGGACTTGTGAGGCGTCTGTTTCTCAAACTAGACACTCTAATGTACTTGTCCCCTTGCTCATTTGTGCACCGGGGCCTCCCGCTCCGCTTTCTATTCTGGTTAGAGCCAGTTTGCGCTGTTCTGTGAAGGGAGTAGTACACAGCATTGTACAAGATCTTCAGTTTCTTGACAATTTCTCGCATGGAATAGCGTTCATTTCTCAGAACAAGAATAGACTGACGAGTTTCAGAAGAAAGGTCTTTGTTTCTGGCCATTTTGAGCCTGTAATCGAACCCACAAATGCTGATGCTCCAGATACTCAACTAGTCTAAAGAAGGACAGTTTTATTGCTTCTTTAGTCAGAACAACAGTTTTCAGCTGTGCTAACATAATTGCAAAAGGGTTTTCTAATGGTCAATTAGCCCTTAAAAATTATAAACTTGGAATAGCTAACACAACATGCCATTGGAACACAGGAGTGATGGTTGCTGATAATGGGCCTCAGCACGCCTATGTAGATATTCCATTAAAAATCAGCCGTTTCCAGCTACAATAGTCATTTACAACATTAACAATGTCTACACTGTATATCTGATCAATTTTATGTTATTTTTATGGACAAAATAATTGCTTTTCTTTCAAAAACAAGGACATTTCTAAGTGACCCCAAACTTTTGAACGGTAGTGTAAATGTATATTTAATTTGTATAGTATCATTTAAAAGTATGCATTAAGGTGTCTGTAATAGAATAAACGTGGCAAAAGCAAATGTAGATATTAATAAATACATTTATATAGCTTCCTAAATATGTTTTACAATGGTGAGGGAGTGCCAAGATAGAGGCTACAAAACACCTGTCATCTAGTGTATATAGAAATGATTGGTGTCATCCAGGTAGTACAGTAGCTGTCTGTTGTCTTCAAAACTGACCTTTGAGTCCTATTGGTGTCTGCAGCTCAGGAGAGAATGTTCCCTCGGAGAGCTGATGGACCAGGAGAGCTGCATGGTGAAGCAGATCCGCTCCTTGGACAGTGACATGCAGACATTGGTGTATGAGAACTACAACAAGTTCATCTCTGCCACAGGTAAGACAATAGGTGATAGTGTATGCAATGCGTTGGACATCATGTTGTTGAATTGGATCATGTTGGTCTCACTCTGTTCTGTGCACATACTGTATACCATGTGATGAATTAATGAATGTCCTCATCTTCTCCTACTAGACACAATCAGAAAAATGAAGAATGATTTTAAGAAGATGGAGGATGAAATGGACTGTCTCTCTACCAACATGGCTTCTATCACAGATTTCAGTGCACGCATCAGTGGGACCCTTCAGGACCAGCATGCACAGATCACCAAACTGTCAGGTTGGTAATGAAACCCGAGGTGACGCCTCAACCGCCTGAAATGAAAACTAGATAAACAAATCGTATTTCTTGGTCATATATCTATCATTGTAAGACTACTTGTGTGGACTGTGAACCACTTCATAATACGCTACTACTAATTATGTATATAAACCCTAGATTGCTGATGCTATGTATTGGCCATTGAGGCTTTGAAGCCATCGGTTGGCCATATTGGCACTCCCCAGTAGGAGCAGTCCTCCATAGGAATGAATGGAACTCTACAGTATTTCAATTAAATGTTTTAAGGACAAAAGTACATGTATTTAAGTAATTTGTATTGAAGTGGGGATGGTAACAATAGTACAAAAAAAAAAAAATACTTGAAGGAAAATGTTTTTATATACATTTTAAATGTTTATTTTTATGTTTAGCTCACATAATATCATTAAAGTATGCATTTAGCTGTCTGTAATAGAGTAAACGTGTCAATAACGAATGTAGACATTAATAAATGCATTTTTATAGCTTTACAATGGAGGACGAGTACCAAGATGGCTGGGCAGTGTCTTCAATACAGCGCCCTCTGTCAGTCATCCAGGGTTTATACACATGATTGTCTACTACGGTGTTAAGACAGGCAGCCCAATTCTGATATTTTTTTCACGAACTGGTCACTTGACCATCAGATCAGCTCTGAAAAAAATGTGATTGGTGAAAAGACCAATTAGTGGGAAAAATATCTGAATTGGGCAGCCTGTCTAAACGCAGCCCCCCCCCACCCCTCACCCAGGAGTCCACACTCTCCTGAGGAAGCTGCAGTTCCTGTTTGAGCTGCCTGCCAGGCTGAATAAGTGCCTGGAGCTGCAGGCCTATGCCCAGGCAGTGAGCTCCCATCGCCGTGCCCGCTGCGTGCTGCAGCAGTACAGCCACATGCCCTCCTTCAGGGGCATCCAGGATGACTGTCATGCCATCATGGACAAGTTGGCACAGGAGCTTAGGCAGAAATTCAGGTAGGAGTCTCAGGAAACGTTCAGTTGGTATTCACTTTGGTATGGTTGCAAAACAATGGTGTTTTAATTTTAATTTCTGGTTCATATTATATAGCAGTAGCTAGGTTTCCATTCACATAAAGAAAATATGCACATATTCCCACCAGTGGTGTGTTTCCACCAAATTGACCTTTTGTGGATTAAAAATCATGACGTAGTGCACACAAAATGTACTTTTTCGCTTTCGTTTTCATGTACCAAATAAAAATATAAAGTTAAATGTGTTTCCATCGTATTTTCAGCTCTACCGATAGTTTTGTAAAAAAAACGGTTTTGTTAAATAGCAAATGTGCCTTCCCTGGTCTTGGCACATGCGCTCTAGTCAACAGCTCACAGATACAGTGTGGTTGATGAGATTATTATGGATACGTGCGAGAATATTTTTATTTGTCAAACGGCAGTCAAGCATCGATCATCATGTCAATAAGACCTTCGATATTTATTGGAAAGGAGCATCAAGCTCGTCACCGTGCACTTTCAGCACCCTATGAAGTTCATAAAAACATATTTCATCTGTAGCCTAATAAACTGCATGATTTCCCGAGTCGTAGTGGGAGGACCACACACCATATCATCGCATGACTCCAAGTTTACTTCGATATGATGGTTATTATATTAATATTTGTGCATAAAGGCGTTTCCACCGCCACTTCTCACATAATTAATTGTAATTAACAAAAAGATCCCACCATGTCGCCATAATCGAAACTTCCTGTTTCCATCACAGCTGTCGTGATTTTGTTTTGTACGTTATGACTTTACTCGCATAGAAATTGTGGATGGTAACGTGGATAATACTACACTATAACTGCATGAATGCCTCATCTTTGTTTGGTGTTGCATGTGTTTGCAGAGATGGAGGTTCGAGTGCGAAGGACCTTTCAGAGTGTGTGGAGCTTCTGCTGCAGCTGGATGAGCCGGCAGAGGAACTCTGTGACAAGTTCCTGAGTCACGCCCAGTCACGATTGGAAGCAGACCTCCTAGGACTGGAGGCGGAGCTGAGACCACCATTGTCCTCTGGACCCACAGCAGTGACAGATCCCTACACTGGCCCCGCCCGCAGATTGTCAGTTGAACCCACTGCTGGATCTCCCACTGGCCCCTCCTCTCTAAAAAATCCCTTCCTCTCTCCCAGCTCAAGGACTGATATTCTGGAATTCATAGACAGAGGTTGCAATGAATTCGTCAGCAGCCTTTGCTTGGTCATTGCCTCGTACCAAGAGTTGTTTGTCAACCGTCCGCAAGAGGGTGAAATGGCCTCCAAAAACATCCCCCAGATGGCTATTGGCAAGTTGCATGCTTTTGTGGATGCCCTGGCCACCCGCTACTTCTCCCTGGTTGAGAGGAGGATACAGGAGGAGAAAAGTGTTGGGGACAACTCTCTCCTGGTCCGGGCTCTGGACCGTTTCCACCGCAGGCTCCAGGCCGTGGCCAAACTGCTGCCTGGGTCTGCTGTGCCCAGCCAGGGGACTGAGATCGTAGTGCGAGCAGCCAGGGAGAGGATCAAGCAGTACCTGGCAGCCCTGCAGAGCTTCTACCTGAACAGCCTGACAGACGTGAGGCAGGCCCTAGCAGCCCCTCGGCTGGGTGGAAGCTCAGCCGGAGGTGGGTCTCATCTAGGGGGGACAGCCACCGGGAAAGATGCTCCGGCCAGCTTGCCAGAGCTCCTCTCCACTCTGTCTGCCTCCATTCTCAATCAGATCAAGTCAGTCCTGGCATCCGTGCACCTTTTTACTGCAAAGGACATCACCTTCTCCAACAAGCCTTACTTCAAGGTGAGCTAGATGAATATTCATGCTATTGGTGGTTAGTTAGTTGGCCCCATAATATTTTTAATGCCATTTATGTAACTAACTGTATGTTAACATTGACATCCCGGTTGGATCTTTTTCTCCTCTCTCTCTTTCTTCAGGGGGAGTTTTGTAGCCACGGTGTGCGTGAGAGCCTGGTGGTTAACTTCATTAAGTTTGTGTGCCAGTCCTCGCGTCAGTTCTGTGAGAGTGCAGGAGACCGGGGCGGCTCTACACCCCCTGCCCTCCTACTGCTGCTGTCACGCCTCTGCCTGGACTATGAAACCTCCACCATCACCTACATCCTCACCCTCACAGACGAACAGTTCCTCGTGCAGGTAAATGTGCCAATGAACTTCTGAAGATTTCTTGAAAGCAATTGGTGGGAATGTAAGAAAAAAAAGTCCTCTTTAGTCATGAGAAATGTGTATCACATGCTACTACACATGCTGTTATATCCTCTCGTTTCTCTTGTGTTCACAGCATCACTCTCCTGTAACTGCAGTCACAGCTTTATGTGGAGAGGCCAGAGAGGCAGCACAGAGGCTACTGAACCATTATGTCAAGGTACACATTTTCCCACCTTCTTACCAACAAATGACTATTGCTGCAAATGGCCACTTCAGGCCTCGTCCTTCTATTTCTCTGCTGACCCCTTCTCTGTTGCTGTGGACAGGTTCAGGGCCTGATCATATCCCAGATGCTGAGAAAGAGTGTGGAGACACGAGACTGGGTCAACACCATCGAGCCCCGGAATGTCCGTGCTGTGATGAAGAGAGTGGTGGAGGATACCACCTCTATTGATGTGCAGGTAAGGCCCGTTATCTATTTAAAACCCTTTGGTAAACATGCTTTACAATGTGGGAAAACTGTAATTACTGTATAATTGTGAGTGGACAAAAGCAACATCAGTGCTAGGAATCTTAACAGCTTTACTACTCCCTGATCTGTCCCTCTCTCCCTGTGTTGCCCTACAGGTGGGTCTTCTCTATGAGGAGGGGGTGAGGAAAGCCCACAGCAGTGACTCCAGCAAAAGGACCTTCTCCGTCTATAGCAGTTCGAGGCAGCAAACCCGCTATGCCCCTAGCTACACACCTAGGTACCTGAACAACAGTTGCCTAACACACAATATGTTTATAATGACATAATATACACCCCATCACAATGTGTGGAGGTTTGGCAGAGGCAGGGTCAGTCAAATGTTAGGATGATTGCTATCTTCCCCAATGGATAAAGATTTAAGAACGGTTTTGTCTCTCTGCAGTGCTCCTATGGATACCAATCTCCTGAGTAACATACACAAGCTCTTCTCTGAGCGGGTTGAAATATTCAGTCCTGTGGAGTTTAACAAGGTGGGTAGTGAGTGGTTTGGACACAGAGCTCTGGTTCCCTGCCCCCCCTCCATTAGCCTTTTTATTGCCTCAACTCTTTCTGTCTTGATCTCTCTGCTCTCAGGTCTCTGTGTTGACGGGAATCATAAAGATCAGTCTGAAGACGTTCCTGGAGTGTGTCCGCCTGCGTACCTTTGGTCGTTATGGCCTGCAACAGATTCAGGTGGACTGCCACTACCTGCAGATGTACCTCTGGCGCTTTGTCTCCGATGAGAACCTAGTCCACTTCCTGCTCGATGAGATAGTGGGCAGCACTGCCCACCGTTGCCTGGACCCCGCTCCCATGGAGCAGAGCGTCATCGAGGTCATCTGTGAGAGAGGTTAAAGGCTAGAGGTCACATTGGTTGAGGAACTGGTGAAATGCGATGGTGAAATTGAATGGTGTGTAACAGAGTAAAAAAAATTAAAAAAGAACATTGAAGTCAACTGAACTGGAAGACTTAAAAAATAGGTATTTTGCTGGACACACTGGATTCCCATGATGTAAATGTGGTATCAGTAGGAGGATTAAGGTTACTTACTATTGCTGCATGTAGACAGCCAGACTAATTCTGATCTTTAATTGGTATTTTTACCAATCGGATCAGCGCTGAAAAAGATCTGATTTGAAATAACCTAATGTGGCAGGTGTAAAAAGACGCCTGAACGGAGTTCCCACATCTGTTTTTTCAGGGGAAATGGAAGCTTTGGTTAAAAATATTGTATCCCTGAAAAACAGGAAACATCCACTTTGTACCAACCCCCTGGAGAGAGGATGTGAAAATGTGATTGGTCAAAAGACCAATTAGTGGAAAAAAGATCAGAATTGGGCTGCCTGTCTAAATTAGGATGTTTGGGTGGGGTGCATCTATAATCATTTGTTTGCTAATTACTAAAATTGTAATATGGTGTAATAAAAAAAAGTTACATTCATAAACAGATGAGGTACTGAGTTGCCTCTCCTACCTTCAAGGTCATGTGATCTCAATTATTTTCTTTCTCTTCTCTGTTTTGCACACTTAATTCTGCAGACTAAATTATAATGATTGTGTTACAAGTATTCATCCCTGTAAAGTATGCTATATAAAGTGTCTGTATTCTAAGTGGGGCAGCAAGTAACCTAGTGGTTAGAGCGTTGGACTAGTAACCGGAAGGTTGCAAGATCGAATCCCCTGAGCAGACAAAGAAATCTGTCCCTGAACAAGGCTGTTAACCCACTGTTCCTAGACCGTCATTGAAAATAAGAATTTGTTGTTAACTGACTTGCCTAGTAAAATATTTTTCTATCATAATTGATTGATGGATCGTAGTTTGAATCAATGACTGGAATCATTGGAAATAATTGGAAATGTGTAACATCAGTACTTCCTCAAATGTCATAAGCATGAGTCCCGTCTCTCGCAACCATTAAGCGCGCAGTCGAGTTAAAAGGTGTACAGTAGAAATTTGACCACTTTTCTTGGCCGTTTGATAAAGGTGGTCACCGCCCTAGCGTAAATTTGATTGGTTTTAACACTTCCCTCTCCACGCTCTTCTGATGGCCATGGCTTAATCTAATTGGTTTAGAGATGGGACATGTTCAGAGGGGCTATTTTGGGGCGGTTCGGTGCACGCGTTCTTATGGTCGCACTGTGCTTATTGTTTGGAGTATGCATACATGAGGAATACAGGTGAGTGATGCTAGAAATTATGCTACGATGAAAACCCCTTTAATATTGTTGGTTTTACGTCCAGCGCAAAACGGTTTACTGTTCCTGGTATCTATTAAAGCGCATGTAATTGTTTTTCTGCTGTGATATAACCTATATATGTTGTATAACCTGTCTATGACTTTGGTAATTCAATCGACTCGTATCCTTATTACGCTATAGAGAAACTATTTTGGCTCAGTTATGTTTTATTTCTCAACATCAACAATACAGTACCCATTACAGTCTACTAGTCCAAATACATTGAGGCTCCGAAATGGAGCTGCCTATACAGATGTATCTTAGCTT
The DNA here is from genome assembly GCF_045679555.1 of Salvelinus alpinus. Taxonomy (NCBI): domain Eukaryota; kingdom Metazoa; phylum Chordata; class Actinopteri; order Salmoniformes; family Salmonidae; genus Salvelinus; species Salvelinus alpinus. The sequence continues at coordinate 29,166,484 of NC_092109.1, read as the reverse complement.
AGTTTAGCTCTCTACCAGTGTCCTCCTTTTAAAATGCTCACAGGAGACAGATCATGAAGCTAAACAAACAAAAATCCTCACAAGCAGAAAGGGAATTTGGAGGGACTTTGGGTGAGTCCAATAGTGTGTGTTTTATAAAAAATAATACACATTTTGTAGGTTCACTTTAAAAAGGGATATTGCGCAATCCCATCTCGCACCCACTCTCAGTCAGTCTTCTCAACTCACCTCACTTCTTCTCCCCTGAAGGTGCCACCTGCATCCTTGTCTTCCTGCCCCTGACGGTGCTTTACCTGCTGTGTGTATGTCGCTCCCCTGTGGCCAGCGTGCTCCAGTAGCCCCCTGTCCTTCCCTCCACAGCCCAGCTATGGTACCCCTTGGCCCCTGTTCTCATACTGGGCTGGATGACCCTCCAGATCTTCCTTTACCTGCTGCCTATTGGGAAGGTGAGACCAGCTATTAATTAGGAATACCTTTGAGTTCTTGTCGATTGACTGTGTTGTCATGTGAGATTTGGCTGATATACTTGTCTCTGTCTTACCTGCAGCTGTCTGAGGGTATGGTGCTGAAAGATGGATCGAGACTCAAGTACCCCATAAACGATATTGTAGGGTTGGTGGGTGCAATAGAGCTCGCCAGCTTGTAGTCCTAACTGAGTTACTCTGATTCGTTCAGCCATTCCTATGGGGAAAATGTATGGAGAAAGAATTGGGTTTTTGGATAAACACTTAAAATAAGGTCTGAGGTTAACACATTGGTCTATGATATAATATCAGTCAGTAAACATGACCTTTATGAATATTGAAGACTATGTTTTATGTGTTTTTTTATTCGTATATAAATGCTTCAAAATGGCAAACATGCATAAAGATGGCGGAATTAAGTTATGACATCATTGTGTTAGCACTATCACAGATTCTTTTTTAAACTACGGAGCGCGATATGGTTCAATGTGACAACAAATCAGCACAATCTACATTTATTTAATTTTTTTCAAATTGTTGCTGTCTTGGAGCTAGAATTGGGATCATGTATACTCTGCTAATCACCATACAAGAAAAGAGTAACGGATAGCAAAGTACAATACGGCGAACTGAGTAAAATAAGGAATTTGTGGTAAGTGCACAAAGTCTTGTATAACTCACCTTGTGGGGACACAATTCAATCTCATTCAAAATACAATTTTCCCTAACCCTATCCTTAACCTGAAAATCTAACCCTAGCTCCTAACACTAATGCTAACCTTAACGCTAAACCCCCTAGAAATAGCATTTGACCTTGTGGGGACAAACAAAATATCCCCAGTTGGTCAAATGTTTTTTGTTCACTATTCTTGTGGGGACTTCTGGTCCCCACCAGTATAGTTAAACACGTCCATGGGGGCCGCCATCTTTATGCACCTCCGCTATTCACAAAAAGTGACGTTATCTGATGAAGATTATCTCATATGTATAAGATCTCCTAAACCTAAACCTGTGTTTACCACAGACCTTATTTTTGGCGTTTATAGAAAAATCCTTCAAAAACTAAATTCCTAAATTGCCCAACGAACCATGGCGGGTTAGTGCCCACAAAAAGACTACATTACTATTGCTCGCTATAGTAATGCTTTTTAAGCAGTGGGTTCCAATGTCAATCGTCAGTTACCCCTGTGTGTGTATAGTTTCTGGCAGGTTTGATTGATCTGGGTGGAAGGAGTTAACTGGTTATGTTTTCCTTTTATCTACTGCCAGGTGTCCTTGACCTTGAGTTATGCATGCCATTGGTCCAAAGACTAATTTATATTTTTGTAAGCTACTTAGTCCAAACTCTACCTCTTTGTTTTATGATTCCCTCTCCCAACTAATTCTTGTTTTTGTATCTCTTTCTCTCTGATCTCCCACCCTTTCTAGCTGTTTCTATCGTGCTATCTTTCTCTACAGGTTTTCATGCCCTGTGCATCACAGCTGTGCTGTTGACATTGCCACTATGGCTAGGGATGCCCCTGGGGTATCTCTTTGAGCTGTTGTTGCCCCTGGCAGTGTGTGCTATTGGGGTGTCATTCCTCCTCTCCCTCTACCTATGCTCCTTCTGGGCCCCTCACCATGCCCTCGCCCAGGGGGGAAACACAGGTAAAGGTGGAGGATTAGGGAAATAATAAATGGAAAATATATAGTTAACAAAATTATACATGAACATGTATCAGAGGTTTTTCTGTATAGGCTCAAGCCTGCTATATCTCACACAGGAAACCCTCTGTATGACTTATTTATGGGACGAGAGCTGAACCCACGGATTGGAAGCTTCGATCTGAAATACTTTTGTGAGCTGAGACCAGGTCTGATTGGCTGGGTGAGTGGAAAAGGATGACTACATTTTATCAAGTTAAATGTAATTGTGTTAATATTTTTTTTTTATATCTGATCCAACATACTCTCTTCCAATTAGGTGGTGATTAACCTTGGGATGCTGATGAAAGAGGTGGAGCTACGGGACTCCGCCTCCCTGGCCATGATACTGGTCAACAGCTTCCAGCTGCTCTACGTGGCGGATGCTCTGTGGAAGGAGGTGAGAGGAGGACGGTCCACAGGAACAGTCCACAGAAAATAACAGTGGTAGCAGAGTGATCTCCGATGATGATGCCAATTTCATTTGTGGTGGTACACTACGAATGTATCATTGAGCCCTGAATTAATTCATTACATTTCTGCAGTGCTGTATAATGTTTCATTTGAAAGGAGAATATGTGATATTGCAGGAGGCTGTACTGACCACCATGGACATAGTGCATGATGGCTTTGGGTTTGTTAGCCTTTGGGGACCTGGCCTGGGTTCCTTTCACATACTGCAGGCTGCCTTCCTGGTGGTGCACCCACAGTCCCTCAGTCCTCTAGGAGCCACAGCTATAGTCACATTGAATGGTAAGTCAAGTTTCAAGGTGTGGGGTGGGGCAGTGTGAATGCTTATTTCAATCATTTGAATATTTGGTATATTGTATGTACCCTTATTCATGGATTGTAATTTTTCTCTTCCTGTTTCCGGTTTTCTCTTCCTGTTTCCCTGGCATTAGGTGTTGGGTATTATATCTTCAGAAAATCCAACTCCCAGAAGAACCAATTCAGACGGGACCCTATGCATCCCAGTGTTGCAAGTCGGAATTCAAATTGTTGATTAGAGTTCTGGTATCTCCTGGCATGGCAACATCCACACATATTTTGTTAATAAACTTTTCTTAAATCAGTTTAACAGTTTTGAGAGGATAGATAGAATTTGGTCTTCTCTCTGGCGACAGCTTTATTACTGTCTGTTTCAAATTGTATTTTCCATAATGGATCGAAATGCAGATATGAATACAGTGGATGGCAGGAAGCACCACAGAGTAGAATCTGGGCCCATTAGAAAGAGCAGATGGAGTGTGAATAATTTGTAATCTGAGCTCTCTCAAATGACTGCCAAAACTGAAAAAAGTTCCCCCGTGCCTTACTGTAGACCTGGAGACTATTGCCACAGCAACGGGGAAGCGCCTTTTGGTGTCAGGCTGGTGGGGCCTCGTCCGCCATCCTAACTACTTAGGAGACCTTCTCATGGCCCTGGCATGGTAAGTACCTAGAAAATACATAAGATCCTCTCTGCAGCCACCCTGCACACGTGTCCATAACCAGTGGCATTTCCGGAATAGAATGTCAGTGATACACTATCGTACTGATCTAGCCATACTTCCGCAAGATTGGACACGATGGGCCGGTTTCCCAGACAGATTAAGTCTAGTCCTGGACTAAAAAACATGCTCAATAGAGAATCTCCATTGAAAGTGCTTTTTAGTCGAGAAGTAGGCTTAATCTCTGTCCGGGCAACCAGCCCTAAACTCAATTTCAAATGAATAGAGTAGTCACATTTCAGTAACTGTGACGTCTAACAGCACTAATCTGAAGTATATTCAAATTATCATGACAATTTATGCATGTATTGAAATTAAGGTAATGTTGGACAATTTCTTTTAGAACGACAGTGTAGGCCCATTTCTTTAATATTGATAACTGAAATGTAAGCCTTATTAGTTTACATGACCTTTATTGCATAGCTGAATTGTAATTAAAAAACAAAACAATAAACATGTCTCAATGGTAACTGCAGTCAGAATACATTTTTACAAAATGGTATACAAACAAATACCAGGCTTGCCCTGAAAACAAGATAATAAAGAGACTCATATTTACTTAACTGTCATAAAATACCAAAATGTTCTCAATCTATTTCTTCAATCAACACACCCTTCACTTTCCCTCTTCCCTTCTTCCAGCTTTCTTCAACTCTTCTCTTCTCCTTCTGCAAAGCACTCCTCTCATCCTCCCTCTTCCTGTGCTCTCTCCATAACCCAGCAGCCAGTCTTCTCACCTCCTGGGCATTGTCAGACACCCAAGCTTGAAAGAACTCACATTTCTTCCCCGCGAGGAAATACTTCTTTCTCATGTCCCCTTCATCTCCCTCTTTGGGCAGAGCTGCCCTGGCTTGGGATAGCACCATACGGAGTTGGCTCAAAGCTGCCAAGGAGTATCCAACGACATCCTGCTTACTTCTCCCAGTCAGAATATGAGCCACAGCCTCCACAGCCCTGGCTGGGGAACTGGGGTCCTCTCGGTCAAAGTAGCCCCCGGCCAAAATGGCTGCCTCCCCTCCCTCAAGGGTCTCCTGAAGGGAGCTGAACACCCTGCCTGAGCTTAGGGCCTCGGACACAGTGAGAACCATTTGACAAAACTCCTGAGTTACGTTTGACTCGATGTCACCATTGAACAGGCGTAGGGCGAAGGTGTAGCCAAACAGTGCATCGACCAAGCCATGGCGAACAAGAGGGGATGGATGGGATGACAAGGAGCTCAGAGGTGGGATTTTGACATTGATTGGAGGCACACCAGGGGTTGATTTTGGTCCCTTAGCCTTGCTCGCCTCTTTTCTGTATTTTCCCTTACCCTTTCTCTGTCCCTGCTCCTTCCCTGATTTACCCACACTCTCAAGTCTTTTCCCAGAATCCTTGACTTCATTATCCGCAATGACCACAACTTGACTTTCTGCCTCTCTTATTTCACAACTGGATAAACCTGCCCCTTCTTCCTTCTGCAGACTCCCCCCCTGTCCTTTATTTGTCTTCACTGTTTCTCTTGTCGTGCTCCCTCCCTGTCCTGCTGCATCATCTCCTGGCTCGCCCATCTCCTCCTTCAATACCTCCATCAGAGATCTTTCCCCCTCCTCGTGCTGCTCCCACCAGGGTCTCCACAGGGGGACCAGAGCTCCTACAGCGCCACCCTTCACCAGACTCCTAAACTTCTCCTTCTCCTGGCTGCTCAACAGGTCCCACAATGCCTCCTCAGAGAGAGCATCGATATCCAGCCCCGAGAGCCTGTCAGCCAAGTCTAGCTCCTCGGCGCCTTCAACCCCCTCATCGACGTCTCCAACATTTGCAGAAACCACCTGCCCTGCTTCTTCATCCTTGTCTCCTAACTCTTTGAGTTTGTTTAAAATCTCCTCAATCTCCTCCACATTCCCTTCCCCAGATGATTGAATCTCTGCTAACTTGGAGAGGAGGTCTAAAACCTGTGCTCTTTCCTTTGTCTCCTCACTACCTCCCATCTCCTCCTCAACGGTCTTTAAAACACCCTCCATCCCTCCTTCTGCCCCATCTGCCATATGTCTCAGCCTTAGCAGAATATCCTGCATCTTCTTCCTCCCCTCACACTCTGTTTCTCCAATATCTTTCAGCTCCTGTAACACAGACTCCTTATAAAATTCCTCTGAGCACACAGAATGATTTGTACTCCGGTAGCATTCCAGGCCACAGTAAGGTACATTGCATCGTGGACAGGTGTAGTAAGAAGGTTTGCATAAGCACAGTCCACACACTTTGCTTTGTGTTGTGGCATCTATATGGTCTGCATCTCCATCCTCTTTCCCAGTAGCTGGTGTCAGAAATCCACTGCTATTGGTGGTTCCTCTGGCAGGAAGCTCAATTCCATCTCTAGTGACAGTCTCAGGCTCTGTGTCAGTCCATTCACTGCAGTGGTGCTCATCCCTTGGTCCAATGTCAGTCAACAACTTCCGCACAGATGGAGGGATTCTCTGTCTAAGTATTGGATTCATGATTTTGGGTGGGCTAATTAGTTTCTACTTCTCATTGCATGCTGATGTAATTCTGTTGAGTGAAACGATGAACGTCCAATTTGCCTGAAAGGAAAGACAGATTTTACAACTCGAGTCCACTTACAGAATTGAATGTAAGATATATTATAACTTGTTTCACTACTATGGCCGTACCTTTAGAAGCCTTCTCGGTACGTCGTCAGACCCATGTAAATCCCAATACTTCAATATGTAGTACAGTAATTACAATTTCTTCGGCATTTAATCAGCCTAAAACTATCAAAGAACGCAACATGTGCTACTAACTATTTCGGACTAAACGTTGGTAAAACTTCTGCCGTAAATGGTTTCTGAGCTTGTCGCTATTGGATGACGTCTCCCCGTCGTAAAACGCTCGCAAAAACAAATAACTGCCAGACACGGAAGATAGTTTCCATTAGTTACCACAGCCAGAAAGTAAAAGATGGGCTATATCGTAAAAATGTATGAAAACATAACAATTATTTTTGGTCTTAATTTAATGTTATGGTTAGACATAAGATTAGCAATATGGTTAACGTTAGGGTTAGGTTTCAAATCACATTTTAAGAAGATAAATTGTAAAAATAGGCGGGGTGTATGACTTTGTGGCTGTGGTAACTAGTGACGGCCATAGAAACTGGATAATGAAACCACTGGCGGTCGGTGCCGTTTTTCTTTATGAGCATGGCCTTATCTCTATTACAGCATATTGGATGACTGTCATTCATATGCCATTCACCCAGTACAATGTAAAAGTGATAGTTTTAGGCTACTGCATGAGGTTGCTAAAACCTAGCCTATGAATGAAAGTTTACAACGTAGGTACACACAGGTCAAGAGAAACATTTCAGGAGACAGACGAACACATGGGTAAACAGTGACACATTCAATACCACCTTGCACACTCTTGCCTGCATCTAGCTGATCTAGGGTGTAATCATTAGTCCAACAGTTGCAAACAAGTTTCTAATGGACAAATTCAGGTAGGTTTATCCCCGTTTCGTTCCATTTATTTTTTCTACAGAATTGGCAGAATGAATACACCCCTTATCACGCGTAAACCCAGCTCACTATCATAGCAGCCACGTTGTATTCCTTCTCGCATCTATGCGCTCTCCTCCTCTCACCTTTTCCCTTCGCTTGTGGACTTTAATGCACAACACATCAGCTGTATGTGACCAGGCAAATAAAACTTTCCAAACCATATTTTAACCGCTATACACAGCCTATACCGTTGTCACCATATTAGCTAAAGTAACGTCATAGTCAACATAGCTAATAGAACTAATGAGTTAGTGACTGTGCACAGTCAGTAAGCAGTTTAGTTAGCACTTACACCCGCAGGCCCTGGTGGTAATACATTTGTAAAACCAAAAGCTTACCCTGACTTGGAAGAGTTTCAGTGTTGTGTTGGATAGTCATAGCCAGCTAGCTAACATAGCATCCATTTGTTTGAGCAGGGTGTTTGAATAGGCTAAACTAGCTAGCTGCATTTGCTAGCTAAGTAAGTGAAAATGAAACTACATTTTTTTAAACTAAATCTCTCTCTTGCGGCTCCTTCATTTTAGAAGAAATGTATTTGTTCAAAACTGTTCAACTATTGTCTTTCTCTTTTCGAGTCAACTACTCGCCACATTTGATGCACTGCACTGCAGTGCTAGCTAGCTGTAGCTTATGCTTCCAGTACTAAATTAATTATTTGACCCTTTGATAGGGTGGACAACATGTCAGTTCATGCTGCAAGAGCTCTGATAGGTTGGAGGACATCCTCTGGAAGTTGTCATAATTACTATGTAAGTCTATGGAAGGGGGTGGAACCATGAGTCTCCTAGGTTTTGTATTGGAGTCAATGTACCCAGAGGAGGACGGAAGCTAGCTGTCCTCCGGCTACACCATGGTGCTATCCTACCCTAGTGCTGTTGAGGCTACTGTAGACCTTCATTGCAAAACAGTGTTTTAATCAATTATTTGGTGACGTGAATATTCTTAGTATAGTTTTATCTAAAAATTATAACTTTAAATATTTTACAATTTCATTTTTATGAAATTCACTGAGGATGGTCCTCCTCTTCCTCATCTGAGGAACCTCCACTGATAAGCTGTGGTATTATTTTACAGCAATGAATACATGAATCACATATCAAACTTACAACTGATATTGTTCCTGTGGATATAAAAACATTTGTTTTAAATAAAGCAGACATCCCCCATAGCAATTGGCCATTTAATGATTCAAATTTGAAGAACTCTTGTCATTTGAGCGTAAGGTGTTACATACAAACAAATATAATTGACATGGACATAAATAAACAACTGTCTCTTATTTATCCACTCATTTCAAAATGTTGGGTGCATATAGAAAAGTAAGCACTATTTTTCTTTGACAACTGTTCTGCGACAGTTTACCTCCTCGCCAAAGGTCCACTTGTATCAAAGTGACCTTTGACTCGAATTGTCATGGTCACTTCATTGACCTGGGTTGGCAGGTCTTTGCCAGTAAGCTGTTGCAGGTACTCCTTAACATCCTTCTCAAAAGCCTGACAGGAGACAAAAAAGTAGCAGCATTAATCAGGGGGAAACAACTGCACAGTGACAGGAAAACATAACATTCAACCCAAAGTTGTTGCTAGATAAATACAACAGCTCTTATACTTCTACTCTGGTTTCCAGCCAGTCATACTTACTGATATGCAATTCTGTAGAAGTTTCAACAATGCTTTGACAGAAGAACCCTAGAAATTCTGTCTCACTCACCCAGATGTCCCCTTCAACCTTGTCTTGCGGCTGCCATGGGTGAGGTAAGTGTAGACAGGAACATTGTGCATTCGGGAGCGACAGGTCATGTATGGTAAAGCAAGAGGCACCTCTATAAAATGTTCGGCTAAAGGGGGTGAGAAAAATAGGAAAAATATTGAATTGAGGTTAATCAACCATAAAGTAAATAGCACCTGATACCCAAGGTGTGTTTGCTGAGACTATGGTCTCATTTGAGAAAAAGTCTGTCCTCTTTCCTCTCTCCTCCATGACGTGGAGACTGACATGGTCGAGGAGAGTGTTAATTTGTTTATAGGCTAATGGAAGAGTGTCCGGTCCTCCTCGATAGCCACTTTCATCGAGGATAGTCATGTGTATCCTACCGAGTTCTGTGTAACCTACCGGAGTTCTTTGCGGAAGAGTTTTGAAATCTGCCACACCCCATTTGAATCAGATATTTCCTTCTCAGAGGAGAAAAGCATGTAAACATTTAAAAACGATCTATAAAATGTCTAGCACAACAGCTAAATGTGTTTTTAGCACTTTACACATTTCTTTTGGGATTACACCCCTGTAAACTTAATTTGCCTGATGACGTGCAGTGGAGAAGGACCGTTTCATTTCAAACAAGCACATCTCCATACACCTTCCCTCTACTCGCCACCCCTCCTTCATTATCTTTGACTTTTTTCACAAGGAGGCGAGAGAGGATGGAGAGAGGACACAGGAGTTCAGCAAATCCAATTGAGAAAAGGCCTATGAGAGATGTGTATATGAGACTATAAACGACTAAGTGTTGGCAGATAAATTATGTACAGAACATTAGAAGCGTAAAACAACTCGAACAACAAATTTAAATGTAGTAAGGTATTTGAAGCAGAAGTTGAATCAGTGTGAGAACCAAACCATTGCTCTCCATTTGCCTTAAAACAAAGGATAGCATAAGGTGTCAAGCTTCACCTGATGGAGGAGTCCAGCCAAATGGGGAAGGACCATCATGTTTAGGGGGAAAGGAAACTCGTGAAGGTGCTATCAGTCGTTCCACAAATTTGTATTCTTCTGTAGATGCTAATATCCCACTCTTGGCTTCTCAAGCTGGGCTACACAATGTCTGTTTTTGAAGGGAGAAATGTATTCTCGCGTGCTCCTGATAACTCATTCATGAAAAAACTAATTGACAAATGCATTGAAAAGGGATAAGAAGTAGTGTCTGTCATTCAATCCATCCCAATTCCACACATTTATGCAGGGCAAGCCCTAGGGCCCTCTCTTTCTAAAATTATCCACCAAAATTGTTGCAACCCCTGTTACTAGCCTATTCAACCTCTCTTTTGTATCGTCTGAGATCCCCAAATATTGGAAAGCTGCTGCGGTCATCCCCCTCTTCAAAGGGGGAGACACTCTAGACCCAAACTGTTATAGACCTATATCCATCCTGCCCTGCCTTTCTAAAATCTTCGAAAGCCAAGTTAATAAACAGATCACCGACCATTTCGAATCCCACCGTACCTTCTCCACTATGCAATCTGGTTTCCGAGCTGGTCATGGGTGCACCTCAGCCACGCTCAAGGTCCTAAACGATATCATAACCGCCATCGATAAAAGACAGGTCTGTGCAGCCGTCTTCATCGACCTGGCCAAGGCTTTCGACTCTGTCAATCACCGCATTCTTATCGGCAGACTCAATAGCCTTGGCTTCTCAAATGACTGCCTCACCTGGTTCACAAACTACTTCTCAGATAGAGTTCAGTGTGTCAAATCGGAGGGCCTGTTGTCCGGACCTCTGGCAGTCTCTATGGGGGTGCCACAGGGTTCAATTCTCAGGCCGACTCTTTTCTCTGTATATATCATTGATGTCGCTCTTGCTGCTGGTGATTCTCTGATCCACCTCTACGCAGACGACACCATTCTGTATACATCTGGCCCTTCTTTGGACACTGTGTTAACAAACCTCCAAACGAGCTTCAATGCCATACAACACTCCTTCCGTGGCCTCCAACTGCTTTTAAATTCTAGTAAAACTAAGTGCATGCTCTTCAACCGATTGCTGCCCGCACCCTCCTGCCTTACTAGCATCACTACTCTGGCCGGTTCTGACCTAGAATATGTGGACAACTACAAATACCTAGGTGTCTGGTTAGACTGTAAACTCTCCTTCCAGACTCACATTAAGCATCCCCAATCCAAAATGACATCTAGAATTGGCGTCCTATTTGACAACAAAGCCTCCTTCACTCATGCCGCCAAACATACCCTTGTAAAACTGACTATCCTACCGATCCTTGACTTCGGCGATGTCATTTACAAAATAGCCTCCAACACTCTACTCAGCAAACTGGATGTAGTCTATCACAGTGCCATCCGTTTTATCACCAAAGCCCCATATACTACCCACCACTGCGACCTCTATGCTCTCGTTGGCTGGCCCTCACTACATATTCGTCGCCAAACCCACTGGCTCCAGGTCATCTATAAGTCTTTTCTAGGTAAAGCCCCGCCTTATCTCAGCTCACAGGTCACCATAGCAACACCCACCCGTAGCACGCGCTCCAGCAGGTATATTTCACTGGTCATCACCAAAGCCAACACTTCCTTTGGCCGCCTCTCGTTCCAGTTCTCTGCTGCCAATGATTGGAAGGAATTGCAAAAATCTCTGAAGCTGGAGTCTTATATCTCCCTCTCTAACTTTAAGCATCAGCTGTCAGAGTAGGTTCCCGATCACTGTACCTTTACACAGCCAATCTGTAAATAGCACACCCGACTACCTCATCCCCATATTATTATCTACCCTCTTGCTCTTTTGCACCCCAGTATCTCTACTTGCACATCATCATCTGCACATATATCACTCCAGTATTAATGCTAAATTGTAATTATTTTTGCCTCTATGGCCTATTTATTGCCTACCTCCTACCTCCCTACTCTTCCACATTTGCACACACTGTACATAGATCTTTCTATTTGTATTTTCTTTTGCGTTATTGACTGTACGTTTATTTGTAACTCTGTGTTGTTGTTTTTGTCGCACTGCTATGCTTTATCTTGGCCAGGTCGCAGTTGTAAATGAGAACTGGTTCTCAACTGGCCTACCTGGTTAAATAAAGGTGAAATAAATAAATAGGGGATATTTGGTTTGGCCCCACCCCCCCTCTTGAATGCGGAGAGAAAAAGTTTAATAGTTAATTTGCTGCAATTCTGTACATTTTGCAATGGGGTGCAGATTTTTTTGGCAGTTTTAAAGCTTATTTCCTGAAATTCTACACATTTTGTCATGTTAATATGTTATCTGAGTGACTAAGAAAATCAAATGGGGGTCAAACAGGGAAATGGTTCCAATCGTTTTTCCACCAATAATTTTTTCCATTGGGGATTTTAGAAACACTTAAAATAAGGGGTGTGCTTTGTGTAGCTCACCCTGGCGTGACGTTTTGATAACCATGTAAATCTCTCTCAGACAAGGTGACTATCAATATATTCTGCTCTTTTTACTCTCTGATTCGAAAATGCTAATTTGCATCAAAGTAGAATGAAAAACAGCTTTTATCTCAAGGCCATCAGACCGTTAAACAGCCATCACTAACATTGAGTGGCTGCTGCCAACATACAGACTCAAATCGCTAGCCACTTTAATAATTAATAATTGGATGTAATAAATGTATCACTTGTCACTTTAAACGATGCCACTTTATATAATGTTTACATACCCTACATTACTCATCTCATATGTATATATGGTACTCTATACCATCTACTGCATCTTTCCTATGCCGCACAGCCATCGCTCATCCATATATTTATATGTACATATTCTTATTCATCCCTTTACACTTGTGTGTATATGGTAGTTGTTGTGAAATTGTTAGATTACTTGTTAGACATTACTGCACTGTCGAGAACTAGAAGCACAAGCATTTCGCTACACTAATATCAATTTATTCATTACTACATTTAGCTAGCTAGCTAATGTTTGTTACTTCAATTTTAACAATTTCGGCCACGTAAATAATTTTTGAAAGAAGATACAGTATCAGTCAAAAGTTGACAAACTATTCATTCAAGGGTTTTTCTTTATTTTGACCATTTTCTACATTGTCCAATAATAGTGAAGACATAAAAACTATTACATAACACATATGAAAAACGTTTTAAACAAATCAAAATATATTTTATATTTGAGATAATTCAACAGCTTTGCACACTCTTGGCATTCTCTCAACCAGCTTCATGAGGTAGTCATCTGGAATTCATTTCAATTAACAGGTACGCCTTGTTAAAAGTTCATTTGTGGAATTTCTTTCCTTCTTAATACCAATCAGTTGTGTTGTGACAAGGTAGGGGTGGTATACAGAAGATAGCCATAGATTTGTTAAAATATCAAGTCCATATTATGGCAAGAACAGCTCAAATAAGCAAAGAGAAACAACAGCATCATTACTTTATGACATGAAGGTCAGTCAATTCGGGAACATTTCAAGAACTTTCTTCAAGTGCGGTCGCAAAACCATCAGGCGCTACGATGAAACTGGTTCTCACGAGGACCGCCACAGGAAAGGAAGACCCAGAGTTACCTCTGCTGCAGAGGATAAGTTCATTAGAGTGACCAGCCCCAGATTGCAGCCCAAATAAATGCTTCACCGAATTCAAGTAACAGACACATCTCAACATCAACTGTTCAGAGGAGACTGCGTGAATCAGACCTTCATGGTCGAATTTCTGCAAAGAAACTATTACTTAAGGACACCAATAAGAAGAGACTTGTTTGGGTCTAGAAATCTGTCCTTTGGTCTGATGATTACAAATGTGAGATGTTTGGTTCCAACCGCCTAGTCTTTGTGAGAAGCAGAGTAGATGAACGGTTGATCTCCGCATGTGTGGTTCCCACCGTGAAGCATGAAGTAGGAGGTGTGATGGTGACACTGTCTGTGATTTATTTAGAATTCAAGGCACACTTAACCAGCATGGCTACCACACCATTCGGCAGCGATACGCCATCCCATCTGGTTTGTGCTTATTGGGACTGTCATTTGCTTTTCAACAGGACAATAACACGGCCTCCACAATCACCTGACCTCAACCCATTTGAGATGGTTTGGGATGAGTTGGACCGCAGAGAGAAGGAAATTCCTTCAAGACTGTTGGAAAAGTATTCCAGGTGAAGCTGGTTGAGAGAATGCCAAGAGTGTGCAAAGCTGTCATCAAGGCAAAGGGTGGCTACTTTGAAGAATATAAAATATATTTGATGTTTAACACTTTTTGTGGTTACTACATGAGTCCATATGTGTTATTTATAGTTTTAATGTCTTCCCTATTGTTCTACAATGTAGAAAATAGTCCAAAGAAAGACCCTTGAATGAGTATGTGTGTCCAAACTTTTGACTGGTACTGTATATGGGTATCAAATAGCTCCCTCGTAACCGTATCGTAGTATTTGGTATTCTTGCCGTGTGGTCGTAAAGCTTGAAACTTTCCCTAAATCATCTGCATAACATTGTGGTACTGTTTATGAAGGAGCGCGACATCATTTTTCTCGACCACCACACGTGGGCGGGAACAGAGAATACTACGTCACAGGTATGCGCAATGAAATGCTTCCTGTTTTCCATTTCCAGGCCAAACACCATTGGCAAAGCACACGATCATTACACTGCGAGACTTTGGTGAGTCATGAAATAAGTTTAAATTCTGTTTTATAACTCATAACAAAGGGACTCAAAAGTTTCATGACATTTTAAACATTGTCTCTTAAAAAAAAGTTGTCTTTGTTGATGTCGACAGGAAATATATATTGTTCTACCGCTCTGGCTAGTCTAGCTTTCACGTCAGTTGCTAATGATTAACCACAAACTACTAATCTTTGCACTAGTTGTTGGACATTTGATTCACCGTTTATTCTGGCATAAGTCTATAGAAACAAACTAATACATAACTTGCTTAGTTAAATAAAAGTTAAATTAAACCCTGTTGTTGACCATGTTAGAATCAGGTGTGTTAGTGCTAGGCTGGAACAAAACCCTGCACAACCCTTTGGGTCTTTCAGGATTGTAGGACACACTGACCTAACATCATCCATCTTATTTTAAACAGGTTGACCATGCAGCTGTTTGTGCGTGCTCAGACTCTCCACACCTTTCAGGTGTCTGGATTAGAAACTGTCGCTGACATCAAGGTAAAGTATAGCACTATTGTCCCTTGGTCTGCCAACTTTTTTTTGGTTTAAAAGTTAATTGATGACCATGAAAGGTTAACCACATTCAGCTCTTTGTTCTCTTCCCTTCTCCACAAGGCTCATATTGAGGCATTGGAGGGACTCTCCTGTGATGACCAGGTGGTTTTTCTGTGCGGGGAACCCCTGCAGGACGATGCTGTGATTGGCCAATCGGCACTGGAGTTCAGCACTCTTGAGGTTAACCCTCGACTGTTGGGAGGTAAGTGATCAATAATTAAACATTCTTGAACATTATTGTAAATATGTGAAATGATTAAGGTCTGAGACATTTTGTTTCTGTACCATTTTTTGAAGAGAATTCGGAGGGGCTTGCTTTGATTCATTTCCATTTCCTATCCCAGGCAAAGTCCATGGCTCCTTGGCCAGAGCGGGGAAAGTCAGGGGACAGACTCCCAAGGTGGGCGTTTGTGTTTAATAGAAATTAAATTAATGTGGCATATTCAACATGACTTGCTCTTCTGGCAAGTTTGCTTAGTCTCTAGTGTGCACGTCAAGACACCACACCTGACTCTTTGTTTATAACCATTCTCACAGGTGGATAAGCAGGAGAAGAAGAAAAAGAAGACTGGTAGGGCTAAAAGGAGGATCCAGTATAATAGGCGCTTTGTGAATGTGGTACCGACATTTGGCAAGAAGAAGGGACCCAACGCCAACTCATAAAACTATTTTCCCAAAGCCTTGTGTCTGTCTCATCACAGTTCAACATTGACATGACCATTCATGCAGTGAGCGCAATGGACTGGGAGCAATATCTGTCATTTATAATTACATTTGTCACTGGACTGATGGTCACTGTGATGAAATACAATAAAACTCCGTGAGGAAAGAGTGGTACTCCACACCAATTTGATGGTTCCTTTACATTGGGTGAATTGAGCAGTTGTATGATTGGCTGTCTTTCTGATGGCTCAGAAGTAGATGAAATGGACTCGAGATTCCAATTCTGTTTTGTTTCTTCCCCACTAACTGGTCTTTTGACGACTCATCTTTTCACTTCAGATCTTTTTCAGAGCTTATCTGATTGGTCAAAAGACCAATTTAGTGAGAATGGTCAGAATTGGGCTGCCTGTCTAAATACAGCCATGGTGGCATGAACACAAGGTAGTTCAAGTTGTATTCGTCGTATGTACAGGATACACATGGTATATATCATCCAATGAAATTCTTACTTGCACAAGGTAGTTCCAAGTGCACATGTTCTCAATTTATTTCATGTATTATAGACAAGTCACACTGACAGATGATAATAGTCTTTGGCATGTTCTCATCCATTATGCCAAGATCACTATCTGCCAAAGTGATCTTGGATATGACCATGGCATATACTTCAGCAGCTTCAAATAATTCCATCTGTCAGAGCATCTTCACGCCTTCCTGTGTGATTTCCCCACAGGGTCAGCGATGACCACGACTCCCCAAGCAGCCAAACCTGAAACAGAAATATTGAGTTGACTGCACTGCAGAGGCCCTGCTAGAATACTTTGAATAGCGTCAACTCATCATAGCTCTTGCCTTTGCTTTCACCTTCTTAGTAATGTTGGATAAATTGCTGCTGCTACTACAATGCAGGAGATAGTGGCAAGAAAAAGTATGGGAACCCTTTGGAAATACCTGGATTTCTGCATAAATTGGTCATCAAATTTGATCTGATCTTCATCTAAGTCACAACAATAGACTGTGTGCTTAAACTAATAACATTAAAATTATTGTATTTTTCTTGTCTATATTGAATACACAATTTAAACATTCAGTGTATGTTGGAAAACGTATGTGAACCCCTAGGCTAATGACTTTTCCAAAAGCTAATTGGAGTCAGGAGTCTGCTAACCTGGAGTCTAATCAATGAGATGAGATTGGAGATGTTGGTTAGAGCTGCCTTGCTCTAAAAAACTCACAAAATTTGAGATTGCTATTCACAAGAAGCATTGCCTAATATGAGCCATGCCTCGAACAAAATAGATCAAGAATTGTTGACTTGCATACAGCTGGAAAGGGTTACAAAAGTATCTCTAAAAGCCTTGATGTTCATCAGTCCACGGTAAGACAAATTGTCTATACATTTACATTTAAGTCATTTAGCAGACGCTCTTATCCAGAGCGACTTACAAGTTGGCTATAAATGGAGAAAGTTCAGCACTGTTGCTACTCTCCCTAGGAGTGGCCGTCCTGCAAAGATGACTGGCAAGAGCACAGCGCAGAATCCTCAATGAGGTTAAGAAGAATCCTAGAGTGTCAGCTAAAGACTTACAGAAATCTCTGGAACATGCTTACATCTCTGACGAGTTTACGATATGTAAAACACTAAACAAGAATGGTGTTCATGGGAATACACCAAGGAAGAAGCCACTGCTGTCTAAAAAAAAACACATTGCTGCATGTCTGAAGTTTGCAAACGTGCCCCTGGGTGTTCCACAGCGCTACTGGCAAAATATTCTGTGGACAGATGAAACTACAGTTGAGTTGTTTGGAAGAAACACACAACACTATGTGTGGAGAAAAAAAGGCACAGCACACCAACATCAAAACCTCATCCCAACTGTAAAGTATGTTGGCGGGAGCATCATGGTTTGGGGCTGCTTTGCTGCCTCGGCCTGGACAGTTTGCTATTGTTGACGGAAAAATGAATTCAAGTTTATCAAGACATTTTGCAGGATAATGTTAGGCTATCTTTCCACCAATTGAAGCTCAACGACCCAAAGCAGAAGTAAATCAAGAACAGAATGGCTTCAATGGGAGAAAATACACTTTCTGGAGTGGCCCAGTTAGAGTCCTGACCTCAACCTGATTTGAGATGTTGTGGCATGACCTCAAGTTAGCAGTTCACACCAGACATCCAAAGAATATTGCTGAACTGAAACAGTTTTGTTAAGAGGAATGGTCCAAAATTCCTCCTGACTGTTGTCTAGGTCTGATCCACAACTACAGAAAACGTTTGGTTGAGGTTATTGCTGCCGAAGGAGGGTCAAACAGTTATTAAATCCAAGGCTTCACATACTTTTCCCACCCTGCACTGTGAATGTTTACACAGTGTGTTCCAAAAAGACATGCAAACGTATCATTGTTTGTGTGTTAGTTTAAGCAGACTGTCTATTGTTGTGACCTAGGTGATAAGATTATATTTTATGACAAATTTATGCAGAAATCTGGGTATTTCCAAAGGGTTCACATACTTTTTCTTGCCACTGTACATTTAGACATGCTGCCAATAAATCGCAATACTCACTTGCTGCAAACGCGACTTGTGCGACAGTTCCCATAGAGGTTGTCCCACCTTGGCGCATTACTTTTCGGGCGGCTAGGAAGACATATCCAGCTCCTAACAGCAGACCTCCACCTGAAAGAATCCGACAACTCCAGCAGCTCCCAAACATTTGACCCGCTGCCGGTGATACTGAGCCCCGTGGTACGGGCAATGGCTCTGGTGTTGACATTGTCAAAAAAAATCTATGGATTTATGCTAACTAGCTCGTTAGCTGTGCTTGGCTTGATGTGATGATAACTACCAAGCAGCTAATTTGACAAATCACTACAATCGCTTATTATTAAAACGTACATCAGTTAAAAATGTAATCCCGATCCCAGTTACGACCACTGAGGTATGACGATTACGACTGCATGTGTTGTGCATGAATCTGATCGCAACCTTCGACATCAGTTGAAAATAACGTAATTTCCTTAAACCGGAAATGAGTGCAACCGGTAGAAGGGTCCCCAACAGTGGTCCGCTGACAAGTGACAACAGAATTATATTCATGGTCATATAAACTACATCATTTAAAAACGTTACTCTATCCATGAAATCGATTTGATCTTACAAAACGTAATAACAGAACATATTCAATATAAAAAACTAGGCAGGATTGTTTACATTTTATTAGCCATACATTCTTGTGACCATCACAAGCACTTTCAGCTAGCAAAAATGGTTAATGAATTATATACAACACTATTATTGTAATAAACATGCTTTGTTTCAATGTAACAGAGCATGTTTTCAAGTCGTGAAGTTTGGGAACCATTGCCTCTTATTTTCAGCACTTTCTCATTCAGTGAAACAAAGTACTTTACGCCCCTTAAACTCATTCATACTCAACATAAATGCAAACACTTAGCCAATATAATCTTGTCTCTTAAGAGGAAGTGGTGAAGCTCAAGTCTACTGGTGTGTCATCTGTAATTGTATGGTCTCTTCCCCTTGACTTTCAGATCAATGTGAAGACAATGGTCATGTTCCCCTGCTCAGACGTCGCATGTCAGATCTGGATAGTTTTATTTAACGTATCAGCTAACCATGTTATAGCAATCTGGTGCCCGACGGCACAGTCGATGACGTGGCACACAACCATTGGATGATGCATGTGACGTCTGAGCAGGAGAACATGACCAGCATGTGAGCATGACTATTTCTGGGATCTCATAGGGCCCAATCCTCTCGCAATGTTGTCATCAGTCTCTGCAGCTTCTTTCAGCACCTGCATCATGAGGGCATTCCTCTTCCTTGTCTCCTCCATTCTCAGTGGGTTAGCTTCGGGTAGATTCTGATGGTCAGATTGGAAAAAGAGCAGGTCAAATCAAATGTATTTATAAAGCCCTTCTTACATCAGCTGATATCTCAAAGTGCTGTACAGAAACCCAGCCTAAAACCCCAAACAGCAAGCAATGGAGGTGTAGAAGCACGATGGCTAGGAAAAACTCCCTAGAAAGGCCAGAACCTAGGAAGAAACCTAGAGAGGAACCAGGCTATGAGGGGTGGCCAGTCCTCTTCTGGCTGTGCCGGGTGGAGATTAACAGAACATGGCCAAGATGTTCAAATGTTCATAGATGACCAGCAGGGTAAAATAACAATAATCACAGTGGTTGTCGAGGGTGCAACAGGTCAGCACCTCAGGAGTAAATGTCAGTTGGCTTTTCATAGCCGAGGTGAATGTAAAGCTGATACTGCATACAGATAATGCAACAGAAGCTGACACCAAAACAAAGCTGGGTATAATGTTATTGAGATCGTCTGCTCTGCTGGTTCTTATTCCTTTCGCCATTTGATCAGTTGACTAAATTATTTACGTATCACATCATGCCTCAGATGGTATAAATCAGACCAGGAAACCATCAGGCGGCCTTTTTCAGTGGAAGGCAATTGCAGATGGTTTTTTTTATTATTATTTTTTTATTTATTTTTTTATTTCACCTTTATTTAACCAGGTAGGCTAGTTGAGAACAAGTTCTCATTTGCAACTGCGACCTGGCCAAGATAAAGCATAGCAGTGTGAACAGACAACACAGAGTTACACATGGAGTAAACAATAAACAAGTCAATAACATGGTAGAAAAAAAGAGAATCTATATACAATGTGTGCAAAAGGCATGAGGTAGGCAATAAATCGAATAATTACAATTTAGCAGATTAACACTGGAGTGATAAATGGTTGCAGATAGAAATTAAATATATAGGATGGACATGATTCCATGTTCCAATCCACATGACACATTTCTATCAGCACTTTCTCTTCTGTCTCTGGTGAGTGTTAGTGACAGACTATGCCATTCTATGGCTCGTCAATTAACTGAGTGGTTCCCAAACTTTTCACTCAGGCCCCTCTTCCGTCATTTTGCAAGTTTAAAGCTTATTTCCTGAAATTATACACATTTTCCATGTCTTGTGTGTTCTTGTGATATCCGAGTGACTCAAACATTACAACAAAATCAATGGGCTTAAAAAAACAGCAAAAAAAACGCTGACATGGGGTAGTTGATCTGGACATTTCTGACAAGTTCAAAATAACTCTCCAAGGTCTGCAATGACTGACATAAGAGGAAAACTGTTGATGCACTTCCCAATTTCGAAATTGCACCTTGTGCATTCTTACACGGACCCCTCGCACCCCCCAGTTTGGGAACCACTGAATTAAGCAATTAGCACCACCACTAGGATAACCTTCTCCCGGACAAGTGCGCAAAGAGAGAACCGCGTCATGTACCTATCTATGTCTGATAGGTGAAACTACTGGCAAGCCATTTACCACATACAAAAACAAAATTTTATGCACAAATCATACACATCTGACTAACAAAGGACAAGCAGTCCTTTGCTCGGTTTAAAAAGTCAGTGCTGTGCAAGTCAAGTGCATTGTTAGCGGCCTACCTTGAGCATTTCCCTCTTCCTTTCCTCTCCTGGTGTAATCACTGACCACATTCCATATCCAATGCCTACCACACCGACAAACCCAGTAGAGACCAGGACAGTGCGTAGACCACTCATTATGTTAGGCTTGTTTGTATCCTCCTTCGAAGACGTATTGAGAGTATGTTCTTAATTAGCTATACACTGTTCTATTTTTGTTTTGACTGTTAGCTAGTAAGTTCATTAAGAGGTGCTCAATGTCCGCTGACAGGCATATGCAGTGCATTATGGGATAGCCTACCCTTCTTTATAAAACCTTTTTTAGATGAGTTATGTGATGTCATGTCAAACCACGTTTTTCTTTTTTAATTCAAGAAGTGGACCATATTCCTGTTTGTGTTAACCAATATTCTAATGTAAATGTAAGACGGTGCATTATTAACACAATTTGTTTAATGCGTAGGGACCACTGACGATAAGCTTAATTGTGCAATTTCCACTCAAAACCACCAGGTGTCAGTCAAGTAGCGTCTTTTTTTTGTCAAATACAGTACTGTTCGGTACACTTTCCCTTCAGAAAATCACCTGTGCCGCCGTGTGCACATTGGCAGAAAGTGTGTGTGTGTGTGTGTGTGTGTGTGTGTGTGTGTGTGTGTGTGTGTGTGTGTGTGTGTGTGTGTGTGTGTGTGTGTGTGTGTGTGTGTGTGTGTGTGTGTGTGTGTGTGTGTGTGTGTATGCGTGAGTCATAGTGTGTGGGGGTGTATTGAGTGCTGATAAGTGCTGATAATATGCATTCATCAGTGTCAGGTAGGGTGGAAGGAGAAAGCATTGTTAAGGTTCAGTGCCAGCTAATGTAACTTGCTAAAAATACATAATAGAACTCGCAGTTCTGCTGTGATATTATGCGCTAAAATGTACTCCTAACTCTTCAAGAGTTGGTGACATTGTGAGCAATTATCATTTTCAAAACTAGAGATCCCCGTGACATTTTTTTGTACTGTTTAAAGGTCCATCACTGATAATAACATGTATATACCATTTTATACACAATTTAACAATATAAGATAACTAATGTCTTACCAATCTGCTTTTTAAAATATTATTAGAAATACATGTTGCTGTAAGTGAGGCAGTGTGCTTTATTGCTTTCTAAGACAAGTATTTTTTTCCTCGCAGTTTTTAGACTCAGTACTTTGTACTTTGTCTTTCTTTTCCAAAATATCTCTTAGCCCTAGGCGTACTGTAACACTCTGACCCTTTAGAATTATGTGTAACATTTTGCACAAAATACATAACAGCACATTACATTTTCCCCTCACTCTTTTTCCCTCCCTCCCTTCTTCCTTGATAGCTGAGTCAATAATGACACTTTTATCCACCCCCCACCCCTACCCCATCCCATCCTCCATCCCACCCCCCCACACCTACCCCACCCCATCCTCCATCCCACACCTCCTCCATCCCACCCCCCACACCTACCCCATCCCATCCTCCATCCCACCCTCCCACACCTACCCCATCCCATCCTCCATCCCACCCCCCACACCTACCCCATCCTCCATCCCATCCCATCCCACCCCCCACCCCTACCTCATCCCATCCTCCATCCCACCTCCACACCTACCTCATCCCATCCTCCACCCCACCCCCACAACTACCTCATCCCATCCTCCACGTCACCGCCAACCCTACCTCATCCCACCCTCCATCCCACCCCCACACATACCCCATCCCATCCTCCACCCCCCACCCCTACCTCATCCTCCATCCCAACCCCCCACCCCATCCTCCACCTCACCCCCACACACCTGCCTCATCCCATCCTTCATCCCACCCCACAACTACCTCATCCCATCCTACACCTCACCGCCACCCCTACCTCATCCCATCCTCATCCCCGCACACCCCTACACCATCCCACCCTCTACCCATCCCATCCTCCATACCCAATTCCATCCTCCATCCCCCCACACCCCCACCCCATCCCATCCCCCACCCCCCCCCCACGCCCCTACCCCATTCCATCCTCTGCCTCACCCCCACCCCCACACCCCTACCCCATCCCACCCTCCATCCCACCCCCACACCTACCCCATCTGATCTTCCATTCCTTTCCTCTCTGATTGCAACAGTAACGCTTGCAGATGCCAGTTCCCGTTGCCATGACACCCGTGTTTCCCGAAGGTGCTATGTGCACAAGAGTCAACATCCATGTGTACATTCTTTGTCTGATTGTGGTTTAAATCCTGTCCCACTCTGTTTGTCCGAGTACATTTTTGTCTGAGAGTATTCTAGTATTCTTGAATATTAATGCTTGTGTGTTTGTGCATAGCTCAGAAACAGAATTGGTAGCATTCTTCACACCAACACGTAGCCCCATTCCCCTGCTGTTCCAGTGTTATATTTCACAGCATGACACAGCATCAAACAGATGAGACTGAGAGAGAGGACATGCCTATTGTTGTTTTCAACTACTGTATGTTTGCTATAATCTGAGACACATACAACATGTTCATTGATGGATCTGGGCTCTCTTCAGTGTGCATTTTTGGGTACAAATGGGAAGCAGTGGTGTGTGTGTGTGTGTGTGTGTGTGTGTGTGTGTGTGTGTGTGTGTGTGTGTGTGTGTGTGTGTGTGTGTGTGTGTGTGTGTGTGTGTGTGTGTGTGTGTGTGTGTGTGTGTGTGTGTGTGTGTGTGTGTGTGTGTGTGTTAGAGAGAGATAAGGTGGGAGGGAATACAGTATCTGTTAACGTACCTCTCTTGGCATATTAGTGAGCATGTGCCTTTTACTGAGAGATTTAGTAGAAAACAAGCCCCAGTGAAGAAGTCTTGCTTCTTCAGTTGCATGTTGCAGATTTGGCTGCAGATTGGGGAAATCTATTTGTGAGTTAGTATAGCATTTACTGCTGCCAAAAAAAGTGATGATATGCAGATGTTATGCATAGGCTGCGTTTCTTATTCAGGGAACCATGCTTGTCTCCAGACATATTGACTCACTGGGAACATAGTACATGACACACATACAGTACATCTTCAGTTTACTGAGTCTGGTATCAACCAGTTTAGTTCATTCATCTCTGACATGCTTTGCTCATAGATTACATGTAACCTGCATATTTAAACTAGGCTGTCGCATCATGACAGATCCTCAACTGACACAGCCCAAATGGACAGTATTTAATGCCCTCATTTGTCTTACCAGTCCATGCCCAGTTGTGTAATAACCCCATCCAGACTCCCATGTCTCTCTCACCCAGATATCTCCACAGAGCCCTGTCTTTTCTAACCCCCAGTAATTTGTCACCCTTTTCTCTATCCACTTCCCCATCTCTCCTTCCCTTCCAGTTAAAGTATTTTCTTATTTCTGGCCAGGTGTAACTATCAGAAGTCTTCTCTAATGTATAATTCATAACTCCCCCCAATTTTGCCTCCCCGCTTCTCTCTGACTATTCCTGTGGAATTAATTCCAAATATAGGTGATAGGTTCACTTCAAGAAACCCAATCATTTAGCAAAGTGTTAATCAGCCATTTTACCAACTATACATCAATGGGCATGACATACCACCAATTATTTTTACTATTCCCTGTTTGTGAGGACACACAATGTCTGAGTCATAATATTGCCTGATGTCTTGCTTTGCTTACACTTTATAAGGTGGGGAGTGGAGTATATGCACCATGTAGAAATCCTAGTGTATTTTCATGTGTGTGTGTGTGTGTGTGTGTGTGTGTGTGTGTGTGTGTGTGTGTGTGTGTGTGTGTGTGTGTGTGTGTGTGTGTGTGTGTGTGTGTGTGTGTGAGAGAGAGAGAGAGAAAGAAAGAAAGAGAAAGAGAGAGTGTGTGTGTGTGTGTGTGCATATGCCAAGTGCGTACTTTATGTTTCAAACTTATCAATTGTAACCAGTTTCCATGGCAACTACTCTCTGGAGGCAGAGAGGAGGGAGAGAGTGCAGGGACGGAGTTGAGAAAATTATTATTACGGGGGGGGGGCTAGAATGAATGAAATATGAAATATATGGTATGGACTGTCAAGTCTCTGAGAGAGGGGAAGGAGAGAGGGCATTTATGTGCATGCTTACATAAACGTGTGGTGTGTATATAATATGACGTGTGTGTGTGTGTGTGTGTCTGTGCGTATGTGTGTTTGTGGGTGTGTGTGTTTGAATGTGTGTTTGTCTTTGTGTGTGTGTGTGTGTGCGTGCGTGCGTGTGTGTTTTTGTGGGTGTATGTGAGTAATGTAGAGAGATGGTTTGCTGTGCATTTGAGTTGAATAAGATAAGTGATAACAATGTATTTGATGTATCATGCATCTACCTATACTTCAGTGCTGCCATGCATGTAAAGCCTATTTTGGATTTGATTCTGAGTTTTGAGTGAGAGCAAGAGAGTGAGGCAGAGACAGGGTGAGTCAATAGGAATCTAACACAATTATGTTGCCATGGTGACACCGTATAATGAGATGCAGTCTATGTCCGGTTGCCTGTCTCTACCTCTCCAACTCTCCCTCACCCACTCTCCCCTCCAACCCCCATAATTAACACACTCACTTCCTCCATCATACTTGCTCTCTTGTAGATGTACAATCCTGAGCTCCTGTTTATTGTACTATTCCAGGTTCCCTCGAGTCCATAGCAAACAGAATATCTTGGGATAGAGACATAACAAAGTATGGCCTTCAGATTACGTCTTCTTTTCGATCTTCCAATGTTCTTTTGATCACCTGTTACTTACAACTATTGAGACAGATCCGTCACCTCCCAATCATGCATTGAATTTCTTTGATTTGCATTTTTAACTATGAACACCCAGTGCACTACAAGTGGACCAATGAATCCAATTCTTAACAAAATAGGCTTTTGAATGATATGTTCAAGAAAATATAGATTTAGACAAGAGAAAACACAGTAGTTGTACCACATAATATTTGAACACATTGCTATTTTATTATAATATGTGAATTGCTGTTTGTGACCTGTATATCATATTGTATTCTAATGAATACAAACTACCGCACCAACAAATATAGAATACAGTGATGAGAGATGTATAGAAGACAGTTACAAATAGTTATTCTTAAATATATATTCATTGATGGTCAGCCTAGCTATATTTCCCCTCCTCTGTGACCCGCCATTTTGTGCTTTAGCAATTGTCTGTGATTGACTCACATTGTTGGCAGGGGTTGAGGAGTTGTTGTCCTTTTTTAGAGGGAACTGTCAGGATCAACATACCGTATGTGTCTTGGCACAAGAAACCTAGCTGAACAATATTGACACATTACTAAAATGTGAGTGGCTCCATTATAATGCAGGGCTCTGTTTGTGTTCAGATACCAACTGATCACAACTGTTGTAAACAATTCATTACTACAATTATGGTCAGCTTATAATAAATAATCACTCAGTTTTACATGTATTTTTCAAGTTCCAGTATTACCCATTTTTCTAATGATTTTAACATCACACAGTCCGATCATTATCAATTATCTACACATAGCGCTATGGATTCATGACGATGAGGACAGCACCAGCTAAGTCACGGCTTTGAAATGAACCGAAGACTAAAGTGTCTGACAACATTCACTGTGACACCTATGAGTGAGAACAGTAAGTCCCACCATAATGTTCTATGTGAGATGCGTTTATGCGCTTGACACAGTCATCATTGGAACCCTATCAACATCAGCATCTTCAGCAGCCTCATCAGTTATTTGTGTCACACAGTATTAGTCCACAGAGGAAAAATTATCCCATGTACAGTAATCACTCCTAGCTATTGCTTTTCTTGAATGAGATTTCTAGAATCTAGAATCACTGAGCACAGAGCATGGAAAGTCCAGGTGAAATCATCCCTTGCTGCCTAGAACAGAACAGACAAACACAGAATACTTAAACACCCAAGTACCAACTCGGTCAGAGCTAAAACATCTCCTTCAATCCTGAATAATTTTCTGTTGGAATGAAATCCTCCTGTTTGCCCTGGGCAGGAACGGGGGCTGGGAGATAGTGTCTTGATTGGGATGGACCTAGACTCAAACATTGCTCCAGGGTGTCCGCGATCCTTCGCAGAAGCTTATGGCCATTGCATCATAATCAAAACAGTGTTAAAGCTTGTTATTTCTCCACTTGGCTTGCTCCATTGGTTCATGTTGTGTTCATATGTTCAGTTCATATTGTGTGTTTGTGTTGTTGACTTCATAAATTACGTATATTAGATATTTGTGAATAACACAATTACTATCCCTCTGGATCAAAATAGTAGCATTGAACTGTGTATTTATTTGCTTAAACAACTAACTATTCATATCCTCGGAATATGATTTACCACAAGTACTGAATTATTGAAATAATTAATAATAACCAAATTAGTAGAATAACTAAATACATGTTTATTTTCTAAAATGGTGAGGTTTATTGGAATGGAAGGATATTGACGTATGAATCCGCAACATCTACGCTAGGACTTAGGCAACACAAACGTTATAAATTCACAGTTGAGTGACAGTATCACTAAGAATAGCAGACCCGCAGCCCTTAAGACGTGATGTGGTCAGATCAAGGCATCCCCGTACACAGGCTAAGATGTGTTCTCTCTTTCTCTTCATTATTTCATTCCTCCTCTCTGTCTGCGCCTCCTCTTCTATGTCTCGGCAGTGTCTGAGCAGCCTAAAAAAAGTCTCTTTACTTTGCCTAATTTCCTCACGATGTCCTCCGATGTTTGTCCCTCCATCCAAAGATTTGAGGAGAGCAAAACAGGGTCTGTGATGGAGTAATGGGTGGTGAGAAAGAAGGGTGAGTGACATCACCCAGTCTTAGTCTTGCATGCTCTTTCTCTTTTACTGTCTTTCAATCTCCTCTTTGTCGCTTTGTCTTCTATTCTGTGTTTAGAAACTCACCAAGGCATAGACCATACTGCCAAGGACAGAGAGAGGCAGGAAATAGGAAAGAAGGACAGCAATGTTAGAAGGAATGTGATGTTGCCAAGCAATAACATCATGTCCCCTGTCACTCTTTTTTTTAGGTCTGAGTGACAGCAGTTATTGTGCAGTAAGAAGAGGAGGCTCCCATTCATACAGATCCCCATTCACCAATGAACTTGGCTGGACTGATGATAAATAGCTTGATTAATATGACCTCACCTGTAATATGACCTCACCTGTACAGGTAGTAGAAGAAGGAGAGCAGGTAGAAGCCCAGCTTACACCAGGACTCCTTCTGACAGTAGTTCAGGATGTCTGCATTCATCACACTGACAGGGTCATACATTACCTCTGACCCATCTGCCGGCCGATGGAAAAACCTGACGAGCGAGAGAGAGCATTCTTACAACAGAAACAACTAAAAAGCATCCTGTTTGAGAGAGTGGTGGGAGTTGGTTGTGTCATGTTGTGTCATTTGTGTTGTGTTGTGTCATGTTGTGTCGTGTTGTTCATGTTGTGTTGTGTCCTTCGTGTTGTGTTGTGTTGTTCGTGTTGTGTTGTGTCGTGTTGTTCGTGTCGTGTTGTGTCATGTTGTGTTGTGTCGTTCGTGTTGTGTTGTTAGTGTTGTTTGTGTTGTGTCATGTCATGTTGTTTGTGTTGTGTCTTGTTTGTGTTGTGTCGTGTCATGTTGTGTCGTGTCCTGTCGTGTCCTGTTGTGTCGTGTTGTGTCTTGTGTCATGTCTTGTTGCGTCTTGTCGTGTATTGTTGTGTTGTTCGTGTCGTGTTGTTTGTGTCGTGTTGTGTCGTGCCATGCTGTGTTGTGTCGTCTTGTGTCGTGTGTGTACCTCCAGAGATGGTAGAAGAGCAGGGGGATGTTTAGGCCCAGGGTGACCCACTCCCCAGCACACATGAACATCAGGCAGAACAGCCCATGGATGGAGTACTCTGGCACCACCAGCTAGAAATAAAACATACAAATAAGGTGCACACCACACAAATGCAAATGTCGTTATCAGAAACACAAAATGCTTTGAAAAGGAATCAGTTATGATTTTCATATGGAATGAGAGTGGCAGGGATCAGTTATGATTTTCATATGGAATGAGAGTAGCAGGGATCAGTTATGATTTTCATAAAAGCCTGCTGGCCTCCAGGTGTTCCCTCCTTCAATCTCCCTTCATCGACGCTACAGCTTGTCCATTAACACTGACAGAGAAAATTAGGGAGTGGTGGCAGTATAGAAAGCCAGGTAATTATAATGTGTGTGTGTGTGTGTGTGTGTGTGTGTGTGTGTGTGTGTTTGTGTGTGTGTGTGTGTGTGTGTGCGTGCGTGCGTGCGTGTGTGTGTGTGCGTGCCTTGGAGCCACTTACTGACCTTCCGCAGCAAGTTGCATATTCTTTCAATATTCAGAATTCTTTCCCTCTGAAAAGTGAACAGAGAGAAAGGAGAGTCAGATATGGGGAGTCAGATATGGG
Source organism: Salvelinus alpinus (assembly GCF_045679555.1). Classification (NCBI taxonomy): domain Eukaryota; kingdom Metazoa; phylum Chordata; class Actinopteri; order Salmoniformes; family Salmonidae; genus Salvelinus; species Salvelinus alpinus. The sequence continues at coordinate 29,136,857 of NC_092109.1, read as the reverse complement.
GAGTCAGATACAGAACGTTATTGTGTAGCTATATGAGATGAAGGAACCCTCAGCAAAAATATCACTGGCAAAATAGAAGCAACATTACATTGAGTAAATGCTTCACACATGATAAATAAATAGATCAAACATGATAAATAAACCATTCAAAATAAGACAAAGGTTTTTCTATTTGAATAAGTAGCCATGGTCTATGTGTGTCTGTCTGTCTGTCTGTCTGTCTGTCTATAGTGCTCTACTCTTCACAGCTGTGACTGTAGATGGGCTCATAGAACTGGGTCACACTTCACAGAACTCCACTCCCTTTCATAAAGCAGGGGACCTTACCGCTCTGGTGGGGTTGCTCTGATCGATTGGGTTCTTGAAGTCTGTGCACAGCTCGTCAAACGCAATAATCTAAAAACACATGTACAGTGTATATGGTTACATTTTCTGTCATTTGCATTGGATAAAGATAAATTAATATTGAACGTAAATGGATGGTGTTTTCTTTCACATTCACAATGTGTTATTCTCGTTAAATTCCAATCATATCCCTTTTAGCCTCTTTTCACAAGATTTCTTATTATCTTAAAGGGGTAATCTGCAGTTGCTACAACCATTTTTGGACTGTAAATTAATGATATGTACCCATTGATTCTTGAAGAACATAATTTATAATGCCTCATGAGCTTAGCTCAACTGTCTTACCCCATCAGAACTCAAAATATAAGCTTGTTTGACTCCAATGTTTTTAAACAAAGTCAATGTAATCAAACACTATATAGCCTCACAACATGGTTAAAGCTATAATTTTGGTCAGTCCTTGCATCCATAGCTACATTTTTCCAGCTCCATCCCACCTTATCTTGCAGCTGAGAATTCAATGTTGGTTGGATTTCGTCACCGTTTTCTGTCGTGTACCAGTTTGCCACCGGCCTGAAATGGAACCTCAATTTCCAGAGGTCAGGTCTTTAACTTACGGATCTCTGATCCGTAAGTGCGCGGTTTTCGGCACTCCCATGGGACGACAGAAAACAGGTATTGAAATCCGGCTCGAAGGACCAATTGATAAGAGAATTTCCAATCCCAATGATAATAACAATCAATCAAACACACACACACACACACACACACACACACACACACACACACACACACACACACACACACACACACACACACACACACACACACACACACACACACACACACACACACACACACACACACACACACACATACAAACAGATGCACACACATGTCCTGCTACCCAGCCGCCAGAGATTAGTGACCTTGTCCTTGAGACATACTCCCTGTTCTTCTCCCAAATCTCTAATCAGGTCGGCACCAAGCTCAGACAGTCTGTGTTTATAATACCGTAAAGATATATTGTCTTTACCCTAATTCTGACTAGACTACACATTTATTGATTATGATGTTATACATTCTAATCACTTCCATACAATTATATGTTTCAGGGCGGAATATTTTAATCATTCAACTAACCGATAATTCTCACCTAACAGCTTTTTACCAAACGAGGAGCGGGGAGTTCTTTTGCTATTTTTTCAACTGCTGATTGCCGCATTAAGTTTGCAATTCCCATACCTCCATTCATCCTTTTATATCTTTCAAATCCTTAGACTCTCTGTTTTTCTCTGTTTCTTAGATCTCCATCTAAGCATCCCTTTCTGCCTCTCAACATTACTCTCTCCCTGTCACATCCATCTTTCCCTTTCAGAGACCAATGTAACTCTCCACATCTATATTTTACTTTCAACAACACCTTTCCCCCTTATAGATCTAAACCACTCCCTCTTCTCGGCCCGTGCTATCGGGGATCCTTGGAACGTCCCTACCCCTTTGAAGTTGAAATGTAAAATGGTTAAGGTAAGCGTTAGGGTTAGGGTTAGGCAAGGGTTATGGTTAGGGTAGGGGTTAAGGTTAGGGTTAAGGTTTAGGGTGGGGATGTCCCAAGGATCCCGGATAGCACAACCCCCTATTCTCTGTTTCACGCTCCTCTTCATAGTAAACAGATACAGTTTCCATAGTGATCTGATGAGCCCCTTAGCGGGCACCATGGTTACTATAGAAGTGAACAAGCCGTCTCATTGGTTGAAAGACACACAGAGATGACAGCCCGCGCAAACCATGGATGGAGGCAGATGGGGGTAAGGGGTGGAACAAAATGAGAGTTTGATAAGCATTCTCAATAACATGGTTCGTTGCTGACGCATACACACACTCTATCCCACCTTTTACCTTCCCCTTCTCTCACACAGGCACATACACACGCATCTCTCCCACAAACACAGACACAAACACACACATTGACTGACTCACATGCAGTACAGTCTCACCCACTAGTCAATTTAGTAGTCAATACTTATAGTAATTTCAAACCAGTCTTTTGTAATGATCTGATAATGCTGTGTTGAATTTCAAATGAACAATGTCTCCCTCGACAGAAGGCTATAGCTGAGAGAGATGAGCTCTGGCCTTTGTGCAGTCTGTGTCTGAGGCTTTAGACATGTAGAATACTGATTGTAAAGAAGTCTCCAGTGACGCCTGTACAAATTCCTACCATAATTCTGCAGTCAGTAGGCTGGTCCTTATGATGAGGGTTGCAGTAATGCACATATATCTCTCTCGCCCTCCATCTAATTGTCTCCCCATTCCTATTCAAATTTAAATTCCTTTTCACTAGCTCATATTAATAAACTTCCTGTTTGTGGTGCCATACAGTGCCATCGGAAAGTACTCAGACCCCTAAACTTTGGGCTCCCGAGTGGCGCAGCGGTCTAAGGCACTGCATCTCAGTGCAAGAGGCGTCACTACAGTCTCTGGTTTGAATCCAGGCTGTATCACATCCGGCCGTGATTGGGAGTCCCATAGGGCGGTGCACAATCAATCAATCAATCAAATGTATTTATAAAGCCCATCTTACATCAGCTGATGTCACAAAGTGCTGTACAGAAACCCAGCCTAAAACCCCAAACAGCAAGCAATGCAGATGTAGAAACACGGTGACTAGGAAAAACTCCCTAGAAAGGAACGTTGTCCGGGTTTGGCCGTAGTAGGCAGTCATTATAAATAAGATTTTTTTCTTAACTGACTTGCCTAGTTAAATACGTTACAGACTTATTTTAAAATGGATTTAAAAAATAATAATCCTCAGCAATCTACACACAATACCCCATAATAACAAAGCGAAAAACGATTTTTTTAATGTTTTTGCTAATTTATAAAAAACTAAAAAAGAAATACATTATTTACATAAGTATTCAGGACCTTTGCTATGAGACTCGAAATTGAGTTCAGGTGCAGCCTGTTTCCATTGATCATCTTTGAGATGTTTCTACAACTTGATTGGAGTCCACATGTGGTAAATTCAATTGATTGGACATGATTTGGAAAGACACACACCTGTCTATGTAAGGTCCCACAGTTGTCAGAGCAAAAACCAAGCCATGAGGTTGAAGAAATTGTCCGTAGAGCTCTGAGACAGGAAGGTCCCCAAGAACACAGTGGCCTCCCTCATTCTTAAATGGAAGAAGTTTGGAACCACCAAGACTTTTCCTGGAGCTGGCCGCCCGGCCAAACTGAGCAATCGGGGGAGAAGGGCCAAGAACCTGGTGGTCACTCTGACAGAGCTCTAGAGTTCCTCTGTGGAGATAGGAGAACCTTCCATAAGGACAACCATCTCTGCAGCACTCCACTCCTCAGGAAAAGGCACATGACAGCCCGCTTGGAATTTGCCAAAAGGCACCTAAAGACTCTAAGATCATGAAAAACAAGATTCTCTGGTCTGATGAAACCAAGATTGAACTTATTTGGCCTGAATACCAAGTGTCACATCTGGAGGAAACCTGGCACATGTCTGGAGGAAACCTAACTAGTCGGGATCAAGGCAAAGATGAACGGAGCAAAATACAGAGAGATCCTTGATGAAAACCTGCTCCAGAGTGCTCAGGACCTCAGACTGGGGCAAAGGTTCACCTTCCTCCAACATGACAACGACCCTAAGCACACAGACAAGACAACACAGGAGTGGCATCAGGACAGGTGTCTGAACTTGAACCCGATTGAACATCTTTGGAGAGACCTGAAAATTGCTGTGCAGCAATGATCCCCATCCAACCTGACAGAGCTTGAGAGGATCTGCAGAGAAGAATGGGAGCAACTCCCCAAATACAGGTGTGCCAAGCTTGTAGTGTCATCCCAAGAAGACTCAAGGTTGTAATCACTGCCAAAGGTGCTTCAACAAAGTACTGAGTAAAGGGTTTGTTTTTGCTTTGTCATTATTGGGTATTGTGTGTAGATTGATGAGGGGAAAGAACGATTTAATCAATTTTAGAATAAGGCTGTAACCTAACAAAATGTGGAAATGGTCAAGGGGTCTGAATACTTTCCGAAGGCACTGTACATGTGCTTATTATAACAACAGAGAGAGAGAGAGAGAGACTTACAGTACTGATATTAGTAAAATAAATAGTGAGTCACAGATGGGCACGTGGGCACACATTCACACCAACCAATGGCTAGACTACAGTTATTGCATTGTCTCATACTACTATTACGTTAAGTAGTCTTCTCCCAGAATTATAGGTATTTCTCAGACCAACCAATTCTTTATTTCAGGTATGAGTCACAAAGCAAACAAGAGAATATTGCTGAAACATGGTTTAACCGCCATCACCCAGAGTTTATAAACATGGTTAAGGTGAGTGAGTGAGTGTGTGTGTGAGCTCAACTCACCTGCCAGATGACGAAGAAGATGAGTGCGGCACACAGCACTAAGGTGAGCATGTAGCAGAAGGCCGCGAAGGTGAAAGCCATGGCTGTGTCAGCCAGCCTGACAACGAGTTGGGTCGAGAGAGGGGGAACTTCCCCTCCTCTCTCTCTCTATTGATGACTATCTCTCCTTCCTCAGGAGGTTTTTTTCTGTTCTTCCACTCCCTGCCCTTGACTCTCTGACTCGCCTTCCCTCTTACGTTGTATTGAGAGCCCGTATTGTCCAGGTGAGGAGCTGAAGTACTGTGTTGGAAGAAAAAATCCCTGCTCCTGCTCCACTCTCCAGTCTATCAGCTGTGGTCTCTCTATTTCTGCTTATCTAGGTTGCTCCTTCTGCTTGAGTTCCTCTTTCCTTTTCATGAGTCTGTGCAAAATATTTTCTTCTCTGTCACACATACAATTTGCAAAGCGGTCGACAGGCACAGTTTTTCATGGAGAACAGCTACAGCTGAGTAATGCTCTTTCCTCTGGTCCCAGCCTCCTCTGATTCTGACAGACAGGGGTTTTGTGCACTTTATGTGTCTGTCCCCTCCCCCTTCCAGTAACCTCCACTTTGCACAATATCCACACACCTTGCTCACAGTGACACAGCTAGTAAGTGACTCCCTGACACACTGGACTGTATGTAAAGTAAAGAGAGGAATGATTATTGTGAGGTGAGAGACAGTATGGCTTGTAGTTATTATAACAGAAGTTTGCAGTGTTATGGCTTATTATTATTATTCAGTTGCTTAGAAAAAAATCATGATGGCACATATTTCAAGAACAATATAATTGTTAGCGCACATCTGTAATAGGCAAATTTATTTATTTATTTACATTTTAACTACAAGCATTTATAGTTGTAATTGGTATTAGAGATTATTCAAAAGAGATTTTGATTTTGGTATATCCTGATATTTCTATGTTTTTAAACGGAGCAGATATGCTGTCAAGAAAGAAAGGACTGTTTTGTAGGCATATAATAATTGTCCACTAATGTAAAGAGAAAGGATATTTTGTTTTTCATACAATAGAAGCAATTCATACATGTGCCCCATAAATATTCTTACGATGACAGTTATTAGTGATAATTTATAATAACAAAATGAGCAAAGATCTCTAGCTTACAATCAAATGATCAATTTGATAATAATAGCTTGCAATGATTTGATAAATGGTGCTGTAATGTATAGAGTAGAATATAAATAAACAGCAACATGATAGAATACTTAGGCACTCCACACTGAGGTCTCAAATCAATAAAGACTGATGAACGATGTATCAGGATAATCTGTGATGATGACGATGGATATTTTCATTGATCTTAATATTGATCAGAGTGTACCTGTGTTTGGTGGTAGATGCGTCTATCACTGAATATCCAACTCCTTCCTCTTCCCACTCTGTCAATTTGGGTCGACACCATGTCAGAATTCTCTGCCTTGCCTTTCTCTATCTCAGTCGCGTCCATCACATTTCTTCACGCATATGCTTTTCAGTGCTCACTTGCAGGGTGGAAAAACAGCATTTAGAGAATCAACTATGTTTAGATGTTAAAACATGCTCTTATTTGGGTACAAGTCTTTTTCTTAAGAAAGGAAAAACATCTCCACAGCCCTTAGTAGTCTCTAAGTTAATTCATTCCCCTCTTTCTCTTGTCCCCCTCCATCCTCTTTCGCTTTTCTCTCTCCAAAGCTCCCCCTTATGTTTTCTCTTCTCTTTCTCTAAAAAAGAATGGAACGATTTTGAAAACAGACCGAGAAAGACTCTCCCTCATGTTCTGTTCTCCTCAGTCTCTTCTTCTTCTCTCTCTCAGACGGCCTGATAAAGCAAGATTTGGATCACCCTAGAATATACCGACCAAGTGCATTCAACAGTCTCTCCCTCCCTCTTTCTCTCTCTCTTTCTCTCTCGGTCCCTCTCTCCCTGGCTTTAAACCGTTGCTGTATTCCCTTGTTCCCAAGAGATGGTTGAGGGGGCAGGGGAAGCTCCAAATAAAAAAAAATTGTCGGCTTCCCTTGTTTGTCTCTATCTACCCCTCCCTCTGCTCCCTTTTTCTCTCTCTACCGCTCTCTCTCTATCGCTCTCTCTTTCTCCTCTCTCTCTCACTCTCTTTATCACTCTCTCTCACTCTCTCCTGCTCTCTCTCTTTGTCTCTCCCTTATCCCCTCTCATTGTGTCATGATGCTGTGTCTCCTATTCTTCTGTAATTTCCAGAAAGATGAAAAGGCTCTCTGTCTTTCTTTTAAGTTTATGATTATTTCTCTTACTTTCTTTCCCTCCCCTTCTCTGTTTTCTCAAAACTACCTCTATCTTTCTGTGGTCCTGCTGTTTTCGCTCTCATCCCTTTCTACCCTGCTATTGCCAGTCTCTCTGGCATATTCTCTTTGGAGGATTTCTACAACTTTTTAATTCCCACAGTTCTTTGGCTTTGGATATTAAAGTGCCCATGCTGTTTTCCCCTAATCCCTATCCCTGTCCCCTCTTTTGTCACCCACTAAATCCATGCCAATAGCTCATCTCTGGTAAATCCTCCAGGGTGACCTGAAGTCCAATTTTCTCTTCTCTTCCTTCTCCTCTGCCTGTCCCCTGCTCTACCTCACTCCTGAGTGCCACTTTAATGAATACAAACTTGAACATTTGAAAAACACCAGTAGCATCAGAAAAAACACCCTTTTGAAAATGAAGTCAGTGAATCTTTCATAATGTAAAAACAACAGCAAAATGAATGTGTTCTCCTTTAGTGTCTTGTGGGTTGCTTCTGTGTACGGCCCTTATCTATCAGTCTGAGTGATACTTTAAAAATTATACTTTGTCTGCAATAGTGGCTGTGGATTTTGGATAGATGCAGTGATGTACAATGTAAAGCTCAAGAGCACCATCTCCTGGAAATGTTATATAAGATCATTTTGGTCGGAACAGAAGTACGGTGACTAGTGTATCCCTACGGAGGACATTTTGGACACACCATAACGTGTTAAAAAAAATTGTATTCTTGACAATCTTTTCGTTCTTTTTCATGGCAGACAAAAGTCAAGTGTGCTCAGTATGGGTGGGATCGGAAACAGGGATATTAAAAGGTAAAAATTCTTTATCTCAGTAAACTTAGCCATGCTGTGCTTGTGTGCTGGTTTGTTAGAGCTAACTAACCACCCCACGTGTTTGCTAGCTAGCTGTAGCTAGCTTGATAGTACATTACCCAATGCGACACAGATTGTTTTGGGAATGATGCTCATCATCAGGATATTTAAATGTCTATCACTTACTCTGTCTGTCTGTTTCACTAGGAGTGAGCCTATCCAAAAAACAGGCTTTCAACTTCTGTGAGATGAGCTGCCTGAGCCGGGACCAGGAAGTGTGTGTCCTAGGCTGGGGAGATCAACATGAGACTGAGGTGTGTGTGGGGGCTCTAGAAAGTAATGGAGCCCTTGATGATGTCTGATCTGTTGGTCGTTGATGTGTTGGCTAAGAGTGGACGTAGGTCTGAAAGTTTGCATCATGAGTGTTGTGCCATTCTGTTGTTTACCTGAGTTTCTCTGTTCTAGGTACTGGTGGGTTCTGTGAATGGCACAGTGAAGACATTTAGCACAGAGAAGGGCATCTTCACTGAGACCAGACAGTGTGGGGAGAGCACCCAGGGCAGGTTCACAGGACTTGCTGTCACAGACAGGTATAGTCTTGTAGATGAAGACATAGTCATAACAAAACCGTACACACCAGCAGCTCCAAGGTCATGTGTTGAGGATACTGGGGTGTATTCATTTGTCGCAGGCTGTAGTAAAACGTTTGGTCTGTTTCAATGTTTTGTAACAGAAACCATTTACCATAAACAGAGTTTCTATTGGAGTTTCTATTGGACAAATGGTCCCTCCCCGTTTTGTTTGCTTCCGTTTGGTTCCTACAGTAAACGGTTTCCATTGCAAAACGTTTTGCAACAAGCCAAATGTTTTGCTACGGTCTGAGACTAATGAATACACCCCTGATGTTGACACTGGACTACACACTCCCTGTGTGTCTCTGCAGTGCTCTGATCACGTGTGTGGAGACAGGACTTCTGAGGGTCTGGAAGGAGGGCAGCACAGACACAGTGAGTGAAACTGCCAGAATACCACTTGGCCCCCCTAGGTGTTGTTACATTGCTGATGGATACTAGATACTTATTAATGAACAAGGTTCACTGTCTGCCTTTTTGTGCACTGCCAGTTCCTTGAATATAACCTCTGTCCCTATATCCAGGTTGAGATAAATGCAGGGACGAATGTTTGTCGGATGCGACAGAATCCCTCACAGCGCAACCAAGTGGCCACAGGAGGGAAGGAGAATGGCCTAAAGGTCTGGGATCTGGAGAGGCCTGAAACACCCATTTTCACCTCCAAGAATGTAAGAGTGTTAACAACTACATGTCAAGGAATTACAGTGGGAATGTCTACATAGTATGTTATTATTTTTAGGTGATTTTCCATTAACACAGTGCTGTGTTTTTGATGTTGCAGGTACGTAATGACTGGCTGGACTTGCGAGTGCCAGAGTGGGTCAGAGACATGGCCTTCATCCCAGACTCCGACAAGATCGTCACCTGCACAGGTCACCACCAGGTCTGTCTCTGTCTGCCTGCCTGCATGTCTGTCTCTTCCTGTACAAGCCCTGCTCTTAGACTAGGTCTGCTGGTGTTCTCAGCCACTGACCCAGAGCAAAGTACTCAAATGATACATCCAGCTGCAGTTTGCTCAGTAGTGTGAAAAGGGACTCTTAAAGGTTTTAATAGTCCCTTTTCTGTAAAGATTTTAATTCATATTGGTCAAGTTCAGGTACCAGGATGAATGACTTGTCATGTCTTTGCCTCATTTATCTAATGACGTTACAAAAGCCATCTATTTTTACTCATCTGTTTGTTCTCTCTCTGTTAGGTGCGAGTGTATGACCCTGCCTCTCCCCAGAGGCGTCCGGTTCTGGAGGCTCATTTTGGGGAGTACCCCCTCACAGCCCTCTCCCTCCCTGCCAACCAAGACAGTGTTGTAGTGGGCAACACGCATGGAGAACTTGCCATCTTAGATTTGCGGAAAGGTGAATGAGGCAAAGGATGTCTACTTGTTGACATGATTGTGCAGTTGCTTAGCCATCTGCTTCAGAACATTTCCATGTTAGCCTCTATCATTTTGCCCATGTATTTATTTGTCATTGTACTACATTAGAGAATAATTTTGCTATATTTGCTCATTGAAGCGTCTGTTTAGCTGTATCGTTCTTTGCCTGTAGTGATCAGAATTATTGTCTTCTGATAGTCATGTAGAGATGGAGCTTTTTATGTGTGCGAATGCATGTTGCATGAGATCCTCTCCTTGACTACAGTCTGTTGGTTGTATAACCCTGCCGCCTCTTCACCTCCATTCGCTGCAGGTCTGGTGCGTGGGTGTTTGAAGGGGATGGCAGGAGGAGTGCGGGGGCTGCAGTGCCACCCTTCTCTCCCTCTGGTGGCTTCCTGTGGTTTGGATCGCTTTCTGAGAGTACACAGCCTGGAGGACCGCTCCCTACAGCACAAGGTACACACAAACACACCATCTCTCTCTTACACTCTCAGTACACTAGCTACACAAACCATCATTAGGGAAGCATCCTAGAGTTGTTTTTAATAATTGTGTTCAAGATGTTCTCTCCGTCTCCCTTGCAGGTGTATCTGAAGTCACGACTCAACTGTGTGCTTCTGTCCAGCAAAGATCTAGAGGTAGGGGAGAATTTAAAGTGCTATGAATTATACTTTTGCTGTGAACATGTGATATTGCTGCAACAATATACTGTAGTGTGTTTACAGTCTCTCCGTTCTCCATTTCAGCTGAGCAGTTCAGCAGTAACCGGAGATGTGGAGGAAGTGAAAGAAGAGGGAGGTGAAGTGGATGAGGTGTGGGACACTATGGAGATGATAAATGACCAGGCTAAGAAGAGAGCAACAGACGAAGAGGAAGCCGTAGTTACAGGTGTAGAGAAGACTACGAAGAAAAGAAAAGTGGTCAAATGACCTGCAGTGGAGAGCTTAAGGATAGGGCTGTGCTCTATGAGAAACGCAGAAGCTCTAGAGGTCTGCCAAAAGTCTGTTACGGATGTACAGACTGTTTTCCTGTTGAGTCTGTACTGAAATAGCTGTAGTTTTCCTATTAAAACTAAACTCACTCTGGCGTTGTTTGCATGCCCTTCCATACCAACTTCCTTGAAATGTAGCTAACATAAATAATATATATTATTTTTGGCACACCAAAAAAGTGTATTGTATGTACAATATCCCCAGGGCTATTACAACATCTCATAGAACTCTGAACAGGATTGGTTCTTGTAAGTGTGTGACAGCGAGAGTGCAACGCCCCTAATAAAGAGACCGATGGCGTCTGGTACCATTGGTTGGTTTGCTTCTGTTTTGGTGTCTGCTGGAATGGAGTAGAGGGTACTGATTAGGAAAATCACTCAGCACAATGGGTGTCTTTTTAAAGGGGGGCTGAACTTCCTGATATGACCTCGTTTCTTGGCTTAGTCATTAAGAAATGCAACGGTCGTGACTGAGGCCAAACGAGTTGTCTTGGGGGTGTGGTTTAATGTGTGTTCGTGCGTGGTGCGTGTTTGTACATTCACTCTGCTAAGTACATAGTTACAGTCACTCACCCTCCTAGATAACTTGAAACAGTCCAACCAGATCTTGTCTTGAAGTCGCCTAGGCTATCTAATGCTAGCCATCTTCGCCAATTAGCTTCAGCCGGCTGGTGTGTGACCGTGGCAAAGTTAGTTTGAAATTGGATAGCCTATCTCTGGGGGTCGTTAGGAACGGTCAATGATTTACACAATGTAAATGAGACAATGTTTTCATGTTATACGTATTTTAGTTGTCGCTTTAATTATTTGTATATGAATTTCTACAATGTGTATGTCGTTTTTTAGTTCAAGAGCTATTGACATGTAAATGTTGTCCCATGTACATTGTGTAATTGACTGATGCTCCTTAACATAGGGATATCGACTATCAAAGAAAATATACTTTGGTTAATTTGACCAAATGGACCATGGGCATTATGATCGGGTCGCGTGCAGCTACGATCAGAATTTATGATTACTTGGGTGCTGTTGGCAGGATTAAAATAAACCCAACCAAAGGAAAAGTGTCACGGTAACCTTAACCTTCATTCTGTGACATACCATGTTTTCCTATCACAAATCTCCGTTTTGGAAGAGACTGACTTTATGACCAAAATTATCCTATTTACACAAAATTTTGACACTAGTATACATGTTTCTGACTCATATCAATGCCACATTGGCTGATTTCAAAATGAGAAGTTTCTTTTTAGGGGCAGTTGCTCTTTAAAGCTGTGAAGTTAGCCCAGAAGTGTTTTATAATTTGTGTTTGTCAGTTTGAGTAAATATGTCTCTGTTAATTGTTTAGATTTTAGCCAGCAGTGGTGTGTTCTGTGGAAATTGATGTTTGTAAGCCTAGGGGGTAAGGGTCTAATGAATAATTCAATTTAATTTCTACCTTATTCAAGAGATAGGCCTATCTTACATTTAGGGAATCAAGGTATAATAAACCTTGGTGTAACGATAAGTGTTGGTTGAATGGATTAGTTATAACCATGATTGAGCAATCACTTGTGTAACCTATCACTGTGGTTGACAAAGTACATTATTGCAGTGTGAGTTTCATTAGGTTTTATGTCTTCAAATTGACCTGCTGGGATTTAAGAGTTGCTTGTGACCTTGTGGGTGTATTGAAGACAGCACCACATTTCTCTAGTTTCATGGAGAGCAGTGTGTGTTAGATAAGATACCTGTGTTCGGCTCATTCTGAGACTGGACTCTGTACACGGACACAGCCATTCCTTAACTCCCGATAAGATAAGACCAGTCTGAATAAAGGAGGAAACAACTTAAAAGAAGAGTTTTCTCTTTATTTGTCAGTTGCAAATAAATTGCTGCTCAGCATTTACTTTCAGTTAAAAAATTACATTCAAGGATAAATACTTTTTTTGGTCCCAAAATAAATAATACCCTGAAGAGGTGTCATGTTCTCTCAGGGAAAAAACACATCCACATGGGCTATTGCAACATGTCATGTGTCTAATAAAATGTGAATGATGTTTGTCACCTGATTGTCGATAGACCGCAATAAGGACAAGTTAGAAAGGGTAAGTAGTTTAGGTGCAAAAGGCACAAAAAGGAAAAGATTGTTGCTAAACTGGCCAAATGATGTACTTGATCCTAAGACCTCATAGGGTGGAGGAAGGAATGTTCTAGTATTACAAAACCTATTGGAGGGGAGGGGGCCTCAACACAGACCGTGTGCTTGTGAGATTCATGTTTTCAGTTTCCTTATATCAATGGTGTGGAGCTTATTTAGTATTTTCTTTCTGCTCGTCTGAGCAGGGATCCATCTTTTTTATACATGACGAAAAACTATGCTGTGGGAAGTTTTCATTACAATCATCTCTCAGTTTTCAGTAGACATTCACACTTTATGAGAAGAGATGACATTTAACAGCAATGGCCTGTTGGATTAAGTAGGAGCTGAGAAACCAGAGAATGTTGCTGAATTGAATTGTAAAAGGTCTGTGCTCTTAGAAATTAAGAAAAATATATACGTAACTTTAGATATGTTTTATATCTCTGCACTGATAAAAGAAATGTGTACACTTTAACCCTGTTTTTAACAATCATTAACACTCTTCAAAAGCATTTTTATTATGCTATTATAAAATCTGTCTCCCTTGTTCAGTGTTTAGAGTCCAGAGTCTTGTGCTTCCTCCTGCACTAATGCCTCACGATCTCACTGAGTTTCATCTTTGCTTACTCCAGTAATTAAGAGCGTGTGTGTGTGTGTGTGTGTGTGTGTGTGTGTGTGTGTGTGTGTGTGTGTGTGTGTGTGTGTGTGTGTGTGTGTGTGTGTGTGTGTGTGTGTGTGTGTGTGTGTGTGTGTGTGTGTGTGTGTGTGTGTGTGTGTGTGTGTGTGTGTGTGTGTGTGTGTGTGTGTGTGTGTGTGTGTGTGTGTGTGTTGTGTGTGCATGAATTTGTTTCACCCCTTTTGCATTTCTTTCACAGTATGTAACAATCATTTTTGACAAAACACCGCCAGCTTGTCGACCATTGAATAGTTTGGGATGTTTCTGACTCTAGTCTAGTGACAAAAAAATAAAAAAACTAGAACAAAAGTATTTCCAACCACACAATCCCCACCATGTTAGCCAACCACACCAGTGTTTTTTCATTGAAACATTTTATATTTTCGCTCAGAGCACTGATTCAGAGTTGGTGGAGAAATCTGACATTGAACAAGGTGCAGAGTTCCACTCACTTGTATACTTTAGTACGGGTTTAATGATAAATCAGTGCTGCCACATAACATGGAGCTCACACTGACGAGCCAATGAGAATAAGTGCATTCATGGGAAGTCACGTTGAGGTCAAATAATCATACATTCAGTGGTAATGACAAATGGAATGGTGGATTTACAAATGCGTTTTACAATGTGTGCTATGCTGTCATTGGCACAGTTTTTGTGTGTTGACTGTGTTTGTGAATGGAACAAACGAGAATTACGAGTGTGTTTCACTGTAGCCCTACCTTGAGTGTGAGTCTGTGGAATCAGGATGTTGGATTGAGGGGCAGGGCGTTGAGACTGTTAAATATTGACTGGGAGTGTAATAATTAACTTGGCTCCCACTCCTGATCTCTCTTAAACTGGCCACTCTCTCTGCCATTGCATTGCTGACAAATGCACCCTAAACTCCTTATCCTTTCTACCTCTCCTCTTAGTGAGGGTGTCTTTGTATATGTTCATCCCTGTTTTGCCTTCTATCAGACTTTTCTGCTACATTAGACCGCTCTTTCCTTATTTCTGCCTTTCTATCCTTGCACCCCCCAAAAGCTGACGCTCCCTAACCTTTGGCCTCGTGCTATGAAAGCCATCGGGCCAGGCTCGGCTGCATCTGAAGGTGAGTACTGCGCTTGTATGATGTTTGTCTTTGTGAATGTGTTAGCACATATTTAGGACTTACATTTCCTACAACTGTACACTCACAAGACATGTTAGATAGGATAAGAATAATCTTAAGGCCTAGTTCAGTCAAAAACGTGATTATCCTGTGTTTCATATATATTTCCACATTATGATGTTGAAATAATACTGTGAAAGTAAAAATTATGATAATGCTCTTTTAATGTAACAGCTGTTTGAAAAGACCGGCTAAAATTTCAGCCTGTTTTGTAAGGATGGCGTTTTGGCCAATTCGTTAATAGACCAATAAGAAAGAGAGTTCCAAACCTCTCTGCCAGTAACAGCTAGTTTTCCCCTCCCCACTCAGACCCCTCCCAGACAGTCCTAGCTAAATTCTTGCTTAAGAAATTGCTCTTTGCTAAGAAGCTATTTTTTTCTTTTTGACCATTTTAATTGAAAACAATCACAGTAAGGTACTTAATTATAACCCAGAAATGATTTGATATTGAGATAAAAATGTCTGCATTGGACCTGTAAAGGCGTGAAACTGAGATTCCTATGTATCCATCCACAAAAGATGTCAACCCATCCCATGCCAACCTTTGTTCGTAAGATAAACTCAATATCAGTCTTTGCCTTAAAATGGAAAACATAACGTTATTATCTTACAAACCTCAATACTTGATTTTTCTACTTCCAGTTTCAAAGGCTAAACGGCTGTCCTAACAAGAGGCTGTTTGAATAAGGGGACAAGTTTCGCCACATAGGCCTACAAACATCATTTGACATTCCACTGTTTTATACAGTGACAGCTGGAGTAGAGCAGTTTCAGGGAAAACAGATGGTTTAAAATCAGTTCCTTACAACCAGAGAGTATTTCGAGATATACATTTAACAGATTTAATTATATTTCATTCAATGTCCTTGTGTGTGTGTGTGTGTGTGTGTGTGTGTGTGTGTGTGTGTGTGTGTGTGTGTGTGTGTGTGTGTGTGTGTGTGTGTGTGTGTGTGTGTGTGTGTGTGTGTGTGTGTGTGTGTGTGTGTGTGTGTGTGTGTGTGTGTGTGTGTGTGTGTGTGTGTGGAATATGGTTATTCATTATTAGGGAAATTGTTATATTTAGTATGAGAAGGCCAGGCTCCTTGTGTTTGTTACTGTTGATATAGTGTGCCGTTTCACAGGGGTCAGCGTTTAAACATGAAGACCAATTGACAAAGTTGTTAATATATAAGAAGAAGAGTCGCTCTTGCTGCTGGTGATTCTCTGATCCACCTCTACGCAGACGACACCATTCTGTATACTTCTGGCCCTTCTTTGGACACTGTGTTAACAAACCTCCAGACAAGCTTCAATGCCATACAACTCTCCTTCCGTGGCCTCCAAATGCTCTTAAATGCAAGTAAAACTAAATGCATGCTCTTCAACCGATCACTGCCCGCACCCGCCCGCCCATCTAGCATCACTACTCTGGACGGTTCTGACTTAGAATATGTGGACAACTACAAATACCTAGGTGTGTGGTTAGACTGTAAACTCTCCTTTCAGACTCACGTTAAGCATCTCCAATCCAAAATTAAATCTAGAATCGGCTTCCGATTTCGCAGCAAAGCATCCTTCACTCAAGCTGCCAAACATACCCTCGTAAAACTGACTATCCTACCGATCCTTGACTTCGGCGATGTCATTTACAAAATAGCCTCCAACACTCTACTCAGCAAATTGGATGTAGTCTATCACAGTGCCATCCGTTTTGTCACCAAAGCCCCATATACTACCCACCACTGCGACCTGTATGCTCTAGTCGGCTGGCCCTCGCTTCATATTCGTCACCAAACCCACTGGCTCCAGGTCATCTATAAGTCTTTGCTAGGCAAAACCCCGCCTTATCTCAGCTCACTGGTCACCATAGCAGCACCCACTCGTAGCACGCGCTCCAGCAGGTATATTTCACTGGTCATCCCCAAAGCCAACTCCTCCTTTGGCCGCCTTTCCTTCCAGTTCTCTGCTGCCAATGACTGGAACGAATTGCAAAAATCACTGAAGCTGGAGTCCTATATTTCCCTTACTAACTTTGAGCATCAGCTGTCAGAGCAGCTTACCGATCATTGCACCTGTACATAGCCCATCTGTAAATAGCCCACCCAACTACCTCATCCCCATACTGTTATTTTTCTTTTTGCTCCTTCGCACCCCAGTATCTCTACTTGCACATTCATCTTCTGCACATCTATTACTCCAGTGTTTAATTGCCAAATTGTAATTATTTCGCCACTATGTCCTATTTATTGCCTTTCCTCACTAATCTTACTACATTTGCACACACTGTATATAGACTTTTCTATTGTGTTATTGACTGTACATTTGTTTATCCCATGTGTAACTCTGTGTTGTTTGTGTCGCACTGCTTTGCTTTATTCTGGCCAGGTCGCAGTTGTAAATGAGAACTTGTTCTCAACTGGCCTACCTTGTGAAATAAAATAAAAAATAAGAAGAATGTAAGCCGTTTAGCAGATGCTTTTATCCAAAGCGACCTACAGTCATTTTGACATTTTAGTCATTTAACAGACGCTCTTATCCAGAGAAACTAGGGTTAAGTGCTTTGCTCAAGGGCACATCGACAGATTTTTCACCTAGACAGCTCAGGGGTTCGAACCAGCAACCGTTCGATTACTGGCCCAACGCTCTAGGCTACATTTTACATAGGGGTGGCCCCAGCAGGAACCAAACCCATGACATTCAGCATTGTAAGAAACATGCTCTACCGACTGAGCCACACGGCCAACACACAATGATAAATGGATGAGAGATAGAAAATATGAAAAAGGCAGTGTTTGAGAGTGTGCCTGACAACAAGTGCGATGAGTCAGACAGGGCCGTCAGGGTCAGTGTCACCGTTTTTTAATTGCTTTATTGTTTTGTTTTTCTCAGAATAGAGAGGTTTACTGCGAGGAAAAGTCTTCAGGGGTATCAGAGCAGGAGAGGGAATGCTGAGCATGATAGGGGAGAGAAAAAAGAAAAAAAAATGAGTAACAATATTCCATCAGGAATAAATTATCAGTATACCAAACACTAAATACATTTGATGGTGAAGTAAAAGTAGGATTAAAAAGGGAACATAGTTATTGAGAAGCCAGACACACCCATTTTGTTCAACTTGTGTTCACAATCCTCAATGCACCCTTATGTTGACAGCCACCATAAAAACCCTGTTATCTAGACAGGCCTTGGCCCTTGTGTGCTATGATGTTGACTATAGCCGGTCATAAAGATGGTAGAGGGGGAATGACAGGTCAAAGTCAGTTGCTATTGCAGGCTCATCACATGTACCAGTACCGAATGACTAAGTCAGAGTCCTGCCTTAACCCCACGTAAATTCCCTGTATTTGACCTTATATGTACTTCTGTTTCAGGTATTTCAAAGTGAGATATCATACACCCACCAGAAACAACTGAAGGTGTGACCTCAATATATGGGACTAGCTAAATGTTGCATGAATGCAGTAATATCGTTATCCTGTAGGAGGCATAGTGTGCTATGAACAGCTTGTGGACAAATCTGGTGCTTGCTGGCTGTAACAGCAACTCCATGTGGAAGTTGTCTGTGTTCCAGTGGAGATGCTGTTACCTGCAGAGAGTCACCCCCTAGCCAGCTCTGACATAGAATCAATGTTTAGAATATCACAGTCCTTGTTTATTATGGCTGTTCTGATGTTTCTCCTCTTTCGGTTGAACTCAGTTATATCTGCTTTCACCACATTGTCATGTATTTTTTTATGATAAATGTTGTATTATTAAGGACAGTCTCTAGACCATTCAAGAGATATGGGCTCCTTGTTTTCAATGACAACATCATGTGAAGATATGTATGCCCTCCAACCTTTGGTTTGAATTCAGAGTAGGGATGCATGGGATGCATGGTGATGACCTATGAATTGACAGCCAGTGTTTGCAACACAACTGCCTGTCAGTTCTGTAGGCCACTGCTGTGTCTATCCTACTGAGCACACACAGGGGTTTAGATGGAGCAAAGGAACTCATTGATATGTTTGATAAATTGTCAGAAACCTATGATGTATTTATGAAACCACTGATAATATTCTGTATAGTATACATTTGCAAGTTATTTGAAGACAATACAATTGCTTTGTTGCCAACCTTGGAAATAAAGATTGAAAACACTCTCTGATTGTTTAAATAATATAATTAAGCAATAAGGTCCGAGAGGGTGTGGTATATGGTCAATATACCACAGCTAAGGGCTGTTCTTAACCACGACGCAACACGGAGTGCTTGGATACAGCCCTTAGCCGTGGTATATTGGCCATATACCACAAACCCCCGAGGTGCCTTACTATTATAAACTGATTACCAAAGTAATTACAGCAGTAAAAATAAAAGTTGTCATACCCGTGGTATATGGTCTGATATACCACGGCTGTCAGCCAATCAGCATTCAGGGCTCGAACCACCCAGTTTATAATACCTGTTATAAGTGCATGAGAGTTAGTGGAAAAAAAATCTCTATAAATTCAAGAATTTTACAGACGTCTAGTCTGGTAGAAGGTTAGTATTCCTGAGTGTTGCCACAGGGTGAGGGGTGTTTTAACATAAACCTGCCAGGGAGGGGCTTTTAAAAGTGAAAGCAAAAATATTCCCAGATGTACTACTATAAGACTCTCCACTCCCACACCTTTTACCCAATCTTACCTTATCACTTAGTTCTACTAATCTTCCTAAGGTCTCCTCTGTTTATATGAAATCACCATTGTGCTGGGGAAACACCCAAAAACATCATGAACTTACTTTAATTTTCACATTGCGGTCCCTGGATGACTCACTTCAGGAATCTCACAGAGATATTACCAGTCAGAGGAGTTTCATAGTGCACAAAATAAGAAATATATTTTGTGTGTGTGATATGTCAACAGTGTCAATAGTTTGACCTCAACAGTAAACTCCATGAAGAAAGAGGACTGACTAAGTAGAGTTAGAAAAATGTAAGTGTCACAGTGATACAATAATCCAAAATCCAGATTTTTTTTGACCACATTGTAGAACACTGAAATTGAATTTTGAGACACTAAAAACATCATAGTCAAACATGGTACAGGTGTCATCTATAATGCATGGATAACAGAAAGGAAAACACAGCACACTGCTGCTCATGTTACCAGGTGATATTTATTTAGCCTGTGGATCAAGGAAGATTCCCTTTGAAGCAGTTTCCGGTAATAAACTTGCCCAACAGGTCTATTTCTTAAACATGTTCCTCTGCCCTAGGTAAGGGATTATCATTTGTCCCAACACAGGCCAAGGACTTTGATACATTTATAGACTTTCAAATGTTTTCTGCAGTTTGAGATTGACTGAGTCTTTTGGTAATGGGGTTGCTCCCTATGCACCTGCCAATGTTAATCTATTGAACGATATTAATAACCAGACAGGAAACAATGCTAATGTTTCTCCCATTGATAACCTGAATGACAATGAACCTGACTCTCACCCTGAGGACATGAATAAGGAAAAATACATATTTTAAGAGGAAAAGCACATTTTTACCACCCAAAAGAAATCCCTCTCTTGAGACATATTTCCGCCTAGTTGAGAAAGATGTACATAATCTCCTGGCTAAGAAACAAGAATACAAGGTATTCCACAATATGTCCAAAGCAGAGAAATAATCTCTTATGGAACTGAAAAATGACTCCAGTATCATTATAAAACCTTCCGACAAAGGAGGTGCAATAGTGATACTAAATGCAGCAGACTATGAAAAGGAAACTCTGATGAATTTTTACAAAAGACTCCCAAAGGACCCTTCTAATCAATTCAAATCGCTGATCCATGATAAAGTGTCACAGTTTTTTGAATGAAGGGGAAATTACAAAAACAGAATATGAGTTTATGAAAGTTGACTGTCCAACACACCTGTCATATACGCTCTACCCAAATTCACAAGAGCATGACACCACCTATCCCAGGCAGGCCCATTGTGAGAGGTAACAGATCTCTGACAGAGAATATCTCGACCTTTGTAGACCATTTTGTGAAACCTGGGGCGATCTCCCTCCCCACATACACTAGAGACTCTATTGATTTTATTAATTTGTATAAATCTGTGGACCATATACTTGAAAATTCTATTCTGTGTACTTTCGATGTTACCAGTCTATATACTAACGTCCCCCATCAGGGCGGCCTAGAGGCCCTCATGTTCTACCTCAATGAACGTCCCCCTAATGCTCTACCCAGCACCAATTGTATTGTGGACTTGGCTGAACTGGTACTAACCTCCAACTATTTTCTCTTCAGAGGAGACTTCTTCCTCCAGACCAAAGGGACAGAGATGGGGAGCACTAGGGCTCCTAATTATGCTAACCTATATCTAGGAATGTTTGAAAAACAGGTGGTGCTGAATTCAGACCTTAACCTTTTTCTCTCCAATATTCTCCTAATTCTGAGATATGTGGATGACATTTTTGTGATCTATACAGGCACCCAGGAAGAACTTTTGGAATTTCATGCTAAAACTCTATGAATGAACACCTTCACATCACCATTAACTATGACCTATCACAAATCAGTTTTCCTGATGTGATGGTTATTAAGGGCAAAACCTCCCTCTCTACAGATCTCTATAGGAAACCTACAGACAGAAATACCCTCCTTAGAGGTGACAGCTTTCATCCATGTCCACTTATTAAAAGTCTCCATATAAGTCAATTAAGTCGTATCAGAAGAATATGCAGCTCTGATGCCTCATCAGAAACAGACCACGGACCTCACACAAAGATTTAAGGAAAGGGGGTACAAAGACAATTGGGCAAAACATGCCAATGATCATTTTGAAGGACTAACACAGTTGGAAAACCTTCAACCAAAAGTCAAAGAAAAAGCAGAACATGTCCCATCATGCTTCACCCAATACTCACCATTGGGGAAGGCATTTAAAGACATTATCTGGAAGCACTAGTACATTATTGATACTGACCCACAATTGAAACCCATTTTTAAATATCCCCCACGTATGGTTTTTAAAATACCCACAAACGTGATAGATATTGTGGTTAAATCTAATTACCCACCAGAGAAAAGGGAAACTTTTCTAATTACAAATCTACTTACAAATGTGGCCAATGTGCTCAATGCAGCTTTACGTACAAATGCAACTAATTTACCCACCCCCACACAGGACAAAGATTTAAGATCATGGGCCTGATTACCCCTATGTCCACGAATGTTATTTACATGTTGAAATGTCCTTGTGGTCCGTCTTACATAGGGAAAACCCGTAGAAGCCTTAAGACACGGATCAGTGAGCACTGCAGCAATATACAGACAGGTGAAACAAAACATCTGGTTACTGCTCATTTTGTACAAGCTGGACATCCTATTAGATCTCTGAGATACATTGGAATAGAAATGGTCAAGATGTCACGCAGGGGAGGGGACATTGAGAGGAAACTTCTTCAAAGGGAATCTTTCTGGATCCACAGGCTCAACACACTGTCTCCTCTTGGCCTTAACGAGGAGTTTGACTTGAAACCATTTTTATAGTTTCAATATTTCTAAATTGTGTTTTTTTTACCCTAATTGAATATTGTATGTATATTACTGTAAATATTGATCACGTTCCCTGTGTATGATTATATTTTGATACATTGAATGTTAATATTATGAAACTATGTTATACATTTTTTACCTCCTGTTTCAGGAAGTGATGGCACTGAGTACTGCCCCATATATATATATATATATATGACCTTCCACCCACACCGGGGATATGGATGCCTGATGAAGACATAAGGGTCGAAACGTTGTTGTAAATAAATATTACCTGGGACCATGAGCAGCAGTGTGCAGCGTTTTCCATGAGTTTGCTTACAACTCCAGAACCTGCGGAAAGTACCTGGATGTACAGTTGAAGTCGGAAGTTTACATACACTTAGGTTGGAGTCATTAAATCTCGTTTTTCAACCAGTCCACAAATTTCTTGTTAACAAACTATCGTTTTGGCAAGTCGGTTAGAACATCTACTTTGTGCATGACAAGTAATTTTTCCAACAATTGTTTACAGACAGATTATTTCACTGTATCACAATTCCAGTGGGTCAGAAGTTTACATACACTAAGTTGACTGTGCCTTTAAACAGCGTGAAAAATTCCAGAAAATGATGTCATGGCAATAGAAGGATCTGATAGGCTAATTGACATAATTTGAGTCAATTGGAGGTGTACCTGTGGATGTATTTCAAGGCCAAACTCAGTGCCTCTTTGCTTGACATCATGGGAAAATCAAAAGAAATCAGCCAAAACCTCAGAAAAAAAATTGTAGACCTCCACAAGTCTGATTCATCCTTGGGAGCAATTTCCAAACGCCTGAAGGTACAACGTTAATCTGTACAAACAAGTATAATACGCAAGTATAAACACGCAGCCGTCATACCGCTCAGGAAGGAGACGCGTTCTGTCTCCTAGAGATGAACGTACTTGGTACAAAAAGTGCAAATCAATCCCATAACAACAGCAAAGGACCTTGTGAAGATGCTGGAGGAAACAGGTACACAAGTATCTATATACACAGTGAAATGAGTCCTATATAAAAAAAAAAACTGAAAGGCTGCTCAGCAAGGAAGAAGCCACTACTCCAAAACCGCCATAAAAAGCCAGACTACGGTTTGAAACTGCACATTCATCTCTAGGAGACAGAACGCGTCTCCTTCCTGAGCGGTATGAAGGCTGCGTGGTCCCATGGTGTTTATACTTGCGTACTATTTGCGTGTTTGTACAGATGAACGTGGTACCTTCAAGCGTTTGGAAATTGCTCCCAAGGATGAACCAGATTGGGGAGGTCTACAATTTCTTGACTGGGGAGGTCTTGACTGAAATTTCTTTAGATTTTCCCATGATGTCAAGCAAAGAGACACTGAGTTTGAAGGTAGGCCTTGAAATACATCCACAGGTACACTTCCAATTGACTCAAATGATGTCAATTAGCCTATCAGAAGCTTCTAAAGTCATGACATCATTTTCTGGAATTTTCCAAGCTGTTTAAAGGCACAGTCAATTTAGTGTATGTAAACTTCTGACCTACTGGAATTGTGATACAGTGAATTATAAGTGAAATAATCTGTCTGTAAACAATTGTTGGAAAAATTACTTGTGTCATGCACAAAGTAGATGTCCTAACCGACTTGCCAAAACGGTAGTTTGTTAACAAGACATTTGTGGAGTGGTTAAAAAACAAGTTTTAATGACTCCAACCTAACTGTATGTAAACTTCCGACTTCAACTATATGTTCTTCAGCTTTTATCTATAATGCATTACATGATTTATACACATGTATGCATAAAGAACAATTAGGCACTTATAAAGGAACGTCTCTGTTGGAGGACGAAATGGCAGGCTTTGACACAGGCATTTACATTATTGTTACTATTAAAATCTTTATTTTGCCTTGACAGCTGACAAAAAAAGAACTTCCCTAATTTTGTTGTATAATCCACAGTAAAACAAGGCATGAACTTCAGTTTCAATAGAACCATCGTTACAAAAAGTACATACACATTTATCTAGGGAGTGTTTGTGTATCGACCAGTCGGGGCCACTCCACACAAATGTTGCTAAAGTATGAGAAGCACACAATAACATAAGCGGTGGGGGAAAAAATAAACAATATCTTTGGGGAAATTTAACACTCCAAATTAGCCTAAATAATTCCCTAAATGTACTTTTTTCTCCTGGGATTTTTTAAAATAATTTTTTAAATTCAGGGTTTGTCATTATATAGCTCCTTCCTTGTTTTAGGCTATACTGCTTCCATTTAATAAATGTGAATACAAACAGTCTATTATTATCTGCCCTGTTGTCAGGCCAAAATGGTTGGGGTTTCTCTTGCAAATTCATAAAGCATGTGCTCATCAGACTTGTAGAGAGGGGTATTTTTATTTAGTTAGTGTGTTCTAGCTAGCTAGTGTGCATGTAATTACGTAATGCATTTAGTGACACAATACTAATAGAGAGAAATAGTAATGACGTCTTTTGTAGGCACTAACTCCGCCATGAATGGAGTTTTTGGATAAACGGCAAAAGATAAGGTCTGTGGTAAACACAGGCTTATGAGATTTTATACGTTTTGTTCCATTAGATAATCTTCATCAGCTAACGTCACGTTTTGTGAAATTTGAAGCATTTATTTAATTTTAAAAAGCACATAAAGGCTTCATTATTCATAAAGGTCATGTTAACTGACTGATATTATCTCATAGAACTAAACGTATAAGATCTCGTAAGCCTGTGTTAACCTCAGAATTTATTTTTGGCATCTATCCCAAAATGCTATTCTTTCCTCATTCATGTAAGAATAACCAAGTACATTTACACATACTCAGAAGTTTACTTGGTGATATAGTGTTGCTAGTGACAGACAACATTTACAGACAGAATACAGACAACAGAGTTTAAACAAAGTTTACATACATTATATACAACTAGGTAGAGTGAGCATAGAGCTATAAAGAGAGAGAGCAGATATACAAATGTACAGTGGGTGTACGGTTGATATACAGTGGGTATACAGCTGATATACAGTGGATGTAGAAATGTATAGTATCAGTATGAATATATCTAAATGCAGAGAGATGAACAGAGTGCAATGCAGTATAGTGCAGTTATTTTGTGTACAAATCAGAGATGGCTTGATGCGGTGTCCAGAATAGAGTTCATAATTCTTTAGATTATCTTTCCTGTACGCTTCCTTGCCCTGGAGTCATGCAGGATTTTGATAGAGGGCAGGTGGCAGCCGATGACCCTCTCTGCAGACCGCACAGTGCGTTGCCGTTTGTCCTTGCAGCTGCAAGATGTAGACCCAAAACAGATGGTGATGGAGGAGGTGAGGATGACTCAATGATTGATGCATTAAACCGGATCAGGATTGACTGGGAGATTTAGTTTTTTCAGCTGCCGCAAGTAGTACATCCGCTGGTGTGCCTTCTTGGTGACTGCTGTGATGCTGTCTTCCCACTTGAAGTTGTGGGAGATTATGGTCCCCAGGAATTTGAATGATTCAGCCGTGCTAACAACTGAGCCATCAATCTCGAGGGGGAGAGATGGTGGCGGCGTTTTCTGTAGTCAACCACCATTTCCATGTTTTTTTCTGTTTTGAGTTCCAGGTTATTGTGACTGCACCAGGCCACAAACCGGTAGACCTCTCTACGTTACAAGGACTCATCGCCGTCGGGGATGAGACCGGCCAGAGTGGTGTCTTCTGCAAACTTCAGTAGTTTGACCGATGCGTTGTTGGAGGTGGAGTCATTGGCGTTGAGTGAGTATAGTAGAGGTGAGAGCACGCATCCATGTGGTGCATCGGTGCTGAGGGATAAAGAGTACGAAAGGTGTCTTCCCAGCTTCACGTGTTGTGTCCTGTTGGACAGGAAGTCCGATCCACTGACAGATGGAGCTGGACACGTTCAGCTGGGAGAATTTGTTTCGTAGCAGTTCTGGGATGATGGTATTAGTTTTTTCTGATTGCTTAGGCACGATCTTTGAAACTATAGGCTATTTTTGCAAAACTCTACACACTAACCACAAACCCTTTCACTAAACCAGCAAAACAGTATACATCTCTTGCAAAAGCAAACAATTCTTGCAAAACTCTTCAAACTTTAAAAAGTTTTTGTTTTTGTGTCAATACAATACACACAAACCATAATTTGAATAAGCACACGAAGCTACGCACTGAAAGTATAAATGAAAAACACTTGGCTTTTTCTTTTTCTGTGTGCAGGGCATAGCAGTTTGCAAGAACGTTTTGTCATTCATGTAGTAAACACACATACACACAGGTATCCAAATGTGTAAAGTATTGATGTGTATTCCGAACATAACACACTATCAATACAAATAAGGGGGAAAAGTTTTTTTTTCTTTTTTCTAACACTCCTCAAACAACAAAAGCGCAGTAGGAGAAAACAAAAACATTTGTGCTCGGGAAAAAAAGAACAGAAAAAAATGTCTCACCTTCTTTGTGGGTCTGGTCTTATCCAGGCCTGACATGACCCCTGATCCATGTCTCCACAAGCCTCCTCCATTGCCTGTAGAAGGGGTATGCGTTGATGGGGCTGGCGATCATACACCTTCCAACGCCATGCAGAGAAGAATTCTTCAATAGGATTCAAGAACGGAGATTATGGGGGAGATTGAGTGCGATGAAAAGTGGGTGACCTGTGAACCAATTGCGGACCACAGCAGCCCGGTGGAAACTAACATTGTCCCAAATGATAACATACCTGGGCTGCTCTGGCCCCTGGTCATTAGGGATTAGTCTGTTGTGGAGGGTGTCCAGAAATGTGATAATGTGTGCAGTGTTGTATGGGCCTAGGATTGCATGATGGTAAAGGACACCGTTTTGACTAATAGCCGCACACATTGTTATGTTGCCACCACGTTGTCCCGGGACGTTGATGATGGCACGGTGTCCGATGATAATGGCCCCTTGTTTTTGCAAGGTTGAAACCTGCTTCGTCCACATATATTAGCTCATGATGCACTGCATCTGCTTCTAGCTCCATGTCTCTCTGAAAGAGACAAGACAAAACAATGTAGCACAGTAGGAAAAGACAGGGATCAGTCAATATGATGTAGCACCATACACTTCCAGATCCAGTACCAATGATAGGATAGTATAACTTACCTGCACATATTCATATCTCAGTTGTTTTACACGGTCTGAGTTTCTTTCGAGAGGAACTCTGTACAGTACAGCTGCTTCATCCGAATTCTATTGAGTTTCAGTAGACGAGACAGTGCATAGAGACTCACTCTGTTGACGTTTTGGAATATGGTGTTATCTGCCATTATGTGGTCCTGCAGTTCTGAGTCTGATGCAGTTATTTGCAAAGACCATATTTATAATGTTGGTCCTGCTCTGGTGTGAACAGTCGACCTATTCCACCAGATACGGGTTTACTTGCAGTTAACTAAAAACATTTGAATGGTTTTATTGATAGATCCTTCTCATTATGAAAGTACAGTACATATTACTGTACCAGTAAGACTACAGCACTTACAGTTACTTACCGGTTCTCATTTTGAAATATCTGGATGATACCTGCAACAGTATAGGGGCTCAGATTTGGTTGAACCCGTTGCCCAGCCTCCCTCATGTTCATCCCATGGTTGACAACATGGTCAACCACAGTCGCTCGGATTTCTACAGTTATTGTGTTCCTGACTCCCCTTCCCCGTCCTCTCCTTATAGCGGCTCAGATTTGGTTGAACCCGTTGCCCAGCCTCCCTCATGCTCATCCCATGGTTGACAACATGGTCAACCAGTCGCTCGGATTTCATCAGTTATTGTGTTCCTGACACCCCTTCCTCTTCCCCGTCCTCTCCTTCTCCCACGTCCTACTTCACCTCTTCCTCCTCTTACTTCTTCACCTCCTCGTCCTACTCTTCCTCGTGCTCCTCTAGTTCTCACCCCTCTTACTCGCTGTCCAATATTGGCCTCCATTGTTGTCCAAACCAAATGTTTACCTGTTGCCTATTTATAGTGCTCAAGCTCTGATTTGTAAGTGAACTCATTATCTGAAAGTGTTTTCACGTGTCAATGTGGAAAGGCAATTGGCGAAATAGTGTAGCAATGTAGAGACCAATGTTTACAGTTTTGCTAGAAGTGTGTTATTAAATTGCAAACTGAGTGTAAAGCAGAGAACGTGCATTCAGTTTGGCACACTTGGTAAATGCATTGGCTACAAGTGTTAATGGTTTCAGAGATAGTGCTTCAAGAATCACTGTTAGTGTTTAAGCATTCAGAAAAAACTGTAAATGCAGAGCTAAAGTCCACAAACAATATCCTTGCATTCGTCTTTGGGTTATTGAGGTGTTTGAGAATGTAGTGTAGGCCCATGCTGATAGCGTCCTCCACAGACCTGTTAGTTCTGTAGGCAAACTGCAGTGGGCCGAGAGGGGTGTCAGTAATGGTTTTGAGATTTTCCCCATAGGAATGGATGAACAAACCAGAGATAACTCATTTGTGTTTTTTAGGACTGGCGAGCCCTATCACAGATGATCCATCATATTGATCACATGCTCTAGTGGCCGCTCTAAGGATGAAAATAAATATCTTCAAAAATGGAAGGCAGTTGGGAGGAAGCAAGATCAGGTGGGACCATTCTAGCCAATGAGAGTGCAGATACACTGTGAACTCTGACATGTATTTTTAACATGTATTTAACTAGGCAAGTCAGTTAAGAACAAATTCTTATTTACAATGACAGCCTACCCTGGCCAAACTCTAACCCGAACGAAGCTGGGCCAATTGTGCACTGCCCTTTGGGACTCCCAATCATGGCCAGTTGTGATACCAGGATCGAACCAGGGTCTGTAATGACACCTCTAGCACAGAGATGCAGTGCCTTAGACCACTGCGCCACGATATAAAGTGTTTTTTTCTGAAAGTGGCCGGGATGTCACGTGTCCGTGCTACTTATAACTTCTATTCGATCAAATAAACCACACGTTGCAAATAAGCCATTCCATTTTTGTTAACCAAATTCGACACTCTCGTTGACCTCCATACAAAAACTCATCGCTAGGTGAGTGGAAAAAACGCCACCTGCTGGAGAAGACAGATTTTGGGCCCAATTATAACTCGCGCTTTGCCTTTTACTCTGCTATACAGGCGTCATACTGAATCGATTCAATTATGCTGAGCCGCAAGACACCGGTCTATGGCCAGTAAGGTGAACGGGCAAAAGTGGTGAGGGAGGAATGCCTTTATCAAATCTAACAGTAATCTGCACCGCTCGGCCATGTTGTCAACAAGGCAGCATGGTGCATTGGCCAGAAACATACATCTCTTTTACATAAAATATATGTTTACATTTTAAAACTAGTTATCATTGGGAAGGCAGATAAAGCGTTTTTATCAAAAGCAATCACGTTTGCATGTTAAAACACAGAATTCTACTCATTACTCATCGTGCATAATGACATCACTTTTGGTTTGAGTCGACTTCGCCGTGGACTTTGAACGGGGCACCTGGCTCACGCCTTTTCCAAAACCCTTAGCCCTTTTCCAAAACGAATGCAATCAACTTTCACCCTGTGCAAAACACGCCTATCCTGGAGCCCGGGCAATATTAATCGAATCCCCTCACTGTTACACGCTTTTTGACGTTCCGCTAGGGAGGGCTCGAGACCTGACTGGAGAAGCACGGTTGTCTGACAAGAGACGGTTGCTTGGTCTGCTGCTAGCCTTGCGGTTTGAGTTCCAGAGTTAGAGCAAACGTGTTTGATAGCTTCATTAATCTATTGTAAAAGTAAATAGCTTCGACCAGAAAATCCGTCTGTTAATTTGCACAAACTGTGGTAGCTAGCCGAAACCCTCAGACCGTTATCACATTATTCTGAGTGAAGAGGAGACACTGAGTGAGCTAGCTATTAAAGACACTTAGAAAGCTAACCGGCTGGCTGGCTAGCAAATTTACTAATTCAAACTTTCTACCTCATCGGGGACAAACACAGGACCGTTATCCAGCGATATAAACAGCTGTACTTCATTGAACAACTACCGTTGCATTGAGATAACAAGTACATCTGCAATATTTGCGAATTCGGGCACCATGTTTAAAAGGGATGGCAAGAAGGACCCAGAACTATTCCAAAATGTCTCTGAAGGGCTGAAAAAACTGTACAGGACCAAACTCTTTCCATTGGAAGACACCTACCGCTTCCACGATTTCCATTCACCCGCTTTGGAAGATGCCGACTTTGACAACAAGCCTATGGTGCTCTTGGTTGGCCAATACTCTACAGGTAAAACCACATTTATCCGGCATCTAATGGAGCAAGATTTCCCCGGCATGCGGATAGGGCCCGAACCGACCACCGACTCCTTCATAGCGGTCATGCATGGAGAGCAGGAGGGGCTGATCCCAGGCAACGCTCTAGTAGTTGACCCCAAGAAACCCTTCAGAAAACTCAACGCTTTTGGCAACGCTTTTCTTAACCGGTGAGTACCAGTCCAGTGTAACTACTTAGCGAAATACTAGTTTATTTGGACAGCTAACTGGGAATATTTTATGAATTCCCCCAGCCAGGGAATTAAAAAGATGGCCTGAGTTAGCACTTTTGGTGGATAGCTAACGTTAGCTAGCTCTTCTCTATTGATTCTCATTTGCTCGAGAATCATCGGATAATCATTTAACTTTTTTTTCTCTCCATATATTCATATTTGGTATCTTATTCATTCTTATCCTCGGTTCAGTGTGTGACAGTATGGAGGGGAGTGTTTGTGTTGAACGTTGAAGCCCATGTCCTTTGACTGAGACTGATCGAGTTAACAAGTTTACTACCTGAACAAAATACCCCTCCCCTCCTATCTATGCTTTCATAATACTCTCACACAGAGCTGTCATGGGAGTATGACGAATATTATTAAGGTCGTCTCTTAAAAAGTGAAATGGGGTGTGGTCAATAGGTCCATCCTGTTTTGACATCACCTTGCAATCAACTTCTGTACATTAATGTAAGAGCTGGCATAGCTTATGTAAGAAATGAGAATCAACTCTGATAGTAGCTAGACTATTACCCTTACTCTGACTGAGAGAAAATGTGTGATCTATTAATTACACTGTATGTATTGTAAGTATGATAATTGTATTGCAGAATGTCTCCCCTCAGAGGACCCATTGACACAGCCTCTGTCCTGGTACAAGCTGCGGAAGCGGCTGTCGGGTTTGATCAATTATTAACTGGTGCTGCTTTCATTGTTACATTGATTCATGCAGAATACCTGGACAGACAGGGTAGAGTAGTACTTTACTAATCCCAATTTTGGACATTATTTTATCACTTCAGCATCAAATTGGTTAAATTACAAAGACCGGACCCGTATCAGTGAAAAAAAGGCATGATAAAACACCTGCATGTTAATAGCCAATAAATATGTAGTCTATCCTCCTGGGAAACTGCAACAAGTCATTAGAGGCATCATAAATTTGTAATTTACACAACAATTCTACAATGTTGTATCCTGACCAACTATTGTTTTATTTAATGTATAACTGATATCAGAAACATACTCATAATCTTTACAGTGGATTGTCAGGTATGGACCTTTTGCTTCACTAAAACTATGCTAAATCATGACCATTGCTCTGTGAATCATTTCACTTGCAACAGTCTATGGCGATTCCATGCCAGTGGGAGTGGAAAATATTTTTGGAATCTCGGATTGATCCAGCAATTCTCACAGTTCCTCCCATGAGGTTTCTATGTTTGACATGCATTTTAACATTTGTATCACAAACCATTTTTGAGGAAATCATGATGGAAGTGGCCCTTTTTTAGACCTATACATTCAAATCAAATTGTATTTTTCACATGCGCCGAATACAACACCTTTATCATATGTGAACCGTATATGATACAGACAACATCTTCGTGTCATACTACTTATAGTGTGCGCTAATTTATGGAGTACGTCTAGATGATGAAATACACCTTTTCGCATTCATTTAT
Organism: Salvelinus alpinus; assembly: GCF_045679555.1. Classification (NCBI taxonomy): domain Eukaryota; kingdom Metazoa; phylum Chordata; class Actinopteri; order Salmoniformes; family Salmonidae; genus Salvelinus; species Salvelinus alpinus. The sequence continues at coordinate 29,104,609 of NC_092109.1, read as the reverse complement.
TCAACATAAAAAATATGAATGTCAACTCAAATGGTTTATAGCTAGGTGGTGACAGATTTTCAGGCGATTATTAACAAATCCACATATAGAACATTTGTATTTTCCCACCAATTGTGCGTTTCCACCAAAACGATAATAAAATAAATCACGTCCCTGAACCAACACTTGCACTTGACTCCCCTCTACTGATAGTTTTGCCACAAACCGTTGCGTTAAATGGCAAATGTGCCTACTCTGGACTGGTCTTGGCACTTGTGCTCTAGCCAACAGCTCGCAGATACAGTGGGTAGGCTAGTCTACATGATGAGAATATTTTTCTGTCGAAGGGTTGTCAAGCATTGATCATCATGTCAACAGAATAAGACTCACCTCCATTTTCTCACATAATTAAATATATTAGTTAGGTTACACATTGAGCTGTGCTACTGTAGCTACATTTTGTGACTACCTGGACTGTGTGCATCACTTTATCATGCATTCCAGTAGTGCATATGGAAAATAACGTTTTTGGGTGGCAGTTGAAAAGCAGATGTAGGCTTATCATTTGCTTTGTGTAAAATGTTTTTATATATATATTATACTCACACACTCTTATGGATTTTGAAATATGAGAACAGAAAGACTGTACAACCCCAACCCCCTTACTTAAAATTGCCTTTGAAAGTTGAGGTGGATGTGTCATGTCACATGTCAGTGTTTTTAGCACTGTGTTCAGAACAACTCTATTTTCAATCAGTTGTGCTTTTCCCTTGGGCGTGACCCAAGTTGACACTAGCCTGCCACTTGAGGAATGGGATCCTCTGTATTGAATGTTGTCATGTGGAGGGAGTGGGGACTGGGGTTTTAACAGTAAGAGGGAGTGGTGATGCTCTCCTGGGGAAGCGCTGATAAAAAGCTACAATATCGGTACTTACCAGCTGAGTTTATACTTGGCTCTATGCGACTGTTACCCCCTGCCCTGAAACATTTGGCTCGTTAATTCACTATTTTAGTGCAGGGGTTCTTAAACTCTTTCTGTGTCTGTGGACTGGTCAGGCTTTCTGAGCAGAAAGGCCAGAGTCAGACACTTACTTCAGCTTTGCCTTGGCAGAAAGAACTCGGGTACTGAATCAGCCGTTTCTCCTTCAAACAATAGGCAGCTCATTGACCCGTAACGTGTTTCCTTTCTCTCTTGGCAATCATGCACAGCACTGTTATCCATAACCTTGCCGTTCTAGCCAGCCCCACTCTGCTGCATCTCTCAACCCCTAAACCCCCTAACAGTACTCCAGATGCATGATGAACCTGTCAGAGTGGTGTATGCTGCTGCTGTCAATGCCTCCCAGAGCCCCCTTTCTGTTTTTGAGTTTACAGCTCACACACAGACCACGTCCGTTGGCAACCGAGCCAAGGGAACGCCAGGAATTCGGGATGAGAGTAGATGTGGGAAAAAAATTGAGGGAGCGGAGACTCTGAGGAAGAGACCCAACATAAATGGGGCTGGGGGAAATCTAAGGGAAACATCCAGGAAGGGTGGGTGTGTCGTGACGATAAGGGCTGCCTCTGGCTGAGTGATATGTGGAGGGTTGCAATTGAGGGGTTAGTGTTTTTCTTTTTTTAATGTTATTTAATTTTATGACTGCAACCGGCAAGTATGTTTTAGGATTGGGTGATGGTGGCTGTGTGAGCGACATGGAGTGGTTTAGTCAGAAGTTATGCATACGCATCCAGATACACTGAGGAAACTTTTTCCATGATCAGATGAGGTAAGGGGTTAGAAAGATAAGACCTCTGCCATAATAAGGGAATTCCTGCCACTCTGTCACATTGAGGGGAGGGGAAAGCGATAATCACTTTTTCCAGTATGCTCTGCTTTTTGCCATTACTCTCATTTCTAAGAAAATGAGCTCATGTACAGGTTCACTATATCATTCCACTGAAGGCCCTTCACACAAGACTCTACTACATTTGAATTGCCTGACAGCGGATAGATAAGTCTATCTCGTCTTGTAAATGTCTAGTTTGCCAACTAAATGTACTGACTGCCTCTGAGGGTGGATGAAAAATGAAAGCTGCTTCAAGTACATGGTGTTCAAATAATCATGCAGGAGTCATGTGTTTATTGTTCTCCGGTGTTAAGGCCTAGCTAGCTGCCCAACATTTCCACAAGTGATTTTATTGAGCTCTTTCTCTAAATAGTTTTATAACAGAGTGGACAAAGTGTGTGGGTGTGCTCATTGTATTGAGTGTAACGTATGGTTTTGTGCCTTGATTTGGAGGGTCTCCAAAAACAATAGTCAGTCTATTTCTAGAGGAGCTGGACAGCTCAGATACAGCTCCTCATCTATTGTCTTGTAAGATGTCGGAGGATGTAGGTTTGCATCAAAGCTCAGTTCCAGTAATTTACTTGTCATCAGAACTTATAAATAAGCATAAATTAGATCAAATGTGTTGATAATGTGAATGGAAAAACAGGATCAACTAAACTATATATAAACGAGGGAATGTTTATTGGTTGCTCAGGGGGTAGAGGGGAATTCAGATGTGTGGAATAAATTTGACTAGTTGTGGAAAATACTGGAGATTAAGAAAAGGTCAGGAGTATGCGCTACATGCCAAACAGGTGTGGTTAGATTACAATATCATTTTTCTGAACATTGTAAACACAAAATAAATTATAAGCATACCAGATTTTTTTGTTTTTGTAAAGCCTTTATTAGAGAAAAAAGTTGCATTAATTTGTGAATTCAATTTCTGAAGTGGAACGGTTTAGGCCTATTTATTGTTTACGTTAATTATTCAATGGTTGCCTTATTTTTTTTAAACTAAAATGCTTGATTGCATTTCAAACTGACTTGTGTGATGACATGAACAAATAATTGATTGATACAGTAGCCTATATAAGTATTGAGATATAGGCCTAAGTTACGGTATTAAAACTAAACAGGATGCGCTCTACAGCTCGATGGTGATTATACTAAGCCTGCTAATGATAATGACATTACTTATTATAACGATTGATGACAATAATAAGACAAATTTGTGAAATTGTTTATACGACATGTTGTTTTTTTTCTCCCCTCATCAATCCACACACCACCACATAATGACTAGGCAATTTTTGCAAATGTATTAAAAATATAAAACACACATTTACATAAGTATTCAGACCCTTTGCTATGAGACTTGAAATTGAGCTCAGGTGCATCCTGTTTCCATTGATCATTCTTGATGTTTCTACAACTTGATTGGAGTCCACCTGTGGTAAATTCAAATGATTGGACATGATTTGGAAAGGATCACACCTGTCTATATAAGGTCCCACAGTTGATAGTGCATGTCAGAGCAAAAACCAAGCCATGAGTTCGAAGGAGTTGTGCGTAGAGCTCTGAGACAAGATTGTGTTGAGGCACAGAACTGGGGAAGGGTACCAAAACATTTCTGCAGCATTGAAGGTCCCCAAGAACACAGTGGCCTCCATTCTTAAATGGAAGAAGTTTGGAACCACCAAGGCTCTTCCTAGAGCTGGCCGCCCGGCCAAACTGGGCAATCGAGGGAGAAGGGCCTTGGTCAGGGAGGTGACCAAGAACCTGATGGTCACTCTGACAGAGCTCTAGAATTACACTGTGGAGAGCTTGAGAGGATCTGCAGAGAAGAATGGGAGAAACTCCCCAAATACAGGTGTGCCAAGCTTGTAGCGTCGTACCCAAGGAGACTCGAGGCTGTAATCGCTGCCAAAGGTGCTTCAACATAGTACTGAGTAAAAGGTCTGAATACTTATGTAAATGTGATATTTCTTTTTAAATATATTAGAAAAAATGCATAAACTAGTTTTTTCTTTGTCATTATGGGGTATTGTGTGTAGGTTGGGGGGGGAACAATTCAATCCATTTTAGAATAAGACTGTAACGTAACAAAATGTGGAAAATGTCAAGGTCTGAATACTTTCAATGCACTGTATATATGGATGATTTATAAAGCCAGGCACTTAACATTTTAGGGTATTGATTATAGACATAAGTTGGTTTCCTCTCACTGTTCTTAGACAATTAAGGCAAGGGCTGTTTTCTCGTCTCCTAACTCTTTGTTGGTGACTCCGCCGCATGGTTCTCAACACCAATATGCTTGTTAACTTTGCTATTATGCACATACCAGCATGGTCTAGGAAGGTGCCAATTCAACAGCGCAATTATGTTTCAGAACCGCGGACAGCTACCACTATCCAACGCAGGAGAACGCGCATTTGTTATAGAATAATATACTTTTATTTGTGTTGCACCATTCTTACATAATATAACTATACAATTTCAGTAGCATGTCTTAGACTAATAGATCACATCACTAATGTGCCATCCCCACGGCATTCACAATGGATTAGTCCACTCAGACAGGCACCAATCAAACAGGTGTCAGGTACACCATGATTTTAGTAAAACATTATTGCAACTGCTCGACTGAAGAAATGCTGGTCGACCAAACAATCAACCATTCAACTAAATGGGGTCTGCCCTACTACATATCAACGCTCTGCATCTTTCTCCCAGGTTTGTGTGTGCTCAGATGCCCAACGCTGTATTGGAGAGCATCAGCATCATCGACACCCCAGGAATCCTGTCTGGAGAGAAGCAAAGGCTCAGCAGAGGTTGGTGCTTTACCTCCTATTTTTCATTATTTTACCCCATCTTTCTTCACTTTCTGCATTCTTCTCTCTCCCCACTCTCAATGACTGTCCTTTATTCCTCTCCCCCCTCTCAATGACTGTCCTTTATTCCTCTCCCCCCTCTCAATGACTGTCCTTTATTCCTCTCCCTTGTTCATTTCCTCTCCTGCTCTCCATCTTATCTGTCCATATTCTGTCTCGTGATTTTTTTATTTTTTTTTGTGCCTTTGAGAATGCAGATTCATACTGTTGGCATTTCGGACACACCCGTAGTGAAGCAGAGGAATGAAATTGAATAAGTTGCATTACCAGAGCATAACACAGCATGTATTTTTAGCCGTCCTGTTTATATTACTGCAGAACAGCCTACACTGATTTCTAGGCTGAATTCCTGTGTGTGTGATCTGCGTCAGAAGACGACTACCTCCTATATATGGTCCTAGGGCAAGTGCATTGGGTGGAGATATAGCCTAGTGGTTTTGTTCAGGAAACAATTGTTCACCTTTTTGTTTAGAATGTAGGGTGTTAAGCGGTGTTACCTTCCTGTTGGGAGTGTGTGTGTGCTGCAGAAGAGAGGATGTCAGAACCTCTCCACGACCCTGCCCCCCTCATGTTGAACAGAGTGACAGAATGTGTGTGAGTGCCATCCCACTCCCAAGATAAATGTCCTGACAGAGAGGAAGGCCATCAGGGGCCAGGAAACGGTGGGAGCCTCGGAGGGAAAGGGCTGGAGGATGGATGGTTAGGGCAAAACACTGACTCCTGAGCAGGATGACGGGGAGAGTTGCTAGTTTAACTCAATGTTGAGCCTGGAACTTTTTGACTTCATCCAAAGCATACATTGAGTTCTAGGTATGTGTTTTTACACACACTTTCAGGGATGGGCAAAAGACTAGGCTTGTGGGTGCCCTAGAGCATGTGTTTGTGAGTCTCCCCTTTCCAGCTACACCCTGACTGGTTCACCCTTCACTTTTCAACTTGGTGCGAGCACTTTCATATGTTCTACCCTGGTTAAATAAAATAAATATCCTGGTCCTTACACCTTAGCAGATTAGTCACCTTGGGTGTGAGGATGCTAGCATGGTCACTCCAGGGTAAAACAGCCTCCTGGGGATAGAAAAGAGATGCAGTGGTAGGTAGAAGGTGAGAAAACTGAGGCTTTTATAGTTGGTCTTTTACTAAAACCTTGGTGGTATAAAAGTAGACTTGTCACGTTTCATGAACTCTTTGATGTTGAGTGCTGAAGGCAGGAGATCGAATGAGTGTTTGAAGTCCAGCGGAATTGATGAGTGGAATGATGGTGTGCTGTACCGTCCTTGACTTTAGGTGGGAGAGTCAGGGACTGGGACATTGCAACAGGGCTTTCATGCACTTACTGGAGAGAGTATTGAACACCTCAGTACCCACGAGTCACATGAGCACCATGGTGAAGTAAAATTGGGCAGGCCAGAATGGATTTGAATTCACATTCTGACAGTATATTGAACCAGGGTTGATGAAACTGGGGTTACAACAGTTTGTAGAGTGCTTATTGTGGTCAGAATACATTTTTCATTAGGCAATAGTGGGGCCAGTTGCTACAATGGGGAAGCCCTGCTACAAGCATTAGTCACTGATGGAAAATAGGAGGTTGTTAGTTGTATTTTCCCCAAGCTGTCCTCTTATCTCTCTATAACATACATACTACACAGACACGGGCTAAAACACACATAGGAAACACGCATAGGAAACACACACACACACACTCATAGGAAACCCACACCATAGTCAATCCAGGGTCACTGCAGTACACTTCCCCATTGTCCCTGTGACTGTGGCACATGTCCAAATTGAACGCTGTCAGTCCATCTCCCTTCACAAATTCTCTCATCCCACTCCAAACTACTTTCCCTTTCATCCTTTTGTTTTCATTTTCATTGAATAACTCTGTTAACAGACTGGCTTTGTTGGCCATTATTTCTTTACCCAAACCTAGCTGAAATTCCAGATGTCTGATTAAAACTATGCTACAGCATCCATTTAGTGACCATTACTTTCCACCTTTCAGAATGAATACGTTTGTAGGGTCAACAGTTTGTATTAAATGTATAATTTATCACTCACATGCTCATTTCTGTCCGATAAGCACCAACGATGTGCTACATTGTTGTAGCATTTCTGACAATGCTAACATCTTTTCAGACACATCTGAGTTCTAAAACTGGACCAAAGCAATTGAGTTGCGCATTAACAGTGCAAGTAGCTAGTTAACACCAGTCGGATGAGAGGCAAGCTACACGCAAAGGAATCTAACTATTTTGCTATGGCAGGTTTTTCACATGGCTGAAGTCATTTGTGTAAACTGTTGGTCTTTGACACTTGCGCGTAATAAGCACAAATAGCATAGCAAACGTCCTTGGCTTATATTGCCAGTTGGCTAGCCAACTAACTTTAGCCAGTAACGTTAGCTAGCACCAAGGCTGTAATGTTAGCTGAATGGACGGATCATGCACCGGCACAGTATAGCTATCCCGCATTCTTCCACAAACAAATCACAGTTCCTAGTCAATGCGCAACTTTGGGAAACTGCCACGCATTTTACATGCAATGGTTAAAACAAAGTTCAATCAGTACTGAGTGAATGAAGAACAAGTGTCCTGTCATCACCAGACTGTCAATTTTAAATAGTGTCAAGATAATGCGTTCATGACAGGGTTTGTAGTGTAATGTAGTGTTTTAGATGGTAGACAGCAAACCGGATGTCATTGTTTTCAATGCGAGCATAATGGTAAATGCCTTTGAGGTCAGCCACCACGGTAGACGGGGCTTGCCGCCAGAGTTCAAATGTTTCCACTTTTGCCGTTTGCCATAGTGTTGTTTTCTACCGGATGTTGATTGGTTTGTTTACTGAAAGAACCATAGCAATGCATACTGGCTTGCCTTTGACGTCAGTCTTTCATGCTTTCTTGTTCCACTATGCCGACTGGTATGTTTTTACATCCTAAGTCTAAATGCAGCATAACACGGAACCCAAACCGACTGCGCGTGTGCGCCATCGTGCATAAATTTATTTTGTCCCCTCACACCAAACGCGATCACGACACGCAGGTTAAAATATCAAAACAAACTCTGAACCAATTATATTAATTTGGGGACAGGTCGAAAGCATTAAACATGTATGGCAATTTAGCTAGCTTGCACTTGCTGGCTAATTTGTCCTATTTAGCTAGCTTGCTGTTGCTAGCTGATTTGTCCTGGGATATAAACATTGAGTTGTTATTTTACGTGAAATGCACAAGGTCCTCTACTCCGACAATTAATCCACACATAAAACGGTCAACTGACTCGTTTTTAGTCATCTCTCCTTTTTCCAGGGTTTTTCTTCTTTGACTTTATAATGCAATTGGCAACTTTCACAAATTAGGTGCATTACCGCCACTGACCTCATTCGTCTTTCAGTCACCCACGTGGGTATAACCAATGAGGATATGGGAGAGGCAGGACTTACAGCGTGATATGCGTCAGAACAAGAACTGACTTCAGATTTAGCCCTTGGCAATGCAGACGCTCGTTGGCGCGCATAATAATTGAATAACATAGATTTCAAAATTTATTTTGCAACGCTCGCACATACGATGCAGTCAGCGTAAGCGTTAACGTTACAGCCATGGAATCTGAAGGGTTACCACAGCCACAAAGTCAAAATTGGTTATTGTAAAAATTCATAAATATTAGCTTTTTGGTTTTAATTTATGGTTGGGGCTAGACATAAGGTAACCTGTGTGGGTAGGTTTAAAATCAGATTTTAAGATGCGAAATGGTAGAAATAGGCAGGGTTTTAACCATTTCTCTTTCATGTATTGTTTTGACACCCCAGTCCCAACAAGCGCACACACACGTATGTTGTGTGCTTATTAGGTGGCTCTTCAGAGCATTGCTGAGTTGCAATGGACAGGGACTGTGGTGTGTGTGTGTGTGTGTGTGTACTAGTGCGCGCGTCTTGCCAATAGTGTGTGTTTGCGGCCCGCAATTCAGACCTCGAGCATCCCATTGGGTTCCTGATATCTAACTAGCTAGCACAGTGTCCTTTGCTCCTGCATGCTAACCACCTGCAAAGTACGCTGTCTACTGGTGTGCGAGCTAGCTAACAATTCCGCCTGCTGTGTACTGAAGTCCTACTTATCTAGCTAGCAACCAGTGTCCTTCGCTAACGCCTACCAAACACCTGCCTTCGCCGTCGTTCACAGAACTGCAGGAAAACAGTGTCCGACAAGCTGGGGTGAAGGACACTGTCTACTGTTGTCCTAGCTAGCTACCAACCAGCGTTGTTGCCCCCACCTTTTCTTCTGTGGAGTTTATCGGCAGTTGGCATCCAACGTTATGGTGAGTTACCATCTACTTTACTGGAGTGCTCCCGCCTGTGTACCGGAGTCCTAGCTTAAAAAATGACCAATAGAAGTATAAAAAATGCCCAGATGCACTCCACCCCTACGGTACATCCCAGGGACACACTGTTTAGTGGCAGGGTAGTGGATTGTGTTCCCTGAAATGCGTACACCAGCTGATTGATGGAGCATAAGGCCCTCAATGCACTAGTTTATCCTCTGGAACATCCAGCTCCTACGCTGTGCGATATCAGAGAAGACCACCGTTGTCCCGGGAAACCTTTGGATGACCAAATCCGTGCATCTGCCACACCAGTGCCGTCCCCTAGGTGTATCCCAAGTCGTTTCCATCGAGGGGGGTGACTAGGATGTCATGGCGAGAAGTAGCACAGGCACTCTGCTGGTGCAGTACACAGAGCGGTTTGTGCCACTTCATGCCTTGCTCTCCGAGCCACCTAATGTGACCGTCAATAATGTATGTAAATGGTTGATGGGTAGGCTACATATTGATTATTTTTATTTTCCAGGAGCTTGCTCGATTTGTATTTTTTTCCAGTTAACTCCATATTGGCTTAAATGGGTTTCTGTTTTTTTGCATCCCTCTGAAAAATCTGCTATTTTAATATTAAATAAATATTAATTACTACACTTTCTGTTGCCATTTGTCATTGTGTATTTTTACTTATGTATTGCTGTGCTATAATGTAATCACCTTCCAATGTAAAACCATGGATATTCAAAGCAAAAACATTTTTAAGTGAGAAGTACGCATCAGTCTTAAACGAAATAGGAAATTCACATGAGCACCACAATGCCTACTTCACCCATGCTCTACCAAGGTTTTCCAGCACACAGCTTTGACCTCCTACAGCAGCTTTGTTGGTCTATTGTACTTCAAACAATGTGTATGCAGGTTGCTTAGGATTCAAACCTACTTAAACAGCCTAATTCTTCAGTGGAATAACTTTAGTGTCCTGCTATTAAAATGTTTATAAATTGGGTGGTTCAAACCCTCAATGATTGTCTGAAAGTCATGGTGTATCAGACCACGGGAATGACAAATTACTTTTTACTGTTCTAATTACCTTGGTAACCAGTTTATAAAAGCAATAAGGCACTTCCGGGGTTTGTGGGATATGGCCAATATACCATGGCTAATGGCTCTATCCAGGCACTCCGCTTTGCGTAGTGCATAGGAACAGCCATATACCACACCCCTCCGTGCCTTAATGCTTAAATATACACGGAGTCAACAAAACAAAAAAACGTAATATTGAGTTGCACCCCTGTTTTTAATAAATTAGTAAACATTTCCCAAAAAAATTATGCTTTGTCATTATGGGGTATTGTGTGTAAATTGAAACCATTTTAGAATAAGGCTGTAACTTAATGTGGAAAGTCAAGGGGTCTGAATACTTTCCAAATGCACTGTATATAGATGTCCTAGCCTACCCCTTTCCGGTAATGAATTCAATGCAGTATTAGCTTTAACTTCTTACGGCTGAAATCCCATTAACGGGATCGATTTGACAACAACCAGTGAAAGTGCAGGGCGCCAAATTCAAACAACAAATCTCATAATTAAAATTCCTCAAACATACAAGTATTATACACCCTTTTAAAGATAAACTTGTTGTTAATCCCACCACAGTGTCCGGTTTCAAAAAGGCTTTACGGCGAAAGCATACCATGCGATTCTGTTAGGTCAGTGCCTAGTCACAAAAAACACAGCCATTTTTCCAGCCAAAGAGAAGTCACAAAAAGCAGAAATAGAGAAAATTAATCACTAACCTTTGATCTTCATCAGATGGCACTCATAGGACTTCATGTTACACAATACATGTATGTTTTGTTAGATAAAGTTCATATTTATATCCAAAATCTCAGTTTACATTGGCGCGTTATGTTCAGTAATGTTTTACTTCCAAAACATCCGGTGATTTTGCAGAGAGCCACCTCAATTTACAGAAATACTCATCATAAATGTTGATGAAAATACAAGTGTTATGCATGGAATTAAAAATATACTTCTCCTTAATGCAACCGCAGTGTCAGATTTCAAAAAAGCCTTACAGTGAAAGCACACCATGGAATAATCTGAGTACAGCGCTCAGCCACCAAAACAAGCCTTACAGATACCCGCCATGTTGTGGAGTCAACAGAAGTCAGAAATAGCGTTTAGTTCACAAATTCACAAGGCGCAGGCACTTAGTCCAGACTAAGTCAAAACAGTTCCATTACAGTTTGTAGAAACATGTCAAACGATGTATAGAATCAGTCTTTAGGATGTTTTTATCATAAATCTTTAATAATATTCCAACCGGACAATTCCTTTGTCTTTAGAAATGAAAGGGAACGCAGCTTGGTCTTGGTTGCTCGCGTGACTTAGCTCATGGCATTCTGCCAGACCCCTTAGTCAAACAGCTCTTATTCGCTCCCCCTTCACAGTAGAAGCCTGAAACAAGGTTCTAAAGACTGGTGACGTCTAGTGGAAGTAGGAAGTGCAATCGGACCAAATTTACACTATCTTGGATAGGCATATACTTTAAAATCTACAAACCTCAGATTTCCCACTTCCTGGTTGGATTTCTTCTCAGGTTTTTGCCTGCCATATGAGTTCTGTTATACTCAGACATCATTCAAACAGTTTTAGAAACTTCAGAGTGTTTTCTATCCAAATATACTAATAATATGCATATCTTAGCTTCTGGGCCTGAGTAGCAGGCAGTTTACTCTGGGCACGCTTTTCATCTGAATGTGAAAATAGCTCCCCCAGCCATAAGAAGTTAATTATGGGTTATGCATAATAAGCTTAACTTATATCCTCTCTCTTGTGCAAGCACCTGTGCTCTGCTGGCCTCTTCTTTAACAAATGCTCCTTAGCTCTTGGAGTCCCATGCAGAAAAAGCTAGACCAGAATAGCTTGCTGGACATTATTTTTCTTATACCAATAGACTATTCGAAGAGGGACGCAAGCTCTTTTTTGCCTAATGTTAAATATAGCAGCCCAATAGAACTCACAGGTACGTTAAAAGGAGTGAACCCGTGATGGTGGTAGGCTATAGCAGTTATTTATTTAGACCCATAACCATTCAATCTTCTTGAAAAGAAGTGAAAGTCTTCTGCATCTAGTTCTAGTCCTATATTATTCAAGGATGTCATTCGAATGAAGATGAGGACAAACATATTTAACTTCTGAAAGCGAGGAATGAATGAATGAATGAAGCAACAATGGAGAGGAGGAAGGCTAAAAACGTTAGGCGAAATATTGTGTGTGTGCGTCAGCCTACTAATTATACAATTAGGCCCTATGTTTCAATTTCGCTAACCTATACTTGTGACTTTGCAGGCCTCGTGCTTCACCAGAATCGCATGTTCTCTTCTGCTTTGTCATAGTTTGAACCATGTGCGTAATTCCACTCCCTATAATACAGTTCACACTCAAAGATTAGCCTACTGGAGCTAGTTTCATTTATTTACCGAATACGGCATATATACAAAGTATTTTTCAGCCACAACCGTTGCTGACCGGTGTATACAATATAAGACACAGCCTTGCAATTTCCATAGATAAACATTGCCAGTAGAATGGCCTTAATGAAGAGCTGTGACTTTCAACGTAGCACCGTCATAGGATGCCAGCGTGTCAAATTTCTGCCCTGCTAGAGCTGCCCCGGGTAACTAAGTGCTGTTATTGTGTGGTGGAAATGTCTAGGAGCAACAACGGCTGAGCTGCAAACTGGTAGGCCTCACAAGCTCGCATAACGGGGCCGCCAAGTGCTGAATGAAGCGCGTAGCCCCTTAGTTCCAGTGAAGGGAAATCTTAATGCTACAGCATACAATGGTATTCTAGATGATTCTGTGCTTCCAACTTTGTGGCAACAGTTTGGGTAAGGCCCTTTCCTGTTTCAGCATGACAATGCCCCCGCGCACAAAGCAAGGTCCACACAGAAATGGTTTGTCAAGATCAGTGTGGAACGCGCATGGTCAGGTCATGATAGACCTGACTAATTCCTTCTCCTTCGGCCCCACTTCACAGTAGATGCATCAGACAAGGTTCTACAGACTGTTGACATCTAGTGGAAGCTGTAGGAAGTGCAAACTCATCCATATCCCACTGTGTATTCAATAGGGACTTGGTTGAAAATCAACCAACCTCAGAATTCCCACTTCCTGTTTGGATTTTTTCTCAGGTTTTTGCCTGCCATATGAGTTCTGTTATACTCACAGACATCATTCAAACAGTTTTAGAAACTTCAGATTTTTCTATCCAATACTAATAATAATATGCATATATTAGCAACTGGGACTGAGGAGCAGGCAGTTTACTATGGGCACCTCTGGGCACCTGTCATCCAAGCTACTCAATACTGCCCCTGCAGCCATAAGAAGTTCAATTGTTTTACTTAGGTCAAATGTTTATGGTAGCCTTCCACAAGCTTACGACAATAAATTGGGTGAATTTTGGCCCATTCCTCCTGACAGAGCCAGTTGTAACAGAGTCAGGTTTGTTGGCCTCCTTGCTCGCACACACTTTCAGTTCTGCCCACAAATTTTCTATGGGATTGAGGTCAGGGCTTTGTGATGGCCACTCCAATACCTAGATTTTGTTGTCCTTAAGCCATTTTGCCACAACTTTGGAAGTATGCTTGGGGTCATTGTACATTTGGAGACCCATTTGCAACCAAGCTTTAACTTCCTGACTGATGTCTTGAGATGTTGCTTCAATATATCAACATAATTTCCCTCATGATGGCATCTATTTTGTGATGTACACCAGTCCTTCCTGCAGCAAAGCACCCCCACATGATGCTTCCACCCCCATGCTTCACGATTTGGATGGTGTTCTTCGGCTTGCAAGCCTCCCCCTTTTTCCTCCAAACATAACGATGGTCATTATAGCCAAACGGTTCTATTTTTGTTTCATCAGACCAGAAGACATTTCTCTAAAAAGTATGATTTTTGTCCCCATGTGCAGTTGCAAACCGTAGTCTGGCTTTTTTATGGTGCTTTTGGAGCAGTGGCTTCTTCCTTGCTCAGCGGCCTTTCAGGTTATGTCGATATAGGACTCGTTTTACTGTGGATATAGATACTTTTGTACCCATTTCCTCCAGCATCTTCACAAGGTCCTTTGCTGCTGTTCTGGGATTGATTTGCATTTTTCGCGCCAAAGTCTCTAGGAGACAGAATACGTCTCCTTCCTGAGCGGTATGACGGCTGCGTGTTCCTATTGTGTTTATACTTGCGTACTATTGTTTGTACAGATGAACGTGGTACCTTTTAGGCGTTTTGGAAATTGCTCCCAAGGATGAACCAGACTTGTGGGGGTCTACAATTTATTTTTCTTAGGTCTTGGCTGATTTCTTTTGATTTTCCCATGATGTCAAGCAAAGAGGCACCGAGTTGGAAGGTAGGCCTTGAAATACATCCACAGGTACACCTCCAGTTGACTCAAATTACATCAATTAGCCTATCAGAAGCTTCTAAAGTCATGACGTCATTTTCTGGAATTTTCCAAGCTGTTTAAAGGCACAGTCAATTTAGTGTATGTAAACTTCTGACCCACTGGAATTGTGATACAGTGAAATAATCTGTCTGTAAACAATTTTTAGAAAAATTACTTGTCATGCACAAAGTACATGTTCTAACCGACTTGCCAAAACTATTGATTGTTATTAACAAGAAATTTGTGGTGTGGTTAAAAAAACAAGTTTTAATGACTCCAACCTAAGTGTATGTAAACCTCCGACTTCAACTGTAAATGGCTCATCAGGCTCAAGTAGAATCAATGTTTGAATTTTCATGCTGATCAAAGCTCTAATCAACTCCAGGCATTTATGTTTTATAATTCTTTTGAATGACTCTTCCGGTTTCTGTGGGAAATACCGGGTTACCAAGGAGAATAGTGATTTATTTTCGAGATGGGACTTATTTTATATTTACAGTACCAGTCAAGTTTGGACACTTGGGTTTTTCTTAATTTTTTACTATTTTCTACATTGTAGAATAATAGTGAAGACATCAAAACTATGAAATGACACATAGTGAATCATGTAGTACCCAAAAAAGTGTTAAACTCTAAATATATTTGAGATTCTTCAAAGTAGCCACTCTTTGCCTTGATGACAGCTTTGCACACCCTTGGCATTCTCTCAACCAGCTTCACCTGGAATACTTTTCCTACAGTCTTGAAGGAATTCCCACATATGCTGAGCACTTGTTAGCTGCTTTTCATTCATGCTCTGCTGTCCAACTCATCCCAAACCATCTCAATTGTGTTGAGGTCAGGTGACTGGAGGCCAGGGTATCTGATGCAGCACTCCATTACACGCCTTGGTCAAATAGCCCTTACACAGCCTGGATGGGTTTTACAATAGTTCTATTTTTTCTGTTGTATGCCTGTCCTTCCCCTCCCATCTATTTCTGATGTCCATCCGGTTTCATTTCTATTTGCCAAATCTTTCAAACTGTTCTTTCTCAAAAGTTCTTAACCCATATACGTTTTACATTAGTTATCTTGTTATTATTTGCTGTCATTTATCCTAACCTTCGGCTCCATTCAACCCCTCCCATCTATCTCTTAATACCATTGATATTGGATTTCTATATGCCATATTTTTCAACTGTGCTGTGATGTTTCACAAAAGTCCTAAACTTTTCTATTCTCATTGTTTCTACAGATTTGTAAAGTTAATACAAAATGTTTTATTTTATATTATTGATCGATTGACTTCAGATCACCCAGTAGTGCTATTTGCTCCAGGTAAATATTGCAATTCTTCAGCCATTCCTGGCCCTGTGACAGTACCAAAACAAATTATCTAATGATTCAGTCTCTTCGCAGAAAAATCTGCAGAGCTGGGACAGTTTTTATCCCCCATATCAATAACATAAAATTATAATTGACCCCCTTTTTCTCCCCAATTTCGTGGTATCCAATTGTTAGTCGTTACTGTCTTGTCTCATCGCTACAACTCCCGTACGGGCTCGGGAGAGACGAAGGTCGAGAGCCATGCGTCCTCCGAGCCGCACTGCTTAACACAGCACGCATCCAACCCGGAAGCCAGCCGCACCAACATGTCGGAGGAAACGGCGTGCTCGATGAGACAAGGATATCCCTACCGGCCTAACCCGGACGACGCTAGGCCAATTGTGCGTCGCCCCATGGACCTCCTGGTTGCGGCCGGCTGCGACAGAGCCTGGGCTCGAACCCAGAGTCTCTGGTGGCACAGCTAGCACTGCGATGCAGTGCCGTAGACCACTGCGCCACCCGGGAGGCCTTATCAATAACATTCTATTGGTTGCAAGAATTGTGTATAATTTAAATTGAAAAATTTAAACGTTTTGAGTATCAGTTCATTAACCATGTGCGTCAAAAATATCTTCAACTCTTTTGCAATCTATGGCACTGCTATCAATTTTCTGGTCCTTAAATGAAACTGGTATATTTTTTTATTTATTGCAATTTTCCTTAACCAGTCATGGTCTTTTTAATACAGGACCGACATAAGTTCCTTTTTCCCCCTCCCACTTTCCTTTTTCCGCTTTTATAACATTTGGAACATTTTGTAAAATGCTGGGAAAAATATTCAACCCTACTACTGACCCCAAATATTTTATGAAACATTTTTTTTCACAATAACATGTATTTCTAAATAAGGTTTAAGAAAATCTAGGCAGGCACCACATTACTACAAGAAAAAAAACACTCAATCAAGCATGATGGTCTGTAAGTATAAAAGCAAAGCATGTTTTCATATCATTTAACTTTTTAGGGATAGGGTACGGCATTTTCACTTTGGATGAATAGCGTGCCCAGAGTGAACTTCATCCTACTCTGTCCCAGATGCTAATATATGCATATTATTATTACTACTGGATAGAAAACACTCTGAAGTTTCTCAAACTGTTTGAATGATGTCTGTGTATAACAGAACTCATATGGCAGGCGAAAACCTGAGAAAAATCCAACCAGGAAGTGGGATATCTGAGGTTGGTCGATTTTCAACTCATCGCCTATTGAAATCCTGGTGGGATATGGATCTGTTTGCACTTCCTACGGCTTCCACTAGATGTCAACAGTCTGTAGAACGTTGAATGACGCTTCTACTGTGATGTTGAGCCGGATCGGAGCTGTTTGAGTCAGTGGTCTGGCAGAGAGCCAGGTCCTGGTCACGCGCATTCCACATGATATCGACTTGCGTTCCATTACTTCTATAGACCAAAGGAATTCTCTGGTTGGAATGTTATTGAATATTTATGATAAAAACATCCTAAAGAATGATTCTATACTTAGTTTGACAAGTTTATTCGACCTGTAATATAACTTTTTGAAGTTTTCGTCCGACGTTCGCCTGGACCTGCACGAGCGTTTGGATATGTGTACTAAACGTGCTAACAAAAGTAGCTACTTGGACATAAATAATGGACATTATCGAACAAAACAACAATTTATTGTGGAACTAGGATTCCTGGGAGTGCATTCTGATGAAGATCATCAAAGGTAAGGGGATATTTATAATGTAATTTCTGATTTCTGTTGACTCCAACATGGCAGAGAATTTTCTTTCTGACCGCCGTCTCAGATTATTGCATGGTTTGTATTTTCCGTAAAGTTTTTTTGAAATCTGACTCAGGGGTTTCATTAAGAACAAGTATCTTTAATTCTATATAAAACATGTATCTTTCATCAAAGTTTATGATGAGTATTTCTGTTATTTGATGTGGCTCTGCAATTTCTCTGGATATTGGAGGCATTTCTGAACATGGCGCCAATGTAAACTGAGATTTTTGGATATAAATATGCATATTATCGAACAAAACATGCATGTATTGTGTAACATGATGTCCTATGAGTGTCATCTGATGAAGATCATCAAAGGTTAGTGATTCATTTTATCTCTATTTCTGCTTTTTGTGACTCCTATCTTTGGCTGGGAAAATGGCTGTGTATTTTTTGGACTTGGCTGTGATCTAACATAATCATATGTTGTGTTTTCGCTGTAAAGCATTTTTAAAATCGGACACGATGGGTAGATTAACAAGATGTTTATCTTTCATTTGCTGTATTGGACTTGTTAATGTGTGAAAGTTACATATTTCCCAAAAATATTTTTGAATTTCCCGCGCTGCCTTTTCAGCGGAATGTTGTCGAGGGGTTCCGCTAGCGGAACGTGTGTCCTAGAAAGGTTAACCTGCATACACATTGTTTGAATTACAATAGACCAATATAGCTACTGTAGTAGGTCAAAGCACTGTGCTGGAAAACCTTGGTAGAGCATGGGTGGAGTGTAGGTATTGTGGTGCTGATAAATTATTTTTCGTCCTCATACCGATGCCTACATCTCACTTAAAACAGTTATTTTTTTTTGTAGTGTTATCTGCCTTATCTGTAATACTTGTCTCATTTGCCCTGGCTCAGACCTTGCAAGGGCAGTTAATAATCTCAAGTCTTCTGACTCTGTATTTGTCCACTAGCTCAGCTCCACGGCTGCTTTACAATTCTGTTAATCATAATACTATGGCCTGCTTGACTAGGCTATATGGAAAAAAGAGTAGGCTATTTAGCTACCTTTCTTTTAGGGTGCTAGAGTGAGGACTTTTCCTAATAAGGGCACTGCTATTTTGCCTCAGGGTTACAGTAGTGAATCTAGGTTACTACTTCATCTGTGAAGGTACGGCAGGTGAATGAGGCGATGTCCTTGCCACTCTAGCATGACCTGCAAGGTTCACTTAGACAGACCGTTCATTATTTACTGTATACATGCTCAAGGTCCTCCTCGGTGACTCCCAAGTTTTCTCCCGGTTTCGGGTGTCACGGGCATTCTCTCTCTCGCTTAGACAATTCCTGTCAAATTAAGGCTGGTAATAAAGGGGTTGCTGTGTCTGCTGTCAGCAGCAAGTGAGTTGGAAGAGATTTGAACCCATGTGGTTAACCAGTGACAACAAACAGCTTATGCAACGTGGCTGGTTCCTTAACCTTAAAGGAGAAAGAATGTTCATGTCCACCACCCTATGCCTGTTTCTTTTATATTTCTGAAATGTATTAAGTTCAGTTTTTTTAGTTTATTGAACGCATGCATACATTCACACACAACCCACAATGAATCATTTGACCTCGGGCCATACAGGATACCAACATGTTCCATCAAAAGCAGGCCCTGTGCCAACAAATAAGTAAATATCCATTGTATTGTGGAATTATAATTTCCATTCCATGAACATATTTCTAGATCCTTCCTCTGTTCCAAGCCTTTCTATTAACTGGAGAGGGGATGCCATGCATATGACCCCCATTAGTGTGAAAAGCTAGCCAATTCCCAAGGGGACACAGAGGAGATAGTTATTAGATGTTATACTACCCAGGCTCCTGTTCTATCCACCAGGACATTGATAATGACCCTGCCTATTGTCAGGGGTGAAGGAGTTGAGTTGTTGGACTACCGTGTACCAAATAACCAGTAATGTAACTCATGACAAGGCCAGCGGTGTTAATGACCAACAAGTACACGTCAGTAGGACCACATAGTAGGAAGTGATGCCAGGCAGGGGGTGGTTAACTGTCAGGATCAGGGATGGATCAGGTTTCACTAGCATGGTTTATTAAGTTCAGACATGATTTACACAGTTAATATCTAAGCCAACCTGATGGAATGCACTGACAATAGGTTATGAATGTGTGGATGTCTATCTGGACAGTATTTTGAGTAAGCTGTGTAGGTGCCTAGGCGCATACAAACAGCCATGCTGCTATCGGACAGACAGCTGAGTATGTCTATTTCTGAGCCCTGCAAGGATTGTCTCAAATTTCTAACCTATGCTTCATATAGGCATCTGAGTATGACGTGGAAATTCTCCACCAGCTCAGCATACAGTGATCCTTCTCACCCTAGGCAGTGCCACATTCTCTATTATTACATAATTTTGAAATGAGAAATGATCTCCCCTAGTTTGGTATTGTTCTTAACTCCATGCGTGCGTTCATAGCAGATAGTTGCTGATATTTTTGGCCATATAGTGTATCTGCTATGTGGACACCTGCTCGTCGAACATCTCATTCCAAAATCATGTGCATTAATATGGAGTTGGTATTTGTATTTATTATGGATCCCCGTTAGCTGCTGCCAAGGCAGCAACTACTCTTCCTAGGGTCCAGAATAATTTAAGGCAGTTATAAATGTTTTAAAACATTTACAATACATTCACAAGATGAAGTGTGTGCCCAATATGTGTTGCTTCACAGTCCCTGTTGTTCCTAAAGGTGTTTTTTTTTAAATCTCATTTTACTGCCATGAGTTACTTGATGTGGAACAGAGTTCCATGTAGTACTGTGCACCTACCATAGTCTGTTCTGGACTTTGAAGAGACCTCTGGTGGCATGTCTTGTGGGGTATGCATGAGTGTCTGAGCTGTGTGCCAGTAGGTCTCTCCTCCAATTTCAGCCAGGAGAGCTTGACATGCATATTATTGTTAGCTATCTGTGTACATCCAAGGTCCCCACTTTGCTGCTATAACAGCCTCCGCTCTTCTGGGAAGACTTTCCACTAGATGTTGGAACATTGCAGCGGGTACTTGCTTTTCATTCAGCCACAAGGGCATTAGAGGTTTGGCACTGATGTTGGATGATTAGCTAGCTGTGCTGCTGGAAAACACAACTGAAAAATTCCTTCCATTAGGTTCACTTTCACCTCCACCAATATTTGGCTCCAGGGTTGGGGGCAATTCAACTCTTTAGTTATTTCAAAACAAGCAGAATTAATGCCATTGTTTGAAACAGACTTTGGGTGGGCCTGACATACAGTTGATTGGCTGGTAAGATATTAGGTTAAATATTCAGAATGTTCCTTCTCTCTTGTGATTGAGCTCACCTTGAAGTGTTCAACTTTATTTCACCAGAGATTGATTGTTCAGTTACAATGTGGTGTGGCAACAATTAACCTTCAAGTTAAATGTGAAGAATTGTGACCTGCAGCGCTGTGCTTTTTGATCTTCTCGGTGTAGATTTGACATCCCTGACTTTATTACCAGCACATCCCTCCTTAAAGCGAGTAGAGATAAGCGGAGCTGTTCTCGTGGACTTTGCCAGGTAACGCCCTCATTGGATCGGTCCAGAGATCACACATCCTGCTGACGTTGACACAAAACCCAGACTGACGGAAGAATACTTTCCTGTGATTCACTACAGCCAACTTATTATTCTTTGTGCTTATTATCCTAGTGAATAACAATCCTAACAAACTACTGTACTGTTTAATTGACTCTTGGATCTTGTCTGAAAAAAGTTTGACAAAACAACTTACATA
The DNA here is from genome assembly GCF_045679555.1 of Salvelinus alpinus. Classification (NCBI taxonomy): domain Eukaryota; kingdom Metazoa; phylum Chordata; class Actinopteri; order Salmoniformes; family Salmonidae; genus Salvelinus; species Salvelinus alpinus. The sequence goes on along the minus strand of NC_092109.1, from coordinate 29,083,304 downwards.
CATACAGTTGAAGTCGGAAGTTTACGTACACTTAGGTTGGAGTCGTCATTAAAACTAATTTTTCAACCACTCCACATTTCTTGTGAACAAACTATAGTTTTGGCAAATCTGTTAGGACATCTACTTTGTGCATGACACAAGTCATTTTTCCAACAATTGTTTACAGACAGATTATTTCACTATCACAAATCCAGTGGGTCAGAAGTTCACATACACTAAGTTGACTGCCTTTAAACAGCTTGGAAAATTCCAGAAAAATGTCATGGTTAGAAGCATCTGATAGGCTAAATGATGTCAATAGGAGGTGTACCTGTGGATGTATTTCAAGGCTTACCTTCCAACTCGGTGCCTATTTTGCTTGACATCATGGGAAAATCAAAAGAAATCAGCCAAGACCTCAGGAAAAACAATTATAGACCTCCAAGTCTGGTTCATCCTTGGGAGAAATTTCCAAATGCCTGAAGTACCACATTCATCTGTACAAACAATAGTACGGAAGTATAAACACCATGGGACCACGCAACTGTCATACTGCTCAGGAAGGAGACACGTTCTGTCTCCTAGAGATGAAAGTACTTTGGTGTGAAAAGTGCAAATCAATCCTAGAACAACAGCAAAGGACCTTGTGAAGATGCTGGAGGAAACAGGAACAAAAGTATCTATATCCACAGCAGAACGAGTCCAATATCGACATAACCTGAAAGGCCACTCAGCAAGGAAGAAGCCACTGCTCCAAAAGCTCCATTAAAAAAGCCAGACTACGGTTTGCAACTGCACATGGGGACAAAGATTGTACTTGTACTGTGAAGCACGGGGGTGGCAATATCATGTTGTGAGGGTGCTTTGCTGCAGGAGGGACTGGTGCACTTCACAAAATAGATGGCATCGTGAGGTAGGAAAATTGTGGATATATTGAAGCAACATCTCCAGACATCAGTCAGGAAGTTACAGCTTGGTTGCAAATGGGTCTTCCAAATGGACAATGACCCCAAGCATACTTCCAAAGTTGTGGCAAAATGGTTTAAGGACAAAGTCAAGGTATTGGAGTGGACATCACAAAACCCTGACCTCAATCCCATAGAAAATCTGTGGGCAGAACTGAAAAAGTGTGTGAGCAAGGAGGCCTACAAACCTGACTCTGTTACAACTGGCTCTGTCAGGAGAAATGGGCCAAAAATCACCCAACTTATTGTGGGAAGCTTGTGGAAGGCTACCATAAACATTTGACCTAAGTTAAACAATTTAAAGGCAATGCTACCAAATACATATTGAGTGTATGTAAACGTCTGACCCACTGGGAATGTGATGAAACAAATAAAAGATGAAACAAATCATTCTCTCTACTATTATTCTGACATTTCACATTCTTAAAATTAATGTGGTGATCCTAACTGACCTAAGACGGGGAATCTTTCTAGGATTAAATGTCAGCAATTGTAAAACTGAGTTTAAATGTATTTGGCTAAGGTGTGTGTGTGTAGACTTCTGACTTCAACTGTACATACATACTAACACCACATTGAACAAATCTATAGACACAACAATTACGTAAAGTGATATTAGTCGAGCACCAATCCTTCGACAGAGGAAGATCGGGCTCTACGTACACACAGGTCGACGCCTTTCGGGCTTCTCTTCTGGTTTAATCAGCAGAAATGTGATTTAATAAATAAATTACTTTTTACTAGGTTTTAAGTAAGTAGCCTAGTTATTGCATATAAAATAACAGCTTATCATGGATCTCTTTAATATGTGTGAGGGAGAGCGAGAGAAACAATGAGATCGGATGAAGACAGCTGTTTCTCGCTGCTCAAATGGAACGCTGAGTCAGACTGTTCTCTGCATTGTACTTCCCAAGCACATTTTAAAAACTGTGGACGTTGATAGTAATTGTGGCCTTTTCCTTTCAAGTTTTTTTTTGTCTCCAGCGCAGTGTGCCAAGGCAGAGTCAGTGCCCTGCTGCCCTCTAGTTCAATTCAGAATGAACAAATAAATAACCGTTCTAAACAGAGGTGAGGAAGAGGTCTCTTTGTGGTCCCAGTGTCTCCCCGCTGCACAATTAATGCGCCAAAGGCTCTTTCCTGTTTGTCATTCAGGGGAGGATATTGTGTGGGGCGAAGCCATCCCTGTCGTAGAAATAGAGTGAATAGAATGGACTTTCATTCATTTAAAAGATGAGTGTGAATGTCAAGTTTGATGGGACAAATTTTAATGTGTAAAGCGTCTGTTCTCATTCAGAACCAAGAATTTCATACGATTTCCTTTGAATGTTGATTGTAAACAAACACTTAAACATTGAATTCTATTTTGGCGTGAGCTGTGTGTATATAATATATATATATATATATATTAATTACACACTGAATAAAAATATAAATGCAACATGTAATGTGTTAGTCCCATGTTTCATGAGCTGAAATAAAATATCCCAGAATCTTTCCATATGCACAAAAAGCTTATCTCAAATGTTTACATCCCTGTTAGTGAGCATTTCTCCTTTGCCAAGATAATCCATCCACCTGACAGGTGTGGCATATCAAGCAGATGATTAAACCGCATTACATAGGTGTACCTTGTGCCGGGGACAATAAAGGCCACTAAAATGTGCAGTTTTGTCACACACAACAATGCCACAGGTGTCTTTTTGTGTTTTGAGTGTGTGTGTGCAATTGGCGTACTGACTGCAGGAATGTCCACCAGAGCTGTGTATGGCGTTGTGTGGGCGAGCGGTTTGCTGATGTCAACGTTGTGAACAGAGTTCCCCATGGTGGGATTATGGTATGGGCAGGCATTAGCTACGGACAATGAACACAATTGCATTTTATCGGTGGCAATTTGAATGCACAGAGATACCATGATGAGATTCTGAGGCCCATTGTTGTGCCATCCATCTGCCGCCATCAACTCATGTTTCAGCATAATAATGCATGGCCCCATGTCACAAGGATCTTCTCACAATTCCTGGAAGCTGAAGATGTCCCAGTTCTGCCATGGCCTGCATACTCACCAGATGTCATCCGTTGAGCATGTTTGGTATGCTCTGGATCGACGTGTACGACAACGTGTTCCAGTTCCTGCGAATATCCAACAACGTCGCACAGCCATTGAAGAAGAGTGGGACAATATTCTACATGCCACAATCAACCAACCAATGCATATCTGTATTCCCGGTCATGTGAAATCCATAGATTGGGGCCTAATGAATGTATTTCAATTGACTCATTTCCTTATGAACTGTAAATCTAAATTGTTGCATGTTTTATATTTTTGTTGTGTTTTATGTAGGCTAGACCTAGTGTTCAACATTGTGCTCCAGAAAACAACTATGAATAAGACCTGACGCTTATCATGAGGGTGAAATGTGAGGCCCAAATTTGCTTGCATCACATCAATTTCATATGGCTTTACTAGGTGTGTCACGTACAATGAACTGGATTCTGCTTTATCCATTTCTATGCTCTGGAGGTCATGGGTGAAGGGTCAGTGTCTGTCACACTGTGAGAAGAGGGAGGAAGATGGAGGGTGTTTGGTTAAGGTTTTCCTGGCACAGGAAAAACACATTTTGTCTCATTGTGAAATATTCCTGTTTTTGGATTTGTAGCTGGGGGGGTGTCTGTTGCTGTGTGGAGAGGGACCATGGAGACAGGATAAGCTGGAATCTGAGTTTGATTTGCATAGAGAAACAACCACACTCTTACTATGGTCTAGTCTAACGGTCACCCATAAAAAATGTTCAGAAAACCACTGTATATGGTTAACATTTTTCCTTGGATCATAATTTTGATTAAAGATATAAAACTATTGATGTTAAACTTACAAGTTTTGAACCACAGTGTTCATATTCATAAAATTATCTACGTAATGATGTTTCCTGGGTCACAGAATGCCTTTTCTGAAGCTTTCTTTTGGTGGGTGGCCCATGGACTACTAGGAGCGGCTCACACCAATTGAAATCAAATTGGTGTTGATTAATGTGAATATTTCCACTCCTTACATAATCAGATTCCATAAACTTGTTGGACTGGAATTTGTTTGAACGCGTCTCACACAATTTTCATATGATTTAAATCTTAACCTTTTTGATAAAAGGATTTAATTCACATTGATGTTTTGAAGATTTCACACCCCCCTTTTTTTATATATACAATTCTCTTTCCTCTCTTCAGGTTATGACTTTGCTGCAGTGCTGGAGTGGTTTGCAGAACGCGTTGACCGCATCATCCTGCTCTTCGACGCCCACAAACTGGACATCTCAGATGAATTCTCTGAGGTGATCCGCGCCCTGAAGAACCATGAGGACAAGATGCGGGTGGTTCTGAACAAGGCTGACCAGATTGGCACGCAGCAGCTGATGAGGGTCTATGGCGCCCTCATGTGGTCTCTTGGTAAAATTGTTGGTACTCCAGAGGTGATCCGGGTGTATATCGGTTCTTTTTGGGCTCAGCCGCTCCTGGTCCCAGACAACCGGAAGCTTTTTGAGGCTGAGGAACAGGACCTTTTCAAGGATATTCAGGGGCTGCCTCGGAATGCTGCTCTGAGGAAGCTCAATGACCTCATCAAGCGGGCTCGCCTCGCCAAGGTGAGACCTAGGTCTCAAATGTTGGGGCTTGTTAACAGTAACATTTAATCTCAGAAAGCAATTACTCTACTGCATTATTTTGTCACCCTCATTGTGCTGAAATAAAAATTGATCAGTGGGTAGCTGTTTAGGTCCAGATGTGATTTAGTCTTCCCTCCCTCCAGGTCCACGCTTACATCATCAGCTCTCTAAAGAAGGAGATGCCCAATATGTTTGGGAAGGATAATAAGAAGAAGGAGCTGATCGCCAACCTGGGGGAGATCTACACGAGGATTGAGAAAGAGCACCAGATCTCACCTGGAGACTTCCCCAAACTAGCTAAGATGCAGGTACATAAATATACTTTATTTTTCCAGTGGAGGTAGTACTTCTGTTAACCAAAGTGGCCATGTAAGTAATGATAGCGATAGTAGTGATAAGCATTGCAGATACCTTTTTACTTGACTAGAATTCCCCTGACCTCTTCAACTTTATGAACACACAGGAGATCTTGGCAAACCAAGACTTCAGTAAGTTCCAGGTGGTGAAGCCCAAGCTGCTGGAGGCCGTTGAGGACATGCTAGCCAACGACATCGCCAAACTCATGACCCTCGTCCGCCAGGAGGAGGCAGCCATGCCCAGCCAGTCAGTCCAAGGTGGTGCCTTCGAGGGCACCATGAATGGGCCCTTCGGCCATGGCTACGGCGAGGGTGCAGGCGAGGGCATTGATGAGCTGGAGTGGGTGGTGGCACGAGACAAACCCACCTACGATGAGATCTTCTACACCCTGTCTCCTGTCAACGGCAAAGTGTCTGGTGCCATGGCCAAGAAGGAAATGGTGAAGTCCAAGCTGCCCAACACAGTGCTGGGGAAGATCTGGAAGCTGGCCGACGTAGACAAGGACGGTTTCCTGGACGACGAAGAGTTTTCCCTTGCCAATCACTTGATCAAGGTGAAGCTTGAGGGTCACGAGCTTCCCACTGACCTGCCAGAACACCTTATCCCCCCTTCCAAAAGGGGACTGTAGAATTGGAAATCTGTCATATATGGCATTGGAATAGGCCTGAACAAGTAGAATGGTGCTTAGAGGTGTTTGGGAGAGCTGGGTGGGTGGGTTGATGGGATGAGTTAAAAGGGAAAGGGTTAGTATTTTGGCCAAGGTAAATGTGACCGTTAAGTGGGTGTTCGATAGCAAACCGCCTAGATAAGGTGTTGTGGGGTATGGGAATGTGACATAAATTGTGGTGTTGGGGTTAAAGTAATGTTAGACTGTATCTATATGACAATTGGCATAGTCCATTCAAAAATAGAAAAAGAGAAATAAACATTTTTAACTTATTCATCACCTGTGAATCCCTGATCTTTATTATTACTTATATTTCTCATCTTTATCATAAGGCCTTTGATGTAATTTGTGCACACAGTACAATCACATTTAAATTTCCACTTTGGGCCATGTCCAAAAGTGAATTATATTTATTCCTTTGATAAAAAATGTCTCGTATAAGAGGGTTTGTATACTTATACAGGTCACTCAACAAATCAAACGATTAAAGAAATAAGGGGCCCTCATAACATATATGCTGGGGAAATTATATTTAATCCTTGTCTTCCATTAAGTTCGATATGATTTTTGTCCGAGTTTAGTCAATTGTTTATTCTACTTACAAACATTTAATCTTAATATGATATAATTTCTAATCAAAACAATGTGTATGTTTAGCTTTTCTAAAGCCATTATAAAGCAAAGTGTTCTTAGAGTCTGAAAACAAGAGTTGCAGAAGCACAGGCACCCATGGAAAGAAAAGCCTGAACATTTTGGGTAAACACGGGTGAATCCTCAAAGGAAATGTGGCTTTAAAGTCTGAAAACAAGAGTTGCAGAAGTACAAATATAGGGCTACCTGTTGGCAGGGCAAATATAGGTCACCCCATAATGAATGATAACAATAGACAAGGTATTCTTCCCAGCATGCCAAACGCTTCTGCTTTGTTCTCTTGTGTAGACTCAACTGACATGCAGATGGTACATCAACCTTACATTATCTGAACTTATTATTGAATGATAAGTTCAGATTGTTGTGCCTCATATTGTCACTGACTTGTAGATTTATTAGATCAGACAAACGTTTGTCTTGGAAAACATTGTCTAGCTCCTGGTGTCTTTTGTAACAGCTGTCTCCTGTAAACCATATATTTTGTCCAAAATTATGAAATATGTGACATTTAAGCTACATTTTATGCCATTTTTCAGTCAATTTATCATATGGATTTTCTGATATCGTCCAGATCTAGTTGGGCATACAGTATGCATTGACAAAATGTCTGATCAAATATATTTATGGAAAACCAATTAACTGATTTTAGGGAACAGTACTAGCTTCAAAATCCCAGTTTGATCCCTGGCAGTCACATCTTTGGTTAGCCTTTAATGACAGTCGCTGTAGACGTTTTTGTAGAAGTGCCTCAACTTTACAGCTCTTAAATGTTCATATGTACATTGTTTTTAGTCTCTATTGTGAAATAAAATTGTATTATAATATTTGTTTTTCATAGACTGTGTTTTGAAATGACTGGATAAAACATTGCTAAAATTGTCCTTGTTCATTCCAGTGCAGTAGTCCTTATAATGAACTATTTGAAAATGTACTAACTGTTCAAACGCATTAGTAAAATACACTGTATTTGTACAAATATGCTTTAATTTTGCCAAATGTTCACAGTGGGAACATGTGAGCTCATGCAGCCAATGTTAGCTTGCTGTAGTGATGCGCGGTTTGACAGCGTCAGCATGCTTCAGTTCAGCTGGCGGCTAACCGAACAAGTTTGTTCGCATACTCCCTTAAGACCTTAACTTGAAAAAAGCGACAATAGTACAGTTTGTCCATTTTGATACGCCGTAGCCAGTATACACTTCCTCAAGGTAACTGAAATCTGTTACTAATTTGGAAGATGTCTTAGTTGTTCAATTTTACATCAAACTAAGATGTTTGGTGCTGTATTTTAATGAAAAGAAATGTGCACGTAGACGTGTTGTCTCTTCTATAGTATAATGGCATTTGCAAATAATTGGATGTGCAATCCACAACCTACTGTGCGGGTGGATAATAAGGATTCCAAAAAGGAAATAGTGTGGGGGGGAATGTAAATATACAAATGTATTTTAACTTAACAAAATCAACCTGCTTTTTTTGTTAAAAAAAACAACTAAAAAACATTTCTAAATAGGTCCTTCACATGCTCAGAAGTCTCCTGTGAGGGCGGAACATTTCCTAGCGACAATAGTCCTTGCAGTGCTTCTGCTGTGAAGTCTTGGAGCCCCAAAAACGTATCGGCTGCAGATATGTCCAGCTTCTTGGACTTCTTAGACACTTGTGCTGTACAATTAATCATTGTGGCTACAAAATCTGACTTCACTTGATTGATTTAAAACACCAGCAACTGGTTGCAATGCATCCACCGCCATATCTTCAACACTGTGGCCTCTTGCCCCTTCAACTCTCTTTACCGCCTCCACATTGAAGATCTGCTGTACAGGCCTGATCCTTGACACCTCAACCTCTTTCACCCTAACAGGGCACTCAAGGAAGTCCATAGTATGATCCCCACCACAGTGGCAACATTTTCTATTCACAGATTCTTCAATACCATACTTCTGCCGTCTGCAAACATTTGACACGTCACCATATCTTTTACAATTCCCACACTGTAGTGGTTTGGACACATGGTCTCCGTTCAGGTGGTTTCCTCAAACAGTATCTATAGGCGCTTCTCCTTTATTCCATTTACCATAAGGTGCACTGACCACACCTGGGATTTTCTGAATAAGGTACTAGTCATCTATATCTAACGAGACTCCAGCTATAACAACTTTGGCAGGCGCCCTGGTCTGAAGATCAATACATGTTACTTCTGACGTGGGAAATTTTGCCAGATCCAGTGCAGCTTCTTCTGTTCTTCATCGACACAATTAACCAAAACAAGGCCGCTTCTAGTCACCTTGATTGAACCCACCTTTCCCACTGCTCTCTTCACAGTCCTCAATAGTACAAATACATTTCCCAAATGAACCTCCTTGTCTAAAAAATGCAATAAGAAATGTCTTGTCTTCTACAACTTTTGCTTGTTCTCCATTCATTGTCACACACTTCACTTGCTGCAATTTCAGATTCAAGCAACAATTCCATGGACGCTGCCATTTTGGAACCATCATCCATCTCCCTGTCATAATATAATTATGTTATTTATATTGTATTGTCATTGTCTCTCGTTGAATGACAAATACTTTACTGAAGAATCCCTGCTGTTGACAAATCACTGACGAAGAGACGTAGACTTGGCTCACGAGTGGTGCAGCGGTCTAAGGCACTGCATCTCAGTGCTAGAGGCATCACTCCAGACCCTGGTTATATTCCAGGCTGTATCACAACCGCCTGTGATTGGGAGTACCATAGGGCAACGCACAAGGGGCCCAGGTTACGGTTTGGCCAGGGTAGGCCGTCATTGTAAATAAGAATGAGTTAACTGACTTGCCCAGTAAAATAAATAAATAAAGACTTCAGCTCCGAACATTGGCTTGCCTCCAGAAAAATAATTGTGTGCCAGAACACTCACCAAAGTCCAAAACTAACAAAAACGTCATAATGTCGTCATATTCGGTCGGCCGTCATTGTAAATAAGAATTTGTTATAAAATAAATGTTTGGGAAAGATTTGGTGAAGTGGTAAAAGAGGATGATAGGCAGTGCTATGTTATGTGAGATGCTATAAAAATTAGTCACAAGACGGGGACTTCAAATAGGCCTAAGGCACGTCAAGGGAACTGTAGCCTACTGTTCAGATGGTTAAAATGGAAACTAACAGCCCCCTTAAGGGAAAGCTTTTTTTCCTGTCAGAAAAAAATGACTTATCTGGCTATCCTTAGGCAAACCTATTTGAAGGGAAATAAGTTAGCAGAATTTTCTGTATTTCAATAAAAACATAATATTTAGAAAGGGGGCGTTAGTGGGGCAATACTTTATGGGGCAAAATTGCCCCTTTATGGGGCAAAATATAGCGCCGACAGAGATGGTCACCTCGCTTCAGGTCCTTAAGAAACTATGCAGTAACACAAGCATTTCACCACACTTGCATTAACATCTGCTAACCATGTATGTGACCAATAACATTGTATTTTATTTGAAAATAATGCATTTAAAAAATATATATATATATTAAAAACGAAAAGCTGATATTTCTTGAGTCAACCCCTTCAATATGGCAAGCCTAAATAAGTTCAGGAGGAAAGATTTGCTTAACAAGTCACAAGTTCTGTGGACTCACTTTACGTGCAATAATAGATTGAACCACAAAGACCAGGGAGGTTTCCCAATCCCTCACAAAGATGGGCACCTATTGGTAGATGGGTAAAAAAAAAATTTAAGCAGACATTCAATATCCATTTGAGCATGATGAAGTTATTAATTATATTAAAAATACTTTGGATGGTGTATCAATACCAGTGGCAACCGGTCATTCAGGGCAGGTGGGGCAGAGCCACCTGTTTTGAGCCCCACCTGTTTAGATAAAAGACATCTGTTTTTTGTTGCCTGTTTTGCATGTTATTTTGGCATTAATACATGTCATATACAGTGCCTTTGGAAAGTATTCAGACCCCTTGACTTTTTCCACTTTGTTAGGTTACAGCCTTATTCTAAAATTGATTAAATAAATGTACCTTCAGTGGTCACTCAATTCAATATTCATCAATAATAAAAAAAGCAGTTTCTGGCTAAAGAAACAAGACTAACAAGGGAAATCCATGAACTAATAGTACAGGTAGATACCAATAAAAACGATACTACAGAGATACAAAATAAGCTAGAGGCAAAACAAAAAGAACTTGAACTTATTCAAGAACGATCTAATGTAATCTATTACAAAAATAAAGCAAACTGGATGGAATATGGAGAAAAATGCACAAAATTCTTCCTGAATCTCCAATACAGGAACGCTAACAATTTTTTTGTTGCAGAATCTCGTTACTGAAGACTGAGTCATCTATGATTCTACGAATTATATTTTAAAAGAGGAAGCTAATTATTTTAGGCAGATGTTCTCTTTTCCGTCTCATCCTCTCCCACTGAATGAAGATTACGGTAAGGAATTCTTTCCAAATAATATGGAAAATTAACAAATGTACAGAAAGATCAGTGCGAAGGCCAAATTACAGAGGAATAACTTTTTGAGGCTATTAAATCATTTCAGTCTGGAAAAACCCCAGGCCTTGATGGCATACTGGTAGAGGTATATCAAGTATTTTTTGATATACTAAAAGCTCCATTGTTAGATTGTTTTAAAACTTTTTAGGGATAGGGGGTAGCATTTTCACTTTGGATGAATAGCGTGCCCAGAGTGAACTGCCTCCTACTCTGTCCCAGATGCTAATATATGCATATTATTATTACTATTGGATAGAAAACACTCTGAAGTTTCTAAAACTGTTTGAATGATGTCTGTGAGTATAACAGAGCTCATATGGCAGGTGAAAACCTGAGAAAAATCCAACCAGGAAGTGGGATATCTGAGGTTGGTCGATTTTCAACTCATCGCCTATTAAAATCCCAGTGGGATATGGATCTGTTTGCACTTCCTACGGCTTCCACTCGATGTCAACAGTCTGTAGAACGTTGAATGAAGCTTCTACTGTGATGTTGAGCCGGATCGGAGCTGTTTGAGTCAGTGGTCTGGCAGAGAGCCAGGTCCTGGTCACGCGCATTCCACATGATATCGACTTGCGTTCCATTACTTCTATAGACACAAAGGAATTCTCCGGTTGGAACGTTAATGAATATTTATGATAACAACATCCTAAAGATTGATTCTATACTTAGTTTGACAAGTTTATTCGACCTGTAATATAACTTTTTGAAGTTTTCGTCCGAAGTTCGCCTGGACCTGCCCGAGCGTTTGGATTTGTGTACTAAACGTGCTAACAAAAGTTGCTACTTGGACATAAATAATGGACATTATCGAACAAAACAACAATTTATTGTGGAACTAGGATTCCTGGGAGTGCATTCTGATGAAAATCATCAAAGGTAAGGGAATATTTATATTGTAATTTCTGATTTCTGTTGACTCCAACATGGCAGAGAATTTTATTTTCTTTCTGAGCGCCGTCTCAGATTATTGCATGGTTTGCTTTTTCCGTAAAGTTTTTTTGAAATCTGACACAGCGGTTGCATTAAGAACAAGTGTATCTTCAATTCTATGTAAAACATGCATCTTTCATCAAAGTTTATGATGAGTATTTCTGTTATTTGATGTGGCTCTGCAATTTCTCCGGATATTTTGGAGGCATTTCTGAACATGGCGCCAATGTAAACTGAGATTTTTGGATATAAATATGCACATTATCGAACAAAACATACATGTATTGTGTAACATGATGTCCTATGAGTGTCATCTGATGAAGATCATCAAAGGTTAGTGATTCATTTTATCTCTATTTCTGCTTTTTGTGACTCCTATCTTTGGCTGGGAAAATGGCTGTGTGTTTTTTGGACTTGGCGGTGATCTAACATAATCATATGTTGTGTTTTCGCTGTAAAGCATTTAAAAAATCAGACACGATGGTTAGATTAACAAGATGTTTATCTTTAAGTTGCTCTATTGGACTTGTTAATGTGTGAAAGTTACATATTTCAAAAAAATATTTTTGAATTTCCCGCGCTGCCTTTTCAGCGGAATGTTGTCGAGGGGTTCCGCTAGCGGAACGTGTGTCCTAGAAAGGTTTTAACTACTCCTATAGAAAAGGTAGTCTGTCAGGTACTCAGCAGGAAGGTCTGATTTCTCTATTATTAAAACAAGACCCAGATGGCAAATATAAAGACCCAGTCTATCTATAAAAAAAAATGGAGGCCCCTTACACTTCAATGTTGTGATGCAAAAATACTAGCAAAATGCATAGCACTCAGAATTAAAAGGGTTTTACCAGGTATTGTTCATCCTGATCAGACAGGTTTTTTACATGGACAATACATTGGAGATAATATACGACCACCACTACTAGAAATAATAGAACATCATGAAACATAAGAAGAACATAAGAAGCCAGGAATGGTATTTATAGCGGACTTTGAAAAGACTGGATTTTATTTATAAATGCCTGGATTTTTTCAAATTCGGTAATTCTCTTATAAAATGGGTAAGAATAATGTATAGCAACCCCAGGTGTAAAATAGTAAATAACGGCTACTTCTCAGAGAGTTTTGAATTGTCAAGAGGAGTTAAACAAGTGTGTCCGCTGTCACCATATCTATTCATTATGGCCGTCGAAATGCTAGCTATTAAAATCAGATCCAATAACAACATAGAGGATTATAAATCCAAGGCTTAAAAACAAAGGTGCCCATGTATGCCGATGACTCAAGTTTTATGTTAAGTCCGCAAGCTAGATCCTTGCAATGTCTCATTAAAGATCTAGATAACTTTTCTGTACTCTCTGGACTAAAACCTAATTATTATAAGTGTACAATATTCCGTATTGGATCCTTAAAAAATATAATTTTTACATTACCCTGCAGCTTACCTATAAAATGGGCTGATGGTGAAGTAGACATACTCGGTATTCATATCACAAAAGATATAAATAAGCTCTCCACAATGAAAATCAATAGATAACTTGTAAAAATAAACAAGATCCTGCAACCATGGAGAGGTAAATAACTGTCTATTTATGGAAAATTGCCCTGATTTAACTCCTTAGTCATATCTCAGTTTACTCACTTACTTATGGCGCTGCCTACTCCTGATGATTCGTTTTTCAAATCATGAGAAAAAAATATTTTGCTTTATCTGGGACGCTAAACCAGACAAAATAAAACGAACCTATCTATATAATGAATATGAATTGGGTGGGTTGAGATTATTAAATATAAAAGCACTAAACCTCTCTCTAAAAGCTTCACTCATTCAAAAGTTTTATTTGAATCTTAAATGGTTCTCAAGTAGATTAATAAGAAAAGCTCATCCATTGTTTAAAACTGGCCTTTTTGCCTTTGTGCAGATGGCCATGTCTCATTTTCGATTATTTGAAAATGATACTTTTTTCAAAGTATCTGTCTTTTTCAAACAAGCATTGCAGAGCTGGCTACAATTTCAATTTCATCCCCCTGAAAAGATAGAACAAATATTAGAACAAATATTATGGCTGAACTCAAATGTGCTGGTTGATAAAATACCTATATTTATGGGAAAGATGTTTGAAAAGGGTATTTTGTTCTTAAATGATATTGTAAATTCTAATGGTAGAGTTATGTCCTTCATTGAGTTATCAGAATTGTACGGGGAGGTCTGCTCAATCCAAGAGTACAACCAATTGATTACAGCATTGCCCCAAAAATGGAGGAGGCGAGTGGCAGCAGGAGGAGGTAGGGAACTGGTCTGTCTGCCCAATATAAAGGATCAAAACTGGCAGAGGAATAAAAATAGCATAAATAGGAAAGTATACCAGTTTCGTTTGAGGACCAGGATGTTGACAACCGTGCCATACAGATTGCAAAATAGTTGGGAAGAGATTTTTGATATACCGATTCCATGGTACAGGGTGTATGAGTTGATTTATAAAACAACGCAAGATTCAAGACTTCGTGCTTTTCAGCTAAAATTATTATATAGAATTCTTGCCACCAACAAAATGTTGAATATTTGGACCATAAAATCATCGAAGCTCTGCAGATTTTTTTGTGAGGATACAGAATCAATAGACCATTTATTTTGGTATTGCCCTCAGGTAGCCTGTTTCTGGTCTCAGGTTCAGGAATGGCTAAAAATGCATAGCATTGATCTAAAATTGACCCTAGAAATAGTACTGTTAGGAGATCTGGAAAGACCGGGTCAGTCAATTACTAATACTCTTAGTAAAATTATCTTCAACACGCAATCTGTAGATTCTATTCGATAGATTGGAATTGTACGTTAAACATCATAGCATAGTTGAAAGATATGTGTTGCGTAGAAACACGAAGTGGGTGGCCAGCAGAGATAGATGGGATGGGCTGAGGGTTGGTATGTGGAATTGGAGACAAGTGGGAGTGGAGTTGCTGTGTGAGAGAGAGAATGATGGTCAAAGATTTTTTGACCATCACAATAAAGTCACAATAAAACATAAAAGTACATTTGAATGACACTAGGTGGAAGTGTTTTTACAACTAATGCCGGTTTGCCTGAGGCTGATGCCATGCAGGTGTTAATACACATGCATATACACACACACTCTCATTCAAATAAACACATACAAGAACACACACATACATGTAATAGTGCCAGACATGCACACAAACAGTTGGCATTGCTGTTGTGATTTCAGTTGTCCTTGATGTCCTTTGTTTTAAATGTATTATTATTATTTTTTAATTGCATTGTTGTTTGCTGTTTTCTTCTGTCTTTTTATTTTTTCTCTTTAGTTCATTCTCTTTGTTGTTGGTGCATTGGGGGGGTTCTTGGGGGTGGGGAATGGAATTAATTATTTCTGGAATAATATTTTCTTCTGGGGGGGACTGTGGGAGGGGTCTCGAATGGTTGAGGGACAGCTATTGGGGAACTGTGGGGGGAACTTGGAGGGTTCAGGTTTCACAAGATTGTGATCATGAAAAAGGAAACTATGACATGTATTTTATATCACTATCATGCACGCACCCTCACACATAAGGATGGCTCTGTTGCGGAAAGACTGATACATGTTTGATAGTGTCTTGATGCTGTATAGTTTGACCTTCATGTTCTAATACTTTCTTACCCCTTCCTTGTGTTTTTTGTAATAAATAATTAAAAATAAAAATTGATTCATTTTTTCCCTTCATCATTATCATTCTACTCACAATACCCCATAATGACGAGGCAAAAAAAACTGAAATATCACATAAGTATTCAGACCCTTTATTCTGCACATTTATTTAAAAAAAAAACGTATTTCACCTTTATTTAACCAGGTAAGCTAGTTGAGAACAAGTTCTCATTTACCACTGCGACCTGGCCAAGATAAAGCCAAGCAGTGCGACACAAACAACAACACATGGAATAAACAAGCCTACAGTCAATAACACAATAGAAAAAAAAGAAAGTCTATATACAGTGTGTGCAAATGGCATGAGGAGGTAAGGCAATAAATAGGCCATAGTAGCGAAGTAATTACAATTTAGCAAATTAACACTGGAGTGATTGATGAGCAGATGGTGATGTGCAAGTAGAAATACGGGTGTGCAAAAGAGGAGAAAAGTAAATAAAAACAATATGGGAATGAGGTAGGTAGATTGGATGAGCTATTTACAAATGGGCTATGTACAGCTGCAGCGATCGGTTAGCTGCTCAGATAGCTGATGTTTAAAGTTAGTGAGGGAAATATAAGTCTCCAGCTTCAGCGATTTTTGCAATTCGTTCCGGTTATTGGCATCAGAGAACTGGAAGGAAAGGCGGCCAAAGTAGATGTTGGCTTTGGGGATGACCAGTGAGATATACCTGCTGGAGCGCGTGCTACGGGTGGGTGTTGTTATTGTGACCAGTGAGCAGAGATAAGGCGGAGCTTTACCTAGCAAAGACTTATAGATGACCTGGAGCCAGTGGGTCTGGTGACGAATATGTAACGAGGGCCAGCCGACTAGAGCATACAGGTCGCAGTGGTGGGTGATATAAGGGTCTTTGGTGACAAAACGGTTGGCACTGTGATAGACTGCATCCAGTTTGATTAGTAGAGTATTGGAAGCTATTTTGTAAATGACATCGCCGAAGTCGAGGATCGGTAGGATAGTCAGTTTTACGAGGGTATGTTTGGCGGCGTGAGTGAAGGACGCTTTGTTGCGAAATAGGAAGCCGATTCTAGATTTAATTTTAAAATTAGATATGTTTAATATGAGTCTGGAAGGAGAGTTTACAGTCTAGCCAGACACCTAGGTATTTGTAGTTGTCCACATATTCTAAGTCAGAACCGTCCAGAGTAGTGATGCTAGTCGGGCGGGCAGGTGCGGGCAGCGAACGGTTGAAAAGCATGCATTTAGTTTTACTAGCGTTTAAGAGCAGTTGGAGGCCACGGAAGAAGTGTTGTATGGCATTGAAGCTCGTTTGGAGTTTAGTTAACACAGTGTCCAAAGAAGGGCCAGATGTATAGAGAATGGTGTCGTCTGTGTAGAGGTGGGTCAGGGAATCACCCGCAGCAAGAGCGATCTTGTTGATATATACAGAGAAAAGAGTCGGCCCAAGAATTGAACCCTGTGGTACCCCCATAGAGACCGGCAGAGGTCCGGACAACAGGCCCTCCGATTTGACACACTGAACTCTGTCTGAGAAGTAGTTGGTGAACCAGGCGAGGCAGTCATTTGAGAAACCAAGGCTGTTGAGTCTGCCAATAAGAATACGGTGATTGACAGAGTCAAAAGCCTTGGCCAGGTCGATGAAGACGGCTGCACAGACCTGTCTTTTGTCGATGGCGGTTATGATATCGGTTAGTACCTTGAGCGTGGCTGAGGTGCACCCGTGACCAGCTCAAAATCCGGATTGCACAGCGGAGAAGGTACGGTGGGATTCAAAATGGTCAGTGATCTGTTTATTAACTTGGCTTTCGAAGACTTTAGAAGGGCAGGATGGATATAGGTCTACAACAGTTTGGGTCTAGAGTGTCACCCCCTTTGAAGAGGGGGATGACCGCGGCAGCTTTCCAATCTTTAGGGATCTCGGACGATACGAAAGAAAGGTTGAACAGACTGTTAATTGCAGGGGTTGCAACAATGGCGGCGGAATGTTTTAGAAAGAGAGGGTCTAGATTGTCTAGCCCAGCTGATTTGTACGGGTCCAGGTTTTGCAGCTCTTTCAGAACATCTGCTATCTGGATTTGGGTGAAGGAGAAGCTGGGGAGGCTTGGGCAAGTAGCTGCGGGGGGTGCGGAGCTGTTGGCCGGGGTTGGGGTAGCCAGGAGGAAAGCATGGCCAGCCGTAGAGAAATGCTTATTGAAATTCTCGATTATTGTGGATTTATCGGTGGGGACAGTGTTACCTAGCCTCAGTGCAGTGGGCAGCTGGGAGGAGGTGCTCTTATTCTCCATGGACTTTACAGTGTGCCAAAACTTTTTAGAGTTAGAGCTACAGGATGCAAATTTCTGTTTAAAAAAGCTAGCCTTTGCTTTTCTGACTGACTGCGTGTATTGGTTCCTGACTTCCCTGAAAAGTTGCATATGGCGGGGACTATTCGATGCTAGCGCAGTCCGCCGCAGGATGCTTTTGTGCTGGTCGAGGGCAGTCAGGTCTGGAGTGAACCAAGGGCTATATCTTTTTGAAAGGGGCATGCTTATTTAAGATGGTGAGGAAATTACTTTTAAAGAATGACCAGACATCCTCGACTGACGGGATGAGGGCAATATCCTTCCAGGATACCCGGGCCAGGTCGATTAAAAAGGCCTGCTCGCAGAAGTGTTTTAGGGAGCGTTTGACAGTGATGAGGGATGGTCGTTTGACCGCGGACCCATAGCGGATGCAGGCAATGAGGCAGTGATCGCTGAGATCCTGATTGAAAACAGCAGAGGTGTATTTGGAGGGCAAGTTGGTCAGGATAATATCTATGAGGGTGCCCATGTTTATGGATTTAGGGTTGTACCTGGTGGGTTCCTTGATAATTTGTGTGAGATTGAGGGCATTTAGCTTAGATTGTAGGGCTGCCAGGGTGTTAAGCATATCCCAGTTTAGGTCACCTAACAGAACAAACTCTGAAGATAGATGGGGGGCAATCAATTCACATATGGTGTCCAGGGCACAGCTGGGAGCTGAGGGGGTCTATAACAGGCGGCAACAGCGAGAGACTTATTTCTGGAGAGATTCATTTTTAAAATTTAAAGCTCAAACTGTTTGGGCATAGACCTGGAAAGTATGACAGAACTTTGCAAGCTATCTCTGGAGTAGATGGCAACTCCTCCCCATTTGGCAGTTCTATCTTGATGGAAAATGTCGTAGTTGGGTATGGAAATCTCAGAATTTTTGGTGGCCTTCCTAAGCCAGGATTCAGACACTGCAAGGACATCAGGGTTGGCGGAGTGTGCTAAAGCAGTGAGTAAAACAAACTTTGGGAGGAGGCTTCTGATGTTAACATGCATGAAACCAAGGCTTTTTCGGTTACAGAAGTCAACAAATGAGAGTGCCTGGGGACACGCAGGGCCTGGGTTAGCCTCCACATCACCCAGGAACAGAGGAGGAGTAGGATGAGGGTACAGCTAAGGCTATCAAAACTGGTCATCCAGTGCGTTGGGGACAGAGAATAAAAGGAGCAGATTTCTGGCCGTGGTAGAATAGATTCAGGGCATAATGTACAAACGGGTATGGTGGGGTGCGGGTACAGTGGAGGTAAACCCAGGCACCGAGTTATAAGAGAGGTTGCATCTCTGGACGGGCTAGTTATGCTGGGTGAGGTCACCGCATGTGTGGGAGGTGGGAAAAAGGAGGTATCTGAGGCATGTTGAGTGGGACTAGGGGCTCCGCAGTAAACTAAAACAATGATAACTATCCTAAACAACAGTGTACAAGGCATATTGACATTTGAGAGAGACATAAAGCAATCACAGGTGTTGATTGGGAGAGCTAGCTAAGGCAATAACGGGTAAGTCAACAACAGCTAATCAGCTAAGACAACAACAACAGGTAAAATGGCGATGAATGGGCAGAGAGGGTCGATTAACTACACACAGGGCCTGAGTTCGAAGCTGGGGCCGACAGATAAACAAAAAATAAACAAAATGGAGTACCGTTATTTATGAACAGTCCGGCAGGCATCAGCTATGTAGCCAAGTGATCATAGGGTCCAGTGAACAGCAATAGATGGAACAGGGAAGCCGCGGGGTAGTCGTTACTATGCTACCACGCGGAGACACTGCGTTTAGCAGGGATTACAGCCTCGTGTCTTCTTGGGTATGACGCTACAAGCTTGGCACACCTGTATTTGGGTTTTAGTTTCTCCCATTCTTCTCTGCAGATCCTCTCAAGCTCTGTCAGGTTGGGTGGGGAGCGTCGCTGCACTGCTATTTTCATCTCTCCAGAGATGTTTGATCAGGTTCAAGTCCAGGCTCTGTCTGGGCCACTCAAGGACATTCAGAGACTTGTCCCGAAGCCACTCCTGTGTTGTCTTGGCTGTGTGCTTAGGGTCGAGGTCCAGCGTGCTCTGGAGCAGGTTTTCATCAAGGACGTTCATCTTTGCGTCGATCCAGTCTTCCAGTCCCTGCCACTGAAAAACACCCCCTCAGCATGATGCTGCCACCACCATGCTTCACCATAGAAATGGTGCCAGGTTTCTTCCAGACGTGACGCTTGGCATTCAGGCCAAAGAGTAGAATCTTGGTTTCATCAGACCAGAAAATCTTGTTTCTCATGGTCTGAGAGTCTTTAGATGCCTTTTGACAAACTCTAATGTGCATTTTACTGAGGAGTGCCTTCCATCTGGCCACTCTACCATAAAGCCTGATTGGTGGAGGGCTACAGAGATGGTTGTTGTTCTGGAAGGTTATCCCATCTCCACAGAGGAACTCTAGAGCTCTGTCAGAGTGACCATCAGGTTCCTGGTCACCTCCCTGACCAAAGCCCTTTCCCCTGATTGCTCAGTTTGGCCGGGTTATCAGCTCTAGGAAGAGTCTTGGTGGTTCCAAACTTACATTTAGGAATGCTGGAGGACACTGTGTTCTTGGGGACCTTCAATGCTTCAGATTTGTTTTGGTACACTTCCCCTGATCTGTGCATCGACAAAATCCTGTCTCGGAGCTCTACGGACAATTCCTTAAACCTCATCGACCTTATATAGACAGGTTTGTACCTTTCCAAATCATGTCCAATCAATTGAAATTTTCACAGGTTGACTCCAATCAAGTTGTAGAAACATCTCAAAGATGATCAATAGAAACAGGATGCACCTGAATCTTATGGCAAATGGTCTGAATACTTATGTAAATAAGGTGTTTTTTTGCAACAAAAAAAAAACTGTTTGTAAATATTTCTAAAAACTCTTTATTCGCTTTGTCATTGTGAGGTATTGTGTATACATTGCTGAGGAATTTTTAAAATAAATATCATTTTGGAATAAAGCAGTTGGGGCTGGGTTATTATAAGCAATTGCAGGTGGGTGCGTATGAACAAACAGCTGACCCGTGCACCACTAGACAATTGCCTGTTTCAACTGATCACTTCCTTTCCCGCCAGAGTTGCCATATAGGCGGGTTCCATAAAATTGGTCGCGGGTTTTTGGACCCCTTCTAGGTTACACCGCGGCCGCCATGGCATTTCAAAAAATGTATTTCAATTTGATCTGCTGCTGCTGACTGTCCGGCAGTTTCTTATTGAGTGAGTGAGGAGGGCCGAAGCCTTTAAGCCATGGCCGCAGAGGGCCGGAGGGGTGTGGTGTTAAGAGAGCGCTACAGCAGGCAGCTGAAGACAGAAGCACGCTTGCACGTCGTGAAAACGTTTTACCAGTTGTAGGTTTTATTTTATGTATTTATCTATGCAAGTCAGTTAAGAACTATTTCTTATTTACAATGGCGGCCTACCAAAAGGCCTCCTGCGGGGATGGGGGCTGGGATTCAAAATAAAAAAAATATTGGACAAAACACACATTACGACAAGAGAGACACCACAACACTACATAAAAAGAGACCTAAGACAACAACATAACATGGTAGCAACACAACATGACAGCAGCACAAACATTATTGGGCGCAGACAACAGCACAAAGGGCAACAAGGTTGAGACAACAATACATCACGCGAAGGTAAGTTATTGAGATTGACATTATGGAGACACCTATTTCCATAAACATAATCATAAATAATGCTGACAATACTGGAATACAAATGTAAGCACATTAGATGAATTCGGTCGGAGGTGATTTGCATTCTAATGTCGAATTTACTTATGGAAAATCGTATCAAGCGATGGGTTTTACGCATGCTCTGTTCTAGAGTTGCGCAAGTGGACATATGGAACTCCCTCGCATGCTTCTGTTGTGGAGAAAAGTCCACAATGAAACTGACATTAAATGTGGAGTATGATACATGTGCGTTAGAGCACTCACGTCTGTCATCTTGAAGTGCTTTGAAAGGCTGGTCATGGCTCACATCAACACCATTATCCAAGAAACCCTAGACCCACTCCAATTTGCATACTGCCCTAACAGATCCACAGATGATGCAATCTCTATTGCACTTCACACTGCCCTTTCCCACCTGGACAAAAGGAACACCTATGTGAGAATGCTATTCATTGACTACAGCTCAGCGTTCAACACCATAGTGCCCTCAAAGCTCATCACTAAGCTAAGGACCCTGGGACTAAACACATCCCTCTGCAACAGGATCCTGGACTTCCTGACAGGCCGCCCCCAGATGGTAAGGGTCAGTAACAACACATCCACAACGCTGATCCTCAACCCCCTCAGGGGTGCATGCTCAGTCCCTGCCTGTACTCCCTGTTCACACATGACTGCACGGCCAGGCACGACTCCAACACCATTAAATTTGCTGATGACACAGCTGATGACACAGCTGTCTGATCAGGCTGATCACCGATCACGATGAGACAGCCTACAGGGAGGGAGGTCTCCCTCGATGTGATCAAGACAATGGAGATGATTGTGGACTACAGGAAAAGGAGGACCGAGCACCCCCCCCCCCCCCCCCCATTCTCATCAACAGGGCTGTAGTGGAGCAGGTTGAGTGCTTCAAGTTCCTTGGTGCCTAGATCACCAACAAACTAACATGGTCCAAGCACACCAAGACAGTCGTGAACAGGGCACGACAAAACCTATTCCCCCTCAGCAGACTGAAAAGATTTGGCAGGGGTCTTCAGATCCTCAAAAGGTTCTACAGCTGCACCATCGAGAGCATCCTGACTGGTTGTATCAGTGCCTGATATGGCAATTGCTCGGCCTCCGACCGCAAGGCACTACAGAGGGTAGTGCGTACGGCCCAGTACATCACTGGGGCCAAGCTTCCTGCCATCCAGGACCTCTATACTAGGCGTGTCAGAAGAAGGCCCTAAAAATTGTCAAAGACTCCAGCCACCCTAGTCATTGACTGTTCTCTCTGCTACCGCATGACAAGCGGTACCGGAGAGCCAAGTCTAGGTCCAAGAGGCTTCTAAACAGCTTCTACCCCCAAGCCATAGGACTCCTGAACATCTAATCAAAGGGCTACCCAGACTATTTGCATTGCCCCACCCCACCTCTTTTATGCTGTCACTTTAATAACTCTACCTACATGTACATATTACCTCGATACCTCGAATAACCGGTGCCCCTGCACATGAACTCTGTACCTGTACCCCCTGTACATAGCCTCTCTATTGTTATTTTACTGCCACTCTTTAGTCATTTGTTTCTTTTATTTCTTATTCTTACTTTTTGTAGGTATTTTTTATTTATTGCATTGTTGGTTAAGGGTTAAGGGCTTGTAAGTAAGCATTTCACGGTAAGGTCTACACCTGTTGTGTTCTGTGCATGTGACAAATACAATTTGATTTGAGTTTGATATGTTGGCCTACAAGTAGCCTAGCCTATTAATTTATATGCTAATGTAGCCTTATCCTACCATTTGCCACAATACATATGTTGACATGATGTCTATGCAAATCAATTTGTGCCAATTATTAATGGCTATGTTTGTTTAGTTAATACAATTTTAAGTTTTCACTTGTGATCATGGTCACAGCTCTATCGCAATTGCCAGCTTGTTGTTAGAATGCATTAGATTGACGGTAAAACAAAACAACAATTTTCAAGAATATTCAGTTCATATCCATATTATTAATATTTGTTCAGTGATTGAAATTCCAGCAACAAAAGCAATGTTACCTGTAAAATTGATGTAGTTATGTACATGCCAAAAGGGATTTATTTATAATAACAGCATTCAAACGAGTTCATTTTCCATCAATGCATGTCGATTTATCTGGCGAGTTTAATAAAGGCGAGTTATATTTTGTCTTGCAACATATTCAAATTAATGTATTATGTCACGCTAGCTCGCAATAATATTATTTTGATGGAAAACAAGTTAAGTAGATATGAATTCTTAATTCGCTGTATTATGTTATGGAAAGGGGGTTAATTTGGCGAGTTTAATAAAGGCGAGTTATATTTTGTCTTGCAACATATTCAAATTAATGTATTATGTCACGCTAGCTCGCAATAATATTATTTTGATGGAAAACAAGTTAAGTAGATATGAATTCTTAATTCGCTGTATTATGTTATGGAAAGGGGGTTAATTAGGTTTAATGTGTCAAACTCCTCTATTACTGTGAGAAAAGGGCTAGTTTTCAGGGCTTGTTGGTGGGTTTTGTATGGACAATACACAATTTTTTTACCAGACCTGGCAACCTCGTTTCCCGCTAATTTTATCTTCCGGATTTAAGCAAAGCACAGCAGCATGGCAGCAGATAGCACATTGTGTAATGGCCAAGAAACGGCCTCCATGAACGGAGAGCCAGCTTTCAAGCGACATCGGGAGAGTGGACAGGTCGAGTCCCTGCGGATTCCGAAGGAACCTCGGAATAAAGTAACCGTGGTTCTCGGTGCGCAATGGGGAGACGAGGGAAAGGGGAAAGTGGTTGACCTGCTAGCGCTGGACGCGGATTTAGTATGCAGGTGTCAGGTACGTAGCTACTCAAACTAGCTAGCAAACAAGGCATTTTGAACTTGACAAAAGTACGCCATTCGTTCTGCTGCGTTGGCTAGGCAAAACCAATAGTAGTTAGTGTATATAATATTTAGGAAATGTGCTTACTAGATAACTTTAGCTATTTAGCAACTTATCATGCGAACGTTAGCATTGCTAGCTAGTTAAGCATGTTATCTGGTGGTAGTGGGTAACAACCCACGACAACAAATGGGTTATCTAGCTACAGTAACGGGTGGGTATAGTTTGTGGAACGTTCCAATCGGAATCTGTTCCAAACACTTCGTAAATAATAAGGTTGCCAACAAACAACGCATATAAAATTGTATAGCGGGCAGAATAAGATACCGGGTAGGGAGTGGCCAATTTTGTTACGTTTTTCACTCACCACGTTTTATTCTGAAAAATGACTGTCCTCACTCTGGTAGCCTATGGACAAACTTTAAGTGTAAACTACGTGGTGAGTTGATGCCTATTCGGCAGCTATTTAACTAGGTGAATTTATCATCTTAATTTGTATGTGCTGTTTGTTGGCATCCTTGTTATTTAAGTTTTGGACAGATTCCTGTTGGAAAGTTCCAAAAATTATACCCACCCTCATTCGACTAGTTTTGACTGGTGAGTAATAAACCGTTATCTCCTGTTAACTACACAAACACGTGTCCGTATTTTGTACTAAACTGAAGTTTTATAGCTGTTGAAACAAATCTTTACCAGTTAACAGGTAGTTACTTATTCACATTTGTCTGTGCTCAGTGATGTAGTTGTAAAAAAAAAAAAAAAAAAAAAAGTGAATAAACGTATCAAATGTTGCCAGTTAACTGGTACTTACACGTTCGTTCACTGTTCGTTCACTGCGGGCTGTACTCACTTTCTGTTCCTTCTCTTGTTGTTCATGTAAATGTTGTCTCTTTCAGGGAGGCAACAACGCAGGCCACACAGTGGTGGTGGACTCTGTGGAGTATGACTTCCACTTGCTGCCCAGTGGAGTGCTCAACAAGAAGGCTGTCTCATTTATTGGTGGGTTGACCTTCTCTTACATTTCAGCCTCGACAATGTTTTCATTGGTTTGGTTTCCTATTCAAACCATCCGTAACTGAACTGCTCATCCACAGGGAACGGGGTTGTGATACACCTGCCTGGCCTCTTCGAGGAGGCTGAAAAGAACCTGCAGAAAGGCAACGGTGAGTATTGGCAATTGAAGAGGCCTACAGGAAAGATGATGGAGATAAAAGGGTGAAGGAAGTGGATTCCACTGATAACACTTATTTGTTTTTGATAACAGCTATTTGTTTTTGTCATTGTCCAGGACTGCAAGGATGGGAGAAGCGGTTAAAGATATCTGACCGTGCACACATTGGTAAGACATGGCTGTTTGTTTTACAAATCTTTGGTTTAGTGTCTTGCAATTCTATGAATTTATGATATATATTTTTTTGCTTTATCTGCTCTTAGTGTTCAACTTCCACCAAGCTGTTGATGGGATACAGGAACAACAGAGACAGCTACAGGCAGGAAAGAAGTGCGTGGGTTTTATTGTATGAGGAAGTGATGGTGACTCTTTGTTCATAAAGCGTCTCCGATTAGCAGTGCTTATCTGAGACTCTTTGAAGACGACGCCCTGTTCCTCATTTTATTGTGTGGTGAAAGTGGTTGTAGCAACAACAACAAAAAATGGAAGTCATGGCAGCCTTTTAGGGCTACTGCAAAGGCAGTGTTCATTATTGCTGTGGCATTTCTGAATGTCCATTCTTCTGTTTTTGATTGTTTTCCAGTTTGGGAACCACCAAAAAGGGCATTGGACCTGCCTATTCTTCCAAAGCTGCTCGCAATGGACTGCGAGTCTGTGACCTTGTGTCTGATTTCACTGTCTTTGCGGAGAAGTTAGTACCAAAATTATTGTTTGTAAGAATGCATGTAAGTTACCTGAAATACACTTTTGAACCTTAATGATTTTAATGATCAATAAAAAAAGTTGATGTTGATTGATATAGCTGATGGCCTTTTCTTTGTCCACAGGTTCCGTGTGTTGGCAGGGCAATTCCTGACTATGTACCCTGACCTAAATGTTGACATTGACAATGAGCTGCAACAACTGAAGGTGAAAAGAACACTGCTTTAATGTCCTAATATACACTACCATTCAAAAGTTTGGGGTCACTTAGAAATGCCCATGTTTTTTAAAGAAAAGCAAAAAAAGCTGTAAATTATTTAAATAACATCAAATTGATCAGAAATACAGGGTAGATATTGTTAACCTTTCTAGCGCAGGCGTTCCGCTAGCGGAACCCCTCGACAACATTCCGCTGAAAAGGCAGCGCGGGAAATTCAAAAATATTTTTGGGAAATATTTAACTTTCACACATTAACAAGTCCAATACAGTAAATGAAAGATAAACATCTTGTTAATCTACCCATCGTGTCCGATTTCAAAAAGGCTTTACAGCGAACACACAACATATGATTGTTAGTTTAGAGCCAAGTTTTTTTTTTTTTTTAACAGCCATTTTTCCATCAAGTCGCAGAAATATAGATCAAATTAATCACTAACCTTTGATCTTCATCAGATGACATTCATAGGACATCATGTTACACAATACATGTATGTTTTGTTCGATAATGTGCATATTTATATCCAAAAATCTCAGTTTACATTGGCGTGTTACTTGCAGTAATGTTTTGATTCCGAAACATCTGGTGTTTTTGCAGATAGCCACAGAAATCCCAGAAATACTCATAAAACATTGATAAAAGATACAAGTGTTATTCACAGAATTAAAAAGACTTCTCCTCAATGCAAACGCTGTGTCAGATTTCAAAAAAACTTTACGAAAAAAGCATAATCTGAGTACGGCGCTCAGCCCAATCCAGCCAAAGAAATATCCGCCATGTTGGAGTCAACAGAAGTTAGAAATAACGTGATAAATATTCACTTACCTTTGATTTTCATCAGAATGCACTCCCAGGAATCCAAGTTCGACAATAAATGACTGATTTGTTCCATAAAGTCCATAATTTATGTCCAAATAGCCACTAGTTGTTAGTGTGTTCAGCCCAGTAATCCATCTTCATGAGCACTACCTCCAGACAAAAACTTCAAAAGTTCCGTTACAGGTCGTAGAAACATATCAAAAGATGTATGGAATCAATCTTTAGGATGTTTTTAACATAAATCATCAATAATGTTCCAACCGGAGAATTCCATTGTCTGTAGCAAAGCACTGGAACGAGAGCTAACTCTGTCGGGAGCGCGCGTCACGAGCCTGAGGCACTTCTGCCAGACCCATGACTCATTCAGCTCCCATTCCCCCCTCCTTTATAGCAGAAGCCTGAAACAAGTTTTGAAAGACGGTTGACATCTAGTGGAAGCCTTAGGAAGTGCAACTTGGCCTACCGAATACTGTGTATTCGGTAGGCCAAGCTTTGAAAAACTACAAACCTCAGATTTCCCACTTCCTGGTTGGATTTTTCTCAGGTTTTCGCCTGCCATATGAGTTCTGTTATACTCACAGACATCATTCAAACAGTTTTAGAAACTTCAGAGTTTTTTTTATCCAATACTACTAATAATATGCATATATTAGCATCTGGGACAGAGTAGCAGGCAGTTGACTCTGGGCACGCATTTCATGCAAAAGTGAAAATGCTGCCCTCTATCCCAAACAGGTTAATGTTGTAAATGACTATTGTAACTGGAAATGTCTGATTTTTATGGAATATCTACGTAGGCATGCAGAGGCCCATTATCAGCAACCATCACTCCTGTGTTCCAATGGCACGTTGTTAGCTAATCCAAGTTTATCAAAGGCTATTTGATCATTAGAAAACCCTTTTGCAATTATGTTAGCACAGCTGAAAACTGTTGTTCTGATTTAAAGAAGCAATAAAACTGGCCTTTACACTAGTTGAGTATCTGGATCATCAGCATTTGTGTGTTCGATTACAGGTGCAAAATAGCCATAAACAAAGACCTTTCTTCTGAAAATCATCAGTCTATTCTTGTTCTGAGAAATGAAGACTTCCATGTGAGAAATTGCCAAGAAACTGAAGATCTCGTACTACTCCCTTCACAGAAGAGCGCAAACTGGCTCTAACCAGAATAGAAAGAGGAGTGGGAGGCCCTGGTGCACAACTGAGCAAGAGGACAGGTACACTAGAGTGTCTAGTTTGAGAAACGGACGCCTCACAAGTCCTCAACTGGCAGCTTCATTAAATAGTACCAGTCTCAACGTCAACAGTGAAGATGCGACTCCGGGATGCTGGCCTTTCAGCTGTGCTAACATAATTGCAAAAGGGTTTTCTAATGATCAATTAGCCGTTTAAAATGATAAACTTGGATTAGCTAACACAACGTGCCATTGCAACACAGGAGTGATGGTTGCTGATAATGGGCCTATGTAGATATTACATAAAAAAAATATTGGCTGTTTCCAGCTACAATAGTCACTTATACATTAACAATGTCTACACTGTATTTCTGATCAATTTGATGTTATTTTAATGGACAAAAAAATGCTTTTCTTTCAAAAACAAGGACATTTCTAAGTGACCCCAAACTTTTGAAAGGTAGTGTGTGTGTATTATAGCTAGCTTCATTTAAAAACATCTTTGTTCTGAGCCATAATCACCTGCCCAGGTTGCAGTCAAATCAAATGTTAACGTGAAATGCTTACTTACAAGCCCTTAACCAACAATGCAGTTCAGAAAATATTGCTAAATAAACTAGAGTAAAAAGTTACATTAAGATTACATAACAATAACGAGGCTATATACAGGGGGTACCGAGTCAATGTGTGGGTTAGTCAAGGTAATATGTAGGTAGGGGTAAAGTGACTATGCATAGATTAACAGCGAGAAGCAGCAGTGTAAAAACAAAGGAGCGGGGGGAGTCAATGTAAATAGTCCGGGTGGCCGTTTTATTAATTTTTCAACAGTCTTATGGCTTGGATGTAGAAGCTGTTAAGGGGCCTTTTGGACCTAGACTTGGCGCTCCGGTACCGCTTGCTGTGTGGTAGCAAAGAGAACAGTCTATGACTACGGTGGCTGGAGTCTTTGACAAAAAAAATGTGTGCCTTCCTCTGACACCGCCTAGTGTATAGGTCCTGGATGGCAGGAAGCTTGGCCCCAGTGATGTATTGGTCTGTATGCACTACCCTCTGTAGCGCCTTACCATCGGATGCCGAGCAGTTGCCATACGAGGGGATGATGCAACTGGCCAGGATGCTCTCGATGGTGCAGCTGTAGAACTTTTTGACGATCTGAGGATCCATGCCAAATATTTTCAGTCTCCTGAGTGGGGAGAAGGTGTTGTTGTGCCATCTTCACGGCTGTCGTGGTGTGTTTGGACTATGGTAGTTTGTTGGTGATGTGGACATGACCCCTCCTTTTCCTGTAGTCCACAATCATCTCCTTTGTCTTGATCACATTGAGGGAGAGGTTGTTGTCCGGCCACCACACTGCCAGCTCTCTGACCTCCTGTTTAGTCCCAGGGCCCTTAGCTTAGTGATGGCTTTGTGGGCACTATGGTGTTGAATGCTGAGCTGTAGTCAATGAACAGCATTCTCACACAGGTGTTCCTTTTATCCAGGTGGGAAAGGGCAGTGTGGAGTGCGATTGAGATTGCGTCTGTGGATCGGTTTAGGTGGTATGCAAATTGGAGTGGGTCTAGGGTTTCTGGGATGATGGTGTTGATGTGAGCCATGACCAGCCTTTCAGAGCACTTCATGGCGACCAACGTGAGTTCTACGGGGCAGTAGTCATTTCGGAAGGTTACCTTTGCATTCTTGGTGACATGGACTATGGTGGTCTGCTTGAAACATGTAGGTATTAGCTTTTGTCGGGGAGATAGTTGCTGTGAGTACACACCCTGGTAATGCATAAAAGGAATTTAGCTCGTGTGGTAGGCTCGCGTCACTGGGAAGCTTGCGGCTGGGTTTCCCTTTGTAGTTCACAATAGTTTGCAAGCCCTGCCACATCTGGCGAGTGTCAGAGCCGGTGTAGTAGGATTCAATCTTAGTCCTCTATTGATGGTTTGCCTGTTTGATGGTTTGTATGAGGGCATAGCAGGATTTCTTTTAAGCGTCCGCATTAGTGTCCCGCTCCTTGAAAGTGGCAACTCTAGCCTTTAGCTCGGTACGGATGTTGCCTGTAATCCATGGCTTCTGGTTGGGATGTGTACTTACTGTCACTGTGGGGACGACGTCATCAATGCACTTATTAATGAAGCCAGTGACTGTGGTATACTCCTCAATGCCATTGGATGAATCCCGGAACATATTCCAGTCTGCTAGCAAAACAGTCCTGTAACGTCCGTGCCATCTGACCACTTTTGTATTGAGTGAGTCGCTGGTACTTCCTAGCTTTGCTTGTTAGCAGGAATCAAGAGGATATAATTATGGTCAGATTTGCCAAATGGAGGGAGAGCTTTGTATGCATCTGTGTGTGGAGTAAAGGTGGTCTAAAGTTTTTTTTAAGTAAAAAACTTGTGACACGTGACATGCTGGTAGAAATTAGGTAAACGGATTTAAGTTTGCCTGCGGATAATGTCCCTGGCCATTTGGAGCGCCGCTTCTGGATTAGTATTTTCTTGTCTGGTTAGGGATGCTAGTCCACTTATCTCTTGTTTGTGCCCAATGAATGTGATCCTGTTCTCTCTACAGGCAATTACTGTCTCAATTGAGCTGATTCCATGCAGAACAGCCCTTGATAGTCTTTCAGGGGGAGCTAGAAAACTTAAGATACTGAGATGTTTCTCTATGTAGGTGGTCACTGATTTTCCCTCTTTTCCAGGTGTATGCTGAGAAGTTGCGGCCCCTTGTCACCGATGGGGTGTACTTCATGCACAAGGCCCTCACTGGTCCCAGTAAGAAGATTCTGGTGGAGGGAGCCAATGCAGCCCTCTTGGATATTGACTTTGGTGAGAACAGAAGGGTTTGAGGGGAGTAAATTACTACTCTGCTATTTAGTGATGGCCATTGGAATATAATTTGAAGGAAATCAAATAATTTGTCTTTTTCAGGCACCTACCCGTTTGTGACATCCTCTAACTGCACTGCTGGGGGGGTGTGCACTGGCCTGGGTGTGCCCCCGTCCTATGTGGGGAGAGTGTATGGTGTGGTTAAGGCCTACACCACCCGGGTGGGTGTTGGAGCTTTCCCCACTGAGCAGGACAATGTGAGTGGATAGTGTTTGTGTTTTGCAGAATTGTCTTAAGTCATACAGTATGAATTTGTAGGGGTGTAAACTTACTGTCTAGGAACCGTCTCTTCTAGTACTTCATATTTACATTCAGTTTATAGTGAATCCCAGATCTGACTGCTGTGTTGATTGTGGTCCAGGAGGTTGGCAACTTGTTGCAGTCCAGAGGGAGGGAGTTTGGTGTGACTACGGGCCGGCGGCGCCGCTGTGGCTGGCTGGACTTGATCCTTGTCAGATACGCCCACATGGTCAACGGCTTCACTGCGTAAGGCTCGGTCTCTCCTCCTGCTTGTCCTTCTTTCTGGATGTGTTCCATACTGTATGCATTGTAATTATTGGATCACCGTGTTCAGTCTGTTGTACTTGTGTATGCCTCCACTATGTTCAGTTGCTGTCTATCTATTGCATAACCGTGTTTGACACCACTGTTTCTCTCCGACAGGATCGCTCTGACCAAGCTTGACGTCCTCGACACGCTGCCAGAGATCAAAGTGGGTGTGTCCTACACTGTTGATGACGAGCCCCTTCCCAGTTTTCCTGGTAAGTTTCTCCCTGCCTAGGGGGACTTATTTTATACAGTTGCTCCGTTCACTTTACCCTTACACATTTGATTTGGCTTGCCCTGCATGCTGACTCCCATCTTATTACCTGTCTTTCCCTCTGTAGCCAATATGGACGTGCTGATGCGGGTGTCAGTGAAGTATGAGACGCTACCTGGATGGTGCTGCAGCACTGAGGATGTGCGGTGCTTTGAGGAGCTGCCCCCTCAGGCACAGAGCTACATCCGCTTCATCGAGGACTTCTTGCAAGTGCCAGGTTAGTCAAGAAACAAGTATTTATGGTGATTAAGCAGCCTTACTGAAAACCAACCTTGTTTTGATAATTGATGATATATTCACCGTGAATTTGATTTTATTTGCAGTGAAATGGGTTGGAGTTGGGAAATCCAGAGAAAGCATGATCAAGCTGTTCTGATCAGTTGGGGAACTGATATCTTTTGGGTTTCTTGCCATTACAACAGCTGCTTGGGAGAAGAATGATGATGAATACTTAGATGACTATAAACCTTGGGTTAAAGTCCCAAAGTCTGAAAAGAAAAAACTTCACCAGCAATGTTATTAGTGAAATGTATAACCTGCATTTTATAGCTTTCTTTTCTTCTGATATGACAACACAATATATTGACCATTATGTTCATCCTCCATATGTAATGGACAGGCAGGTATTAAATCTTAAACAACTGTGGTAACCATACCAGGCTTTCATCAACCATTTCATTGAACTAGTAATATATTTTTACTAGTAATGTTTTTACAACTGTTTGGGTTTTTGTTTGGTTTCTTTTAAAACAAGATTTTAAAATGACTTCACCTTGCAGTTATTTTTTACACAATCTTTGCTTAAGGGTTGCGATACTAGGCTAATGTTTTTAAGGAGGCCTCATAATTAGGTCTTTGGATGAGCTGGCCTGTTGTACGAAGGAATTATTTGCAGGATTTTAGATTCTAAAGGGATGCTGTCTGAATGTCTTGATTTCCTATTGATCATTAAAACTTCTTCAGGATTGGTGGGTCCCCTGCGGGACGGTTGAGCTAACGTAGGCTAATGCTATTAGCATGCGGTTGTAAGTAACGAACATTTCCCCCAGGACATAGACATATCTGATATTGGCAGAAAGCTTAAATTCTTGTTAATCTAACTGCACTGTCCAATTTACAGTAGCTATTACAGTGAAAGAATACCATGCTATTGTCTGAGGCGAGTGCACAGTTTTGAATAAACATATTAGGCACATTTGGGCAGTCTTGATACAAAATTTTGAACAGAAATGCAATGGTACATTGGATCAGACTAAAACTTTGTGCGTACACTGCTGCCATCTAGTGGTCAATGTCTAAATTACACCTGGCCTGGCTAAATTATGGCCTTTCTCTTGCATTTTCAAAGATGATCGTACAAAAAAATACAAAATAACTTTTGGGGGGGTATTTTACCAGATCTAATGTGTTTTTCTCCTACATTCCTTTCACATTTCCACAAACTTCAAAGTGTTTCCTTTCAAATGGTACCAAGAAAATACATACCCAAATCTAACTGCCTGTAGCAGGGATATGTCATTTTAGGCGAAAATAGAAAATCCTTAACCTCTAAGATCAAGAACTTGTGATTGCACACGAACAGACTGGCTGATGTTTAGAACCTGAGTGAACTCCATTTTTTATGTATATACAAACTACAAATGTTTTCCAATTTCTTTCGGTGTAATGAAGTTAACAAAATGCTTCTACTCACCTACAATTATCAATAAAATACTAAGTGTCATTGCTGTTCTGTTTTGTTGATAGTATCATGTGTATGTTCTTCTCTGTGGACTATTTGGTCTGCTGTCCAATAAAAGCGGTAATTTCCCTTCCCTCTTTCTTTGTCAATGGCCCTGTTCAAGAGGATCATAACTGTAATGTATAGTTGTTCATAAATTGACTGACTTATTGATCAAATTATGAGCAGTTATTTATGATTCAAGGTTCTTTGTAGGTCAGTCGGCAGTTGTCTGCAATGTGGAACAAGGCCATTTTCAAGACTAGCCGTGTTCGAGACCATCAAATCCATGATGCATTGTGGGTAAATTGTGACTGACTGAGCGACAAATCTGTTGGAGCTAGAAACACAAACATTTCGCTACAACCGCAATAACATCTGCTAAATGTGTATGATCAATAAAATGTGATTACAATAAGTTGTTATTTATAATGCAATGTCTATACACAGACAACATCACACTGACATTTCACACAAATGAGCCGAGCCATTCAAGCTGCAAAGGTCCTGGTTACATCCATTTGATAATGTGAAAAAATATCTAAACTAGTACAGAATTATTTGATCACATGTATGATTTTAGGTTGAATTCTCAGAAGGGCCATTCTCTGTTCTCTATTTGGGATCTACAGCAAAGACATGCATGATGAATGGACTGGTCGGGAATTTGTCCAACTGGGCACCCTTACAACGTAATGTGCTAAACAAGACGTATACGTGGCGCTGACGTCAGCGTTTAGCGGAAGGACCAGTTCCTTCGTAAGCAGTGGAGTGATCAAATAAAGATTATTTATTTACCGGTAAGAGATTGTTGGTATTTGAAACTTGATTATGGCTCGAAAAGATATTCTGATAACACTTGCTTAGTCATGTATCTACTCTGTTTTTGTCGTGCCAATATTTTATAGCTAACGTTAGGCTTATTCAGCTTTGGAAGCCAGAACGCTAGCTACTAATAGCAGCAGGCTTGTTATGACTATTGGGCGTATTAGTTTTGCATGGCCCGATTGCCTCGGGTGTGCGGGTTGGAACACTTTAAACCATTCCATTGGTCCTTAAGTGAAATCTCCACCCACCCTGGGCACCGGGTCATGTGAAATGAACTAGCCCATTTGCCGTTCACTCACCATCCACACAACCTTTCCATTTTCTGTTAGTGCTAGCGTGTTACCTATATTCTTCTACATATGTATAACATTATTTAGCAATATTGATGCCGCTTGTCCTATATAATATACTGTAACGACCCTGGGTTTATACGCGCGGATATCAACTCTACCAGTTGAGCGTGCTTTTGGGGCACATTCGATAGCGCGCTGGACTTCGGGCTAGAAGGTCGAGGGTTCGCGCTCCCTGTTTGTTTCATTACAATACTTTACTGGATTCTGAGAGTAGCCTGAGCTATTTTGGACTGTTTGGCCAATCACTGAAGCTGGAGACTCACTCATGACTCTCTGAGGTCATTAAAGATCCCATGGCACTTATCGTAAGAGTAGGGGTGTTAACCCCGGTGTCCTGGCTAAATTCCCAATCTGGCCCTCAACCATCACGGTCACCTAATAATCCCCAGTTTACAATTGGCTCATTCATCCCCCTCCTCTCCCCTGTAACTATTCCCCAGGTCGTTGCTGCAAATGAGAACGTGTTCTCAGTCAACTTACCTGGTAAAATAACGGTAAAATAAAATAAATAAAAAATATCTCCCTCACTAGATTTAAGCACCATCTGTCAGATGGTGACCATCTGTCACAGATCACTGCACCTGTACATAGCCAATCTGTACATAGCCCATCCAACTACCTCATCACCATATTGTTATTTATTTTGCTCCTTTGCACCCCAGTATCGGTACTTGCACACTCATCTTCTGCACAGCTATCACCCCAGTGTTTAATTTGCCATACTGTAATAATTTTGCCACTATGGCCTATTTATTGCCTCACCCCACTTATCCTACCTTATTTGCACACATTGTATGTAGACTTTCTCTATTGTATTATTGACTGTATGTTTGTTTATTCCATGTGTAACTCTGTGTTGTTGTTTGTGTCGCACTGCTTTGCTTTATCTTGGCCAGGTCGCAGTTGTAAATGAGAACTTGTTCTCAACTAGCCTACCTGGTTAAATAAAGGTGAAATTTAAATTTAAAAAAAGATCAGTTCAGTGTGTCAAATCGGAGGGCCTGTTGTCCGGACCTCTGGCAGTCTCTATGGGGGTGCCTCAGGGTTCAATTCTCGGGCAACTCTTTTCTCTGTATACATCAATGATGTCGCTCATGCAGCTGGTGATTCTCTGATCCACCTCTACGCAGATGACACAATTCTGTATACTTCTGGCCCTTCTTTGGACACTGTGTTAACTAACTTCCAGACGAGCTTCAATGCCATACAACTCTCCTTCCGTGGCCTCCAACTGCTCTTAAATGCAAGTAAAACTAAATGCATGCTCTTCAACCGATCGCTGTCCGCACCTGCCCGCATCACTACTCTGGACGGTTCTGACTTAGAATGTGTGGACAACTACAAATACCTAGGTGTCTGGTTAGACTGTAAACTCTGCTTCCAGACTCACATGAAGCATCTCCAATCCAAAATTAAATCTAGAATCGGCTTCCTATTTCGCAACAAAGCATACTTCACTCATGCAGCCAAACATACCCTCGTAAAACTGACTATCCTACTGATCATTGACTTCGGTGATGTCATTTACAAAATAGCCTCCAACACTCTACTCAGCAAATTGGATGCAGAAGAAGATGTGCAGAAGATGTGCATCTGTTTTGTCACCAAAGCCCCATATACTACCCACCACTGCGACCTGTATGCTCTAGTCGGCTGGCCCTCGCTACATATTTGTCGCCAGACCCACTGGCTCCAGGTCATCTATAAGTCTTTGCTAGGTAAAGCCCCGCCTTTTCTCAGCTCACTGGTCACCATAGCAGCACCCACCCATAGCACGCGCTCCAGCAGGTATATCTCACTGGTCACCCCCAAAGCCAAATCCTCCTTTGGCCGGCCTTTCCTTCCAGTTCTCTGCTGCCAATGATTGGAACGAATTGCAAAAATCACTGAAGCTGGAGACTCATATCTCCCTCACTAACTTTAAGCACCAGCTGTCAGAGCAGCTCACAGGTCACTGCACCTGTGCATAGCCCATCTGTAAATAGCCCATCCAACTACCTCATCCCCATACTGTTATTTTATTTTATTTTTTTAGCTCCTTTGCACCCCAGTATCTCTACTTGCACATTCTTCTTCTGCACATCTATCCCCCATCTATCACTCCAGTGTTTAATTGCTAAATTGTAATTATTTTGCCACTATGGCCTATTTATTGCCTTACCTCCCTTATTTTACCTCATTTGCACACACTGTATATATACTTTTTCTATTGTGTATGTTTGTTTATTCCATGTGTAACTGTGTTGTTATTTGTGTCGCACTGCTTTGCTTTATCTTGGACAGGTTGCAGTTGTAAATGAGAACTTGTTCTCAACTAGCCTACCTGGTTAAATAAAGGTTAAATAATTTTTTTTTAAATTAACTAACAATCAAACATGTGCAAGGCATTCAGTGGATAAACAGCTAGTACCTCAACCAGTATAGGTCGATGAATACATTGTAATCTGGATTTGTTGGATTGTTCATTTTGCAATCCTGGGTTTTGTAGATTTTTTAAGCAAGCACAGTTTTTTTGACCAGAAGATTCTTGGTTGAGTTGTGAGTAAACCCCTTGATTGTAATGATTGAATTTAGCTATGGGTCATTCAAGCGATTGGCATGTTTACAATCGGGCACATTATGTATTACTACATGATGCTTTTTCTGGGAATCAGGATTTGGTGGTAGCTAAGAAAAAACAGTTTTACCTAAAAGTTATTTACCTCACACATTGGTTATCACATTTTTCATTGACTACTCTGTTCTTTTATCTTTTAATAAACAAGAGAACACGAATACTCTTTGAGAAAAGTCTAGTAGACTAGTCTATCAGTGTATTGATTGCTACTCTCAAACCCAGAAAATTCTTAAAGAGGATGTGTCTCTTTTGCTTTGTTTGCAGAGTGTCTGTATACATTCACACCAGTTGGTCTGTGGGCGTTATTCTATCCTCAAGAACTCAAGTGAAACAATCTCCTTGTTGTCTGCCTAGTAACTACTGTCTCATTTTAGACCCAGGGCTTTCCAGGACAGTTTTTGAGGAGCTTGTCATGTTGAGTACACAAGTGTTTTTGATGGATCTTTAACATTATTCGTACTGAAATCTGACTCCGTTTTTCCTCCAGCAGGTGATGTGCCTGAGCATCCATGAACACGCGTCGTCGCCACGGTCCTAGGAACAGCCAGGAAGGGGTGTACCTAGGGCCTGCCCAGACCCAGTCACCGCTGATCCAGTTGCAGGACCCACAACTCACAGCCCCCAGTCCACCGACACCTGCCCCACTGGTGGACATAAGCAACATGTCGGGCAGGGACCGCACCAATGAGTTCCAGTCAGTCTGCAGGTCACTACAGGGGAGACAGGTGAGCAACATGGAGAGACCGTATGTCTTTTAATAATAATATGTATGTATGTTCTGAATTAGTATTAACTAGCTTTACCAAAATAGATGTGACAGATTAGCACCATAGAGAGATGTTTATTTATTATTGTTATGTACAGTACCACTCAAAATTTGGACATAACTACTCATTCCAGGGTTTTTCTTTATTTTTACAATTTTCTACATTGTAGAATAATAGTGAAGACATCAAAACTATGAAATAACACATATGGAATCTTGTAGTAACCAAAAAAGTGTTAAACAAATCAAAATATATTTTATATTTGAGATTTGTCAAAGTAGCCAGCCTTTGCCTTGATGACAGCATTGTACACTCTCGGCATTCTCTCGACCAGCTTCATGGGGTATAATCACCTGGAATGCATTTCAATTAACAGGTGTGCCTTGTTAAAAGTACATTTGTGGAATTTCTTTCCTTCTTAATGTGTTTGAGCCAATCAGTTGTGTCAGACAAGGTAGGGGTGGTATACAGAAGATAGCCCTATTTGGTAAAATA
The DNA here is from genome assembly GCF_045679555.1 of Salvelinus alpinus. NCBI lineage: Eukaryota > Metazoa > Chordata > Actinopteri > Salmoniformes > Salmonidae > Salvelinus > Salvelinus alpinus. The sequence goes on along the minus strand of NC_092109.1, from coordinate 29,044,499 downwards.
CCAAGTCCATATTATGTCAAGAACAGCTCAAATAAGCAAAGAGAAACGACAGTCCATCATTACTTTTAAGACATGAAGGTCAGTTAATCTGGAAAATGTAAAGTATTTTGAAAGTTTCTTAAAGTGCAGTCGCAAAAACTATCAAGCGCTATGATGAAGCTGGCTCTCATGAGGACCGCCACAGGAAAGGAAGACCCAGAGTTACCTCTGCTGCAGAGAATAAGTTCATTAGAGTTACCAGCCTCAGAAATTGCAGCCCAAATATATGCTTCACAGAGTTCAAGTAACAGACACATCTCAACATCAACTGTTTAGAGGAGACTGTGAATCAGGCCTTCATGGTCGAATTGCTGCATAGAAACCACTAGTAAAGGACACCAATAAGAAGAAGAGACTTGCTTGGGCCAAGAAACTTGAGCAATGGACGTTAGACCAGTGGAAATCTGTCCTTTGGTCCGATGAGTCCAAATTTTAGATTTTTGGTTCCAACCGCCGTGTCTTTGTGAGACGCAGAATAGGTGAACGGATGCTCTCCGCGTGTGTGGTTCCTACCGTGAAGCATGGAGGAGGAGGTGTGATGGTGTGGGTGTGCTTTGCTGGTGACACTGTCTGTGATCTATTTAGAATTCAAGGCACACTTAACCAGCATGGCTACCACAGCATTCTGCAGCGATACGCCATCACATCTGGTTTGTGCTTAGTGGGACTATCATTTGTTTTTCAATAGGACAATGATCAAACACACCTCCAGGCTGTGTAAGGGCTATTTTACCAAGAAGGAGAGGGATGGAGTGCTGCATCAGATAAACTGGCCTCCACATTCATCCATCCTCAAACAAATTGAGATGGTTTGTGATGAGTTTTCCTTCACAGCAGAGTGAAGGAAAAGCAGCCAACAAGTGTTCAGCATATGTGGGAACTCTTTCAAGACTGTTGGAAAAGCATTCCAGGTGAAGCTGGTTGAGAGAATGCCAAGAGTGTGCAAAGCTATCATCAAGGCTAAAGGTGGCTACTTTGAAGAATTTAAAATATTTGTTTAACACGTTTTTGTTAACAACATGATTCCATATGTGTTATTTCATAGTTTTGATGTCTTCACTATTATTCTACAATGTATAAAATAGGAAAAATTAAGAAATACCCTTGATAGGTAGGTGTGTCCAAACTTTTGACTGGTGCTGTATGTTTTGAACGAGCACCAACTGTCGAATCATAACATTCAGGCACACCAAAATAGTTGTGCTTGACATTTGCACACTGATCAATGTTGATTGATGTTCTTTGTCCTTTCTGTTTTCTTCAGAATGGGGTCCAGTCCAGCAAGCCAGCCCTCAGTGCAGTCAGACAGCGCAGTGACTTTACACTCATGGCAAAGTTAGGAGCATTACACTATGTTATTAACATGTTATTGAATGAGAATGGTAGATGATTATGAGAACAGATACATTTTATGTATAGCCTTCTATTGGTATCCATATACTCAACTGTTTGTTATGTTTCTTTCTATTTAACAGGAGGATTGGGAAGGACTTGAGTAACACTTTCGCCAAACTGGAAAAACTCACAATACGTAAGGAAGCAACTTTTTTTGTTTTTGCGTCCACAATGTGGTTGTGCATATGGAACTCACTGACTATTATCTTGTCTAGTTGCCAAAAGGAAATCTCTTTTTGATGACAAAGCTGTGGAGATTGAGGAGTTAACCTACATTGTTAAACAGGTGAGGAGATATGTATAGTAGATTCAGCTGCTATACTTTGTTGTTACTCTACAGAGTTTATATGTACAGGATGCTGTTCAGGAACACTTTATTAGATGCCTGTTGGGATGTGAAAGTAAAAGCAAGCTGTTTTTTTTTCTTTGTCCAGGACATAAACAGTCTGAATAAACAGATAGCACAGCTGCAGGGGCTTGTGCGCTCCAGACAGAGTCAGAATGGCAAACACCTACAGACACATTCCAACACCATCGTTGTCTCCCTCCAGGTAACTTCCATGCTCTGACATTCTGATATGTCCATTGGTTTTATCCAATGAAGAATAGTACATGTAACTTTTCCATGTAGCGTTCATTTTATAACAGCCCTTTTCTGTTCTAGTCCAAACTGGCATCAATGTCAAACGACTTCAAGTCAGTGCTGGAGGTCAGGACAGAGGTAAGGCAGACATACGTCTTTCACAGTAAATATTTTGACCAGACTAGTTTTGATTGGATGTTCCATGTATATTTGTTGATTTATAAACCGTTTTAAACAGATTTTCTTCTCAACTACCCCACATTCTTTTCCCTCTGCAGAACCTCAAAGAGCAGAAGAGTAGAAGAGATCAATTTTCTCAAGCCCCAGCATCCTCCTCCCAGCTACATGCCAGCAACTTCGGTGAGATAAACTACTATCAGCTCCACAGTACAAAACAAACACTAAACAGTACAACCTGACCCCCCTCTCTTTCTCTCTCTCTCTCTCTCTCACTCTCTCTCTCTCTCACTCTCTCGCTCTCTCTCTCTCTCTCTCTCTCACTCTCACTCTCACTCTCACTCTCTTTCTCTCTCACTCTCTCTTTCTCTCTCTCTCTTTCTCTCTCTCTCTCTCAGGTAACTCATTGTTAATGCAGGACGACTCTAAACGGACAGCTGAAGTCTCTATAGACATGGACTTCCGCGCCAGCCAACAGCTGCAGCTTGTCAATGAACAGGTATTACCTCCAATCCTCTTGATGATGAGAAGCATTATAATGATTGTGACATTTAAAACACACTTGACTCAGTGTCCTCTTTCGATACAAATGCTTTTATTGACTGAGACTTGTTTCTGGAGTCATGTGTCAATCAATAATACTGTTTGTTGCTTAATAATTTGCATTCATTCTAAGTGGTGTCACTCTTATGGTGTGTTTGTATAGGACTCGTACATCCAGAGCCGTTCAGACACCATGCAGAACATAGAGAGCACCATCGTAGAGCTGGGCTCCATCTTCCAGCAGCTGGCCCACATGGTGAAGGAGCAGGAGGAGACAGTGCAGAGGTGAGGGAGACATGAAGAGAGAGCCAGAGATTATCAAGCCACTAGTTAAGATGCTTTTCCCCTGATATAACATTGTTGTTCTGATGTTTTGTTGAGCTCGCATATCCAGCAATGATCAGACAGGGCATGCAGTGGTAAGCAGGTTAATGAAACCTCTGACACTCATTGACCTCCCATTTCCCATCCTCTTTCCTGCAGAATTGATGCCAATGTGGAGGACACCCAGCTCAACGTGGACATGGCACACTCAGAGATCCTCAAGTACTTTCAGTCTGTCTCATCCAACCGCTGGCTCATGGTCAAAATCTTCCTCGTCCTCATAGTCTTCTTCATCGTCTTTCTGGTCTTCTTTGCTTGAGGAGCAGGGGGCACTTGGCTAAGGATGAGAGAGGGAGGAATTGTGCTGGAGGAGAGCAGTTTCTTCTTTATGTTTCATACTTTCTCTCCTTGTGGTTTAAAGAAAATACCACTACTAACAGACAATTCTGCATATGCTAAGATTTGGTTATGTTGATAATGAATAGCTGTATGGTAGAAAGAAGTTGAAAAACATGATGATTATTATTATTACCATCCATTAAATGGAGTAAATGGATGAGGATGAAATCTATGATGCAGGATAGAAGACTATTGCAGTTGGATTGAAACTCTTCTGTTGTCTTCATGCGTTCTTTCTGTAATTTGTTTAAAACATTCCTACTTCTTGAAGGACAGGGTCAATCCAAAGAGAAATTGAGTCGGAATAGGAAACTGGTAGATTCATTTGGCCTTAAAAGACCTGTATGCTGAATCTCTGAGGGACATTACTCATTACTCACAATGCACCTCACTGCCAGCAGTAATACCTCCTTTAGGAGGTTAGGGCTGAATGACAAGGCCATGTGAATGCCGTCTGACCTTCAATCTCTTCTTTGATGGTTAGAAAAGCTGATCGGAAATGTTTGGCCACTCTTAACCTAAACTGTACATGCATTGTGTTCCACAATGATATCATGCACATGAAAGGACATCCATCATGACAGTCAACTTGCCGTGGTTGACCTGAGATAGATTAATGTACTGTGTAAGTGGAGCATTGCCAGTACTTCTGATGCTTTTATTTTCTCTATTCAGATACTGAACTGTATGTGCACAACTGCTTTGCCTTTTACAGCTACCATAGAATATCTTTGAATTAAGATACATTATTTTCCATAAACCGGTTATTTAAATGATGTTCAATCAGAGTCTGCACATAACACCAAATGAGTGGTGTTTTACAGACAGATGTTCTACATTTTTCACCCCCTACCTCCCCCTAATACCCACACACACACACACACTTCATAAATGTTCAGTGTTCACACATGTTTTGGGGACTAAATCTCTGTTTTATCTATGTCTCTGAGGTATCTGTAAAGGTAAATTAATTGTAATTCAAATTTGTTATGTCTGCTTTTTGTTCAAGAGAATGACTTGGAGACACTAAAAAAATATTCAAATATACAAACTCATCTGCTTAGCTAATATTCTGGAACACAGAAATGTTGGAATGGATTTTTTTTTTTAACTGTTTCACACATTTGCTCTCCTCTCTCTGGATATCTTAGAGGAAGTATTGTAGGTCACTGCTAATTTTATTGATACCCCTAATTTCTGTATTTTATCATAAGCTTTTGTTGTAGAAACTGCAAATGTGTAAGCAAAAATTAAAAATAATTGTAAAAGGTTTTTGTTTTTCATTGTCAACGGGAATGTGTTTGTTTTAGTCTAGTCACCACCATAAGGTTGACATATAGGTTTATTGTTATCAAGTTTAGGGTTCATTCTAAATTAGTCAAACACTTTGTTTGTATTCTTTGGAAGCTGAACAGTTTATTTACATAGCCTTGTTTTTCAGAATAATTACATCTTCCATTAAGAAACAGAACATATACAGTGCCTTCAGGAAGTATTCATACCCCTTGACTTATTCCACATTTTGATATGTTACAACCTGAATTCAACAGTTTTTTCCCCCTCAGCCATCCACACACACACAATACCTCATAATGACAAAGTGAAAACATGTTTTCAGACATTTTACCAAATGTTCTTGAGAATGAAATACAGAAATATCTCATTTATATAAGTATTCACACCCCTGAGTCAATACTTTGTAGAAGCACCTTTGGCAGCGATTACAGCTTTGAGTCGTCTTGGGCATGTCTGTATCGGCTTTGCACATCTGGATTTGGGGATTTTCTCCCATTCTTCCTTACAGATTTTCTCAAGCTCTCTTAAGTTAGTTGGGGAGCGGCATTGAACAGCAATCTTCAAGTCTTTCCACAGATTTTCAATGGAATTTAAGTCTGGGCTCTGGCTGGGCCACTCAAGGACTTCACATTCTTGTTCTGACGCCATTCCAGCATTGCATTGGCTGTATGCTTGGGGTCATTGTCCTGTTGGAATGTAAATCTTCGCCCCAGTCTAAGGTCGTTTGCACTCTGAAGCAGGTTCTCATCAGGGATTTACCTCTTATTTGGCTCCATTCCTTGTTCCGTCTATCCTTACCAGTCTTCCAGTCCCTGCTGCTGAAAAGCATCCCCATAGCATGATGCTGCCACAAAGCTTCACGGTAGGGATGATGTCATATGGGTGATGAGCTGTGCATGGTTTTCTGCAGACATAGCGCTTTGCATTCTGCATTAATTACTGTTTATAACTGCATTACAGACAAAGGTCCTGGAGCTCCATTAGTTTCCCAGGGGTAACAGTGTATGTCTGCCTTGGGGGTGGTCCTAGTCAGCTGTAGTAAACGTCTGCATATTTCTGTCAACCTCTCTTGCTGGAGACGGTCAGTGTGTTTCAGCAGGGCTCCAAACTCCAGCACCAGGGTGTGGGCGACCAGCTCCTCTGGGGAGTGCTGGGCTGGGACTGTGGTGGGCTCTGTGGAGGAGAAGACAGATGTCCAGCAGAACATCTGAGGAGAAAGGGAAAGGTTGCAAACTAGAGGAGAGTGTTAAGTGAACACAGTGTGCTGATAGTTCAGAGTAGATAGATACCCTATCTAGTTGTGCACATCAGCTTTTTCTGTTTGCCAGGAGAACAAAGCAGGTAAAAGTTCCGACCAGTTTTACACAAATTACATATATTTTACAAACAAGGCCACAGATCAAAATATGGTTCTATCTTGAAATACATTCATAAACAAATAAGTAGAATCATAATTATGTTGATGGAACAAGTCATTATATTTGTTGATCCAATTAAAGTGAGTGTTCTTACCATAAAAATGTCCAATTAATATAAATAATCAGGAGTAACTAAGAATAAGTGACTGATCCAATGGGAGACAATGTGTGACAGTATACTTTATCCTGTGATAGCCTCTGTTAAGTGAGTACAGAAGCGTGTGTCTAAATTCTAATCCACTGTTAATAGAAGTCTGTGTGAGCCCCTTATTGATGTGATCAGCATTTCCTCTGTCACTGGCAGCTTAACGTGCCTTGATTTAGTTTGGAAATAACTGCCACCGTCTGAGCAAAAGCACAGTCGCCATCTCCAGTTTATTTATTAGGGGGATTTTAGAATAGAAATAAATAACATTTTAGTAGCCAAACCACCACATGTACAGGGTTAAGGCCAAATCATGACTACATCAAAAACAACAGAACACACAGTCTCGAAAGCAAACCAGAGGTCTCGTTTGTCTCTGCAGGCGTGATGGGGGCAGAGTGTCCACTCATGGTCACAGGGGGCTCAGTCTGTGGTAGGGGGCTATCCCTCTGATGCACGAGATGAAGGCAGGGAAATGGAGGGAAACGATGTGGGCACAGTCTGTGGCTCTGGGGAACCATGCAGTGGCACAGGAGAGACTGGGTGAGTGGGCCATCTCGAGCCCTGTCTGCGGGGCCTGGACGTGTGTGTGGAGGGAGGGGTTGTGGGGGTTCCTGGGGTTAGAGGCCCATCTGTATGGGGCTAACCTATCCAGGTGCAGTGCCAATTTTCTCCCCCTGGGAGACAGCTGGACCCAGTACACCACCTCTCCCATCCTCGCCAGGAACCTGCAGGGCCCCACCAGTGACAGTCCAGCTTGGGGCATTGTCCTTTCTTTCTCAGGGGGCTGTAGACCCAGATCAGCTCCCCAGCCTCAAAGTGCCTTCCCCGGGTGTGCACATCATGGGTCATTTTCTGCCTCACATGCGCATTCAACAGCTGTTCTCTCTGCTGATGATGTGGGCTCTCTCCTGGCGTACCCCGGCCCTGGGGGGACGGCAGGGCTGTCACGGGGCCAACCAAGCAGCATGAGTAGGGCATGAGTAGGACAGGCTTGCGAAGGTGGAATCCTGGACAGCGGAGCAGCACGTCATGAGAACCGTGGGCAGATGTTTGTCCTAGTCACGCTGTGTTTGGCAGAGATTATTAAAACCCTCCACGAAACCATCGCTTTTTGAGGGTGAAGTGGCGTCATGCCGATCTTGTGCATACCCAGCCTCTCACACATGGTGGCAAACAGATGGTTTCTGCCTTGGCCGCTGTAAATTGATTCAACAGTGGCTTGTTTGCTCTCTCTCTCTCTCTCTCTCTCTCTCTCTCTCTCTCTCTCTCTCTCTCTCTCTCTCTCTCTCTCTCTCTCTCTCTCTCTCTCTCTCTCTCTCTCTCTCTCTCTCTCTCTCTCTCTCTCTCTCTCTCTCTCTCTCTCTCTCTCTCTCTCTCTCTCTCTCTCTCTCTCTCTCTCTCACCCTTGTTTAAAAGCCTTTCTGGACAAGATGCGATTAGATTAAAGTGTAAAGTTCCTAGGCATATCGATTACAGTGTAAGAGTGTGCTGGTGTTTTGCAGGTGGTGTGTTGGACCTATGGGGAAACGTCTTTCAGCCTCAGTCAGCTACCATACATGGCCACAATTATGTAATGTCATGCACTGAACACTGTATAGACTGGAGGAATATGAGAAAACCCTAGTTAAATGTATTTATTGGATACTGACTGTAATGTTTTTAAATCAATTGTCACTGGCAAGCTTCAATTTTATAGAAATGGTGAAATGAAGTCTCTGAGTGTATATGTGTGAGAACATTATCACAAGCTACATGAGACCACACGGCAGTTACTACGTTGTACTTTTTTGCTAAGCCGCCTTGTAACAATATTTTACTTCTTGTTATCAGTGCACTGTGGCAAGCCCATCTTCCACTAAATGGGACAAAATTGCAGACGCTTGCAAACAAATCCATTTCCAGACCTAGAAGTCCATGCATCATCAAAAATGGCAGAAAGGGGGCTTAGATGTAAAAAGGCCCTAATTGAAAAAAGTGCTCATGATGGAAGTCAAGTCATCATCCACCTCTTCTTTACTTCTCATATCCCTCCCTTTCCTCGTTTCTCCCCTCACCACCACCCACTCTCTCCTTTTCACATGTAATTGCCGGTCAATTTGCCATCAGTTAAATCAATGTAGACATTTCATCCCAATGAAGCTTGTTTTTCACTCCATTGCCCATCCCTTGTAAATCTGCCCCTTATCTCTCTGATCAACTCTCTCTTCATCTCTCTCTCTTCATCTCTCTCTCTGTATTCTTTCTGCTTTGTCTCACTTGTCTTTGTTTAGATAAACATCTTGCCAAGACAGAGAATACTAAGAAACCAAGGAGGAGAAGAACAAATGAGAATCTGAGTCCTGCAGTCATCTCTGAGGGAACATAAGTAAGGACTTTTACATTTTCTTATCTTTTCCTCGTAGAAATTACAAGGTAATTTGCAATGGTGTTGATGACAACAACAATGGTGTTTGACAGTATTGACATTTTGAGAATAATTTTTTATTAATTGAAAATGTTTTTCTCTTCCAATTCAGTTATTATTTCCATGCTGATGTCTTGAAATTAATCAGGGGCTGTGACAAATCCAACAGATTGAACAAAAATCTGTCAGCAATACATCACTATTTCTACACCATTGAATCTCTAGAGTTTATTGAAGGGTGTCTATATTGGTTGATGGTCTCTGGCCACCGGTTGGCTCAAGGCAATTCTAACAATTCTAACACTTTAGTTTCACCCCTTCCCTCTTCTGTACTTTCATCGTCAAATGTTCAGTTTCCACTCAGACCAGATATTCTGATTCTTGTCAGCACTATATTCATTATTGTATATTCCTGTCTGTTTCCTTCTCTGAGTAATCAGTTCCTCGTTTATGTTTACTTCAAGATTCTCAGTATATGCAGTATATCTCCTGTATGCCTCTGTCTGTGCTTGGCCTTGATTTACCGACTCCCAGCCCTCTGAGTAATAAGACTCCTGTTTCATAGCAGTTGGACTCAGTTCAGTTTTTTTTGTGAGCAAAGGGGATCTGTAGGCTCTCTCACAGATTGAATTGACAAAGCTAAATGTGTCTCAAAGTTCCTTTGGTGGGTGTATATAGCTAATCAAATTACCATAGTCTGCCAGTGCACCAGTAGTACAGTATAGAAGAAAGATTGGTATAACTTCCAAGAATTTTCTTGATAGACTGTCTTATCATTTGCATGCATGCAAGTATTATATTTATGCTTATTTTGCCTTAAAACTGTTTCATTTAACATAGTGTACATTGATTAAATTACTACAGTATATGCAGTGACAAAGGAAGAGACTGCCCCGGGAAGCTGATCTGGCCAGTGAGAGAGGTTTATGTTTAAGTTTATGTTTTCCTGTCAAAGCCTTGTTTAACTGAGTAGGGGACTAATATATTTCATACTCACTGACAATGATGGCAATAGGCCCAGAATTAACAGCATATAGGTACATCAGTTAATTGCAAACTGGGCTTTTTAATCTTAGAGACTCCTTCTCTGACAAACAGAGCCACTCTGAGGAACACAGTCTCTGTGTATCACCATTGATACATGCTTCATCCAGATTTCCTCAGAGGGGTCTTTTTGGTTAGTGAGACCAAGCTAAGAGTCCATTAGGGAATTTAGGATTTAAATCCTACACTCTTAGAAAAGGGTTCCAAAAGAGTTATCCAGCTGTCCCCATAGGAGAACCCTTTTCGGTTCCAGGTAGAACCATTTTTGGTTCCATGTAGAACCCTCTGTGAAATGGGTTCTACATGGAACCCAAAGGGGTTCTACCTGGAACAAAAAAGGGTTATTCAAAGGGTTCTCCTACGGGGACAGCCGACTAACCTATTTAGGTTCTAGATAACACCTTTTTTTCGAAGAGTGTACAAGAACAGTACAGAATTTTAATTCCCTCAAAATATAGTAACATTTATTCCAATTCAATGCTTAAACATCATTAGTCAAATACATTTTGTTTATTCAATCATCAGTTAATTGACATTGATTTGACCCATCAGTGAGAGATAGACAGAAAGAGAGAGAGTGCTAATGGTGATTAAAGTGCATGTCAATGGTGATCTTGTTGTTGCTGTCACACCAAAACAGTCTGGTATTGTCATGAATAATAAAACAGCATTGATCATGCGTAGAAGTCCATATTTGGTGTTTAAAGTTGATGAGGCCACTGTAGGTTTGGTAAATTGTGTCAGTCCCATTCCTGATGCCCTCTCCTTGTGGTTGTGAAATTCCAACCAATTTCACCCATTCTGTTTGGTACTGCGATAGCAATAACATCTATTTGATACAGCACAGTTCTGAAAAATAGTTAAAGGTATTCTACATACCTAATATGCTACCTGGCAGCTGTATGTGTAGATAATCCAATTGTAGTACAAAATACATACCTCATACATTTCAAATGTTTCATTAGCTGTGTGGATGCAGAAATAAACTGGCACTTCTCAAGTTTGTTTGGAGAGGAAGAGAGAGAGGAAGGAAAGCAGTAGTATGGAAGAAGATATATACACAGGAAAGATAGGAGGGTGGTAAGAACTAAGATCACTTTATTGGTCAATTGCACACAAGGTCCAACCAAAATTTTACTTCCACTTTTAACCCAAACACATCAAGGTTTTGGGAGAGGTGCAGGGGGCTGCCACATTGGGAGCTGTTGTGTGGGGTTAAGTGCCTTGCAACCCTCCAATTGCCAGCTCACTTCTCAACAGATTTTTCCCGTCAGACCTGGGATTTGAACTGGCAATCCTCCTGTTACTGGCTCGCCTCTCTAACCACTAGGCTACCTGCCACCCCATCACATCTTTGATTGGGGTATTCTCAACTGCATAGCCCTGGGAAGCATAACCACAACCTTACTGCTGCACACACACACACACACATACACACACACACACACACACACACACACACACACACACACACACACACACACACACACACACACACACACACACACACACACACACACACACACACACACACACACACACACACACACACACACACACACACACACACACACACACACACACACACACACACACACACACACACACACGCAGCAGTTCCAGGGTGCGGCTGGGTTCTTTGACGGGCTCTGCTGAGGGTAGCAGAGGGAGGGGGAGCCTGTTGCCCATTGCGGAGTCGGCAGTGTAACGCCAGCAGACCTCGTAAACTCCACTAGAGGAATTGATCCTGGCACTGTCAGACTGAGACACTGATACTCTGCTACTCATACCCATAGAGAGAGCTACACAACTACAGTATATTGTAGGAGTATGAAAAAGTGTTACACTGTATGTCTGAATAGTGGAATTGCTTGGAACCATGTGGGATATGTTGTTGATACCTTTCCACCTATTCCAGGTGCCCGTCCTCCCCAAATAAGGTGCCACCAACAGCCTGTGTCTGATTTCCACAAGAGACACTGTTAGTCCCTACCCTCCTCTCCACTTATTGCCTTGGAGAAACTGAGTGATCCAAATCAGGGTAGAGGAAACAAACAAAAAAGCAATAAGCTCATTCTAGCTCAGTGTATCTGCATTGACCCCTCCCTCCATATCTCCCACTCCCTTTCTCTCACTCATTCCACCTCTCCCTCTGATTCCACCTCTCTCCCTAGCTCTCTCTCTTCTTGGAGTCAATTTGATGGAGTAGCTTTTCATTTCTTGGACACTCAGCAACAGCCTCTCCCACGCGCTCATGCACATGCACGCTCGTGCACGTTTACTCTCCTAGCGTCTAGTGTGAGTGTGTGAAAGAGACCCTTCCTATAGCTGCTGATATCCTGGATTTTTAAGATCGTTCATTTTGAGGTAAGAGATGACCACAGGCTTCACCCCCTGTGTGTTAGAGAAACCACAAATCCTGCTTCCATTGGATGAGATAATGAACATTGCAATTGTTTCATTGTTACAGATAAAGTACCCCATATTAACTTCATTCTGTGTAATCGAAGGATGTATTCTCAGGCATTTTGACTGTGTTGTGTGAAGTATCTGTACCTTAGAAGTGCCATGACTTGAGTGTGATAGGTATCTCAAGGATGACGTCTTTATACAACAGTTAGGCATTAAATCTGTTCATGGTTTTCTATAACTGTGCAGTTATGTTAAAATGGAGAGATTGTAATTAAGAACAATTAAAATAAAACCTTGTTAAAGTTTCAAATTATTGTTTGGTGGCACTGAAAAGGCCTTTTCGACAGCTTTTGTAATTTTATAAAACATAACTTGACTGTCACTAGTGATTGATGTCAGCTAATGCACATGACTAAAAGGGAGGTTGAAGGGCAGTTATTTTGATCTGAGAGCATGTGCAAAATAGCTGCACGTTAGGATGAAAGGCTTGTCTGTCTATGTATTTTTTTGTGTATCCCGAGCAGCTGCTGAAGTTGTTTGGCTGGGTAGTGTAAATTTCACTGTGTGGGTGACAGGTTATTGGTCTCAGGTTAAATCAGGCCCAGAGGAGTTGCTGACTGCAAAAGCAATGTTATATCTTAGATGAGAGAGAGAAAGCACAGATGTAACCTGTCACACACTTACAGTACATACAGTGTAGGCCTACTGCACAACGTCAATACAGAAAATCAGACAGAAGACAATATTACACCTACATGTAAATATACAGTATTAGTGTGTCCCTGGGGTCTTGAACCTGGGCTGACTAAAAATCTATAGCTGTATCAAGGACTAAATTACCCAATCACTCAGCAGCTTGGAAAGGACATTACACTGAATGTGTAATTCAGCTCAGTCACATCACATCCGGGACCTGAGAATCATGGGGTAATAATTCTTCACACAGCCGAGCCTGCTAGTGTGGCATGTCTGGTATAGAATAATGTTTCTCCCCTCTGTTAAAGGACAGACATGGCCGGAGGCACGTGCACACACATACACACACACACCGTTTTCGGGCTCTAACCCACTCTGCTGGCTGAAGCACACCTCTATTTGTCTATTGCCGCGTTCAAGACGACTCGGAACTTGGAAGTTCATTGTAGAAAGATAAGAACATAATTTCCCACTTGGAAAGTATCTGAGTCAACCAATAGGAAGCTCTACGCCAAAAAAACGTATCTAACTTTAACCTGAGATTCACAGTTTGCGAGTTGTCTTGAACATAGTATTTTTTATGTTTATTGACTCTGCATTCTGTATGTTTGTGTATCTTGCTCCATCCACCATTATATCAGCTTGATCATTTTTTTCTCTCCCCAATGTGATCCATTAGAGATATGCATCTGTTGTACGTTCTCTCTCTCACACAGGGTTTTGGTTGACAGCTCATTTTCTGTCGTTTTGGTGACATTACGCTTACAATCAAAAGCATCATGTAGCAGTGCTGAACCCCATGTTTCATTGTCAAACAGGGAACCTCTCATCAATGGAAAACAAACAACAAACAATTCTGAACAACAGGGAATTGTCGTGTTCAAAGTTTATTGATCTCATACATAATAACTAACCTTTAATATGATCTTTGTAATGTTGTCAAACATTAATGAGTAATCTCTTCAGTAACTAGTGGTCCAATAACAATGGTTATTTTGTTCAACACCAACTTCTTGGTAAAACCCACCCAGTGTCCACACCTTCGGGCTGTGAGGAGGACGGCCACCCCCGCAGCTACGGGTCCAGAATCTCCATCCTCAGCCGCAGAGAGAAGAGCAGCTGGAAGAGGAGGAAGAGGGAGGAAGAGAAGGAGAGAGAGAGGTAAACAAGTGATGAAGAGTAGTGTGGTAGATAGTAATGATCCTTTACTTAGACACATCTCTGGTAGAATTCAAGTCCATTCCTGGTTTCAACTCATACCGCATCCATGATGCCACCGAAAAACAACACACGGCTTGTCTGCTCCAGTGAGACATGATTGCTTCATGCTTATTAGACTGTATACAGTACACTCTTAGAAAAAAAAATGCTGTCTAGAACCTTACACGGTTCTTCGGCTGTCCCCATAGGAGAACCCTTTGAAAACCCCTTTTTGGTTCCAGGTTCTCCTATGGGGACAGCTGAAGAACCCCTTTGAAACCCTTTTTTTAAAGAGTGCAGCCTACACATATAGTGTAACCATCAGCAACATGTTTATAGGTTTCCGGTCAGTAATATGATGGGGGCTACAGTCTGTATTATGTTTAGTTTCAGGTTAATGATTACCTTGCAGTTTAGCTAATGTGGGTGACATCTGTTTCCATGGGCTTGCTGTCTGTGTTTGGTCTGTTTGTTCTGCAGCTGGGCCCCAGAGCGCTCCAGCACTGGCAGCGGGGGGAAGAAGCGTGCTTCTTTGGGGCTTAACGAAGGTGCAAGCATGCGCTGCTCCACCCTCCTGTGTATCCTGACGGGGGTGCTGCTCTACCTAGTGCTGGGGGCTGTGGTGTTCCAGGCCCTGGAGGCTCCCCATGAGGAGGGCCAGCACATACAGCTGCAGGACACACGCAGAGCCTTCCTGGAGAACTACACCTGCGTCAGCCCAGACATCCTGCAGGCCCTCATAGAGGTACCCTACATAGGCTACACACACCTAGAGAACAAACAGGTTAAAATGACTGAATGACTGGGATATTAGACTTTCGGGGTGTCCAAGGCATCGGTCATGTAATCCAATGAGACCTCTATAGTTGGGTTGCAGTATAATCAATCAATCAAATGTATTTATAAATTCAGCTGATGTCACAAAGTCCTGTACAGAAACCCAGCCTAAAACCCCAAACAGCAAGCAATGCAGGTGTAGAAGCACGGTGGCTAGGAAAAACTCCCTAGAAAGGCCAGAACCTAGGAAGAAACCTAGAGAGAAACCAGGCTATGGGGGGTGGCCAGTCCTCTTCTGGCTGTGCCGGGTGGAGATTATAACAGAACATGGCCAAGATGTTCAAATGTTCATAGATGACCAGCAGGGTCAAATAATAATAATCACAGTGGTTGTCGAGGGTGCAACAGGTCAGCACCTCAGGAGTAAATGTCAGTTGGCTTTTCATAGCCGATCATTCAGAGTATCTCTACCGCTCCTGCTGTCTCTAGAGAGTTGAAAACAGCAGGTCTGGGACAGGTAGCACGTCCGGTGAACAGGTCAGGGTTCCATAGCCGCAGGCAGAACAGTTGAAACTGGAGCAGCAGCACGGCCAGGTGGACTGGGGACAGCAAGGAGTCATCAGGCCAGGTAGTCCTGAGGCATGGTCCTAGGGCTCAGGTCCTCCGAGAGAGAGAGAGAAAGAAAGGCGAGAAAGAGAGAAAGAAAGAGAGAGAATTAGAGAGAGCATACTTAAATTCACACAGGACACCGGGTAAGACAGGACAAATACTCCAGATATAACAGACTGACCCTAGCCCCCCGACACATAAACTACTGCAGCATAAACACTGGAGGCTGAGACAGGAGGGGTCGGGAGACACTGTGGCCCTGTCTGGACGGGGCCACAGTGTCTCCCGACCCCTCCTGTCTCAGGCAGGATATAACCCCACCCACTTTGCCAAAGCACAGCCCCCACACCACTAGAGGGATATCTTCAACCACCAACTTACCATCCTGAGACAAGGCCAAGTATAGCCCACGAAGATCTCCACCACGGCACAACCCAAGGGGGGGGCGCCAACCCAGACAGGAAGATCACGTCAGTGACTCAACCCACTCAAGTGACGCACCCCTCCTAGGGACGGCATGGAAGAGCACCAGTAAGCCAGTGACTCAGCTCCTGTAATAGGGTTTGAGGCAGAGAATCCCAGTGGAGAGAGGGGAACCAGCCAGGCAGAGACAGCAAGGGCGGTTCGTTACTCCAGGATCTTTCCGTTCACCTTCACACTCCTGGGCCAGACTACACTCAATGGGCCAGACTACACTCAGTAGGACCTACTGAAGAGATGAGTCTTCAATAAAAGACTTAAAGGTTGAGACCGAGTCCGCGTCTCTCACATGGATAGGCAGACCATTCCATAAAAATGGAGCTCTATAGGAGAAAGCCCTGCCTCCAGCTCCCTTAAGGAGGCCTGCGTCTTGGGACCGTAGCGTACGTGTAGGTATGTACGGCAGGACCAAATCGGAAAGATAGGTAGGAGCAAGCATCACCAAGAGGTAAAAGGTATTACCAAGAGTATCTGACATTTTTTGGGTTCTAGTCAAGATTCTAGCAGCTGTGTTTAGCACTAACTGAAGTTTATTTAGTGCTTTATCTGTGTAGCCGGAAAGTAGAGCATTGCAGTAGTCTAACCTAGAAGTGACAAAAGCATGGATACATTTTTCTGCATCATTTTTGGACAGAAAGTTTCTGATTTTTGCAATGTTACGTAGATGGAAAAAAGCTGTCCTTGAAACAGTCTTGATATATTAGTCAAAAGAGAGATCAGGGTCCGTAGTAACGCCGAGGTCCTTCACAGTTTTATTTGAGACAACTGTACAACCATCAAGAATAATTGTCAGATTCAACATAAGATCTCTTTGTTTCTTGGGACCTAGAACAAACATCTCTGTTTTGCCCGAGTTTAAAAGTAGAACATTTGCCGACATCCACTTCCTGATGTTTGAAACACAGGCTTCCAGGGAGGGCAATTTTGGGGCTTCACCATGTTTCATCGAAATGTACAGCTTATGTGTCATCCGCATAGCAGTGAAAGTTAACATTATATTTCCGAATGACATCACCAAGAGGTAAAATATATAGTGAAAACAATAGTGGTCCTAAAACGGAGCCTTGAGGAACACCAAAATGTACAGTTGATTTGTCAGAGGACAAACCATCCACAGAGAGAAACTGATATCTTTCTGACAGATAAGATCTAAACCAGGCCAGAACTTGTCTCTATAGACCATTTTGGGTTTCCAATCTCTCCAAAAGAATGTGGTGATCGATGGTATCAAAAGCCACACGAAGGTCTAGGAGCATGAGGACAGATGCAGAGCCTCAGTCTGACGCCATTAAAAGGTAATTTATTATCAGTGCTATTATCGGGTCTAAAACCAGACTTCAGCATTTCGTATATATTGTTTGTCTTCAGGAAGGCAGTGAGTTGCTGCGCAACAGCTTTTTCAAATTTTTTTTTGAGAGGAATGGGAGATTCGATATAGGCCGATAGTTTTTTATATTTTCTGGGTCAAGGTTTGGCTTTTTCAAGAGAGGCTTTATTACTGCCACTTTTAGTGAGTTTGGTACACATCCGGTAGATAGAGAGCCATTTATTATGTTCAACATAGGAGGGCCAAGCACAGGAAGCAGCTCTTTCAGTAGTTTAGTTGGAATATGGTCCAGTATGCAGCGTGAAGGTTTAGAGGTCATGATTATTTTCATCAATGTGTCAAGAGATATAGTACTAAAAAACTTGAGTGTCTCCCTTGATCCTATATCCTGGCAGAGTTGTGCTGACTCAGGACAACTGAGCTGTGGAGGAATGCATAGATTTAAAGAGGAGTCCGTAATTTGCTTTCTAATTATCTTTTTTTTTTCTCAAAAAAGTTCATGAGTTTATCACTGCTGAAGTGAAACCCATCCTCTCTTGGGGAATGCTGCTTTTCAGTTAGCTTTGCGACAGTATCAAAATAAATGTTGGATTGTTCTTATTTTCCTCAATTAAGTTGGAAAAATAGGATGATCGAGCAGCAGTGAGGGATCTTCGATACTGCACGGTACTGTCTTTCCAAGCTAGTCGGAAGACTTCCAGTTTGGTGTAGCGCCATTTCCGTTCCAATTTTCTGGAAGCTTGCTTCAGAGCTCGGATATTTTCTGTATACCAGGGAGCTAGTTACTTATGACAAATGTTTTTTGTGGTGCAACTCCATCTAGGGTATTGCGCAAGGTTAAATTGAGTTCCTCAGTTAGGTGGTTAACTGATTTTTGTACTCTGACGTCCTTGGGTAGGTGGAGGGAGTCTGGAAGGGCATCAAGGAATCTTTGTGTTGTCCGAGAATTTGTAGCACGACTTTGATGATCCTTGGTTGGGGTCTGAGCAGATTATTTGTTGCGATTGCAAACGTAATAAAATGGTGGTTCGATAGTCCAGGATTATGAGGAAAAACATTAAGATCCACAACATTTATTCCACGGGGCAAAACTAGGTACAGTGTTTGACTGTGGCAGTGAGTAGGTCCGGAGACTTGTTGTCCAAAACCCACTGAGTCGATGATGGCTCAGAAAACCTTTTGGAGTGGGTCTGTGGACTTTTCCATGTGAATATTAAAGTCACCAAAAATTTGAATATTATCTGCAATGACTACAAGGTCTGATAGGAATTCAGGGAACTCAGTGAGGAACGCTGTATATGGCCCAAGAGGCCTGTAAACAGTAGCTATAAAAAAATGATTGAGTAGGCTGCAAAGATTTCATGACTAGAACCTCAAAAGACGAAAACATATATATATTTTTTGAAAATTGAAATTTGCTATCGTAAATGTTAGCAACACCTCCGCCTTTGCGGGATGCGCAGGGATATGGTCACTAGTGTAACCAAGAGGTGAGGCCTCATTTAACACAGTAAATTCATCAGGCTTAAGCCATGTTTCAGTCAGGCCAATCATATCAAGATTATGATCAGTGATTAGTTGATTGACTATAATTGCCTTGGAAGTGAGGGATCTAACATTAAGTAGCCCTATTTTGAGATGTGAGGTATCACAATCTCTTTCAATAATGTCAGGAATGGAGGAGGTCTTCATTCCAGTGAGATTGCTAAAGCGAACACCGCCATGTTTAGTTTTGCCCAACCTAGGTCGAGGCACAGACACGGTCTCAATGGTGATAGCTGAGCTGACTATACTGACTGTGATAGTGGCAGATTCCACTAAGCTTGGGGTGCTGCCTGGCCTGCACCCTATCTCATTGTGGAGCTAGGGGAGTTAGAGCCCTGTCTATGTTCGTAGATAAGATGAGAGCACCCCTCCAGCTAGGATGGAGTCCGTCACTCCTTAACAGGCCAGGCTTGGTCCTGTTTGTGGGTGAGTCCCAGAAAGAGGGCCAATTATCTACAAATTCTATATTTTGGGAGGGGCAGAAAACAGTTTTCAACCAGCGATTGAGTTGTGAGACTCTGCTGTAGAGCTCATGACTCCCCCTAACTGGGAGGGGGCCAGAGACAATTACTCGATGCCGACACGTCTTTCTAGCTGATTTACACGCTGAAGCTATGTTGCGCTTGGTGACCTCTGACTGTTTCATATTAACATCGTTGGTGCCGACGTGGATAACAATATCCCTATACTCTCTACACTCGCCAGTTTTAGCTATAGCCTGCACCATCTTCAGATTAGCCTTAACATTGGTAGCCCTGTCCCCTGGTAAACAGTGTATGATCGCTGGATGATTCGTTTTAAGTCTAATACTGCGGGTAATGGAGTCACCAATGACTAGGGTTTTCAATTTGTCAGAGCTAATGGTGGGAGGCTTCGGCATCTCAGACCCCGTAACGGGAGGAGTAGAGACCAGAGAAGGCTCGGCCTCTGCCTCCGACTCGCTGCTTAATGGGGAGAACCGGTTGAAAGTTTAAAGTTTCTGTCGGCTGAATGAGCGACACCGGTTGAGCATTCCTACAGCATTTCCTTCCAGAAGCCATGAGAAAATTGTCCGGCTGCGGGGACTGTGCGAGGGGATTTATACTAGTATCTGTACTTACTGGTGGCACAGACGCTGTTTCATCCTTTCCTACACTTAAATTACCCTTGCCTAACGATTGCGTCTGAAGCTGGGCTTGCAGCACAGCTATCCTCGTGGTAAGGCGATCGTTCTCCTGTATATTATGAGTACAGCTACTGCAATTAGAAGGCATCATGTTAATGTTAATACTTAGCTTCGGCTGGTGGAGGTCCTGACGAACCACGTCCATGTAAAGCGTCCGGGGTGAAAAAAATGGAATGGAAAAAGTCGAGTGAGGGAAAAAAATTAATATATAAACAGTAATTAAAAAATAAAAACCGTAAAGTTGGCAGGTAGCAAGTAAGGTTAGCAACAAACCGCACAGCAGCACGTAAACAAGTCTACAAGTTGTACAATGCAAATACAGAAATATTCAGGTACAAACACTACCATCAATGTTTCTCTTCTCTCTCATCACTTTAACTTCCTGACTGTCCCATCCCAGGAGGTGGCAGATGCTGTGGGTGCGGGTGTGGATCCTAGCAGCAATTCCTCCACCTTCACCAGCCAATGGGACCTGGCCAGCGCCTTTTTCTTCTCTGGGACCATCGTCACCACCATCGGTAAATCAGCAGGCTGATCTCCCCTATGTTTAATCCATTGTTACACACTGACACTACCTATCCCAATCCTAAAGCTCTACAAACCATCATCCTCAGGTTTTGGGAACATCTCCCCGAAGACAGAAGGGGGGCAGCTGTTCTGTATCTTTTATGCCCTGGTGGGGATCCCTCTGTTTGGTATCCTGCTGGCTGGAGTTGGAGACCATCTGGGGACCGGGCTGAGGAAGGCCATCCTCAAAATAGAGTTTCTCTTAGCGGTGAGACACTAAATATTTGGTTTAATGTGTTTCCTCTGTCTTTCTCGGCCTGTCAGTATTTCAGTCCCTCCATTTCCTTCTTTCCTCTTTTTCATGTTTTGCTGTCTCCCTCTCAGAAATGGAAGGTGAGTCCTACTATTGTTCGAGTCATCTCAGCCATACTCTCCATCCTGTTGGGGGTAGCACTCTTCGTTGCAGTGCCAACGCTGGTGTTTCAGGAGGTGGAGAAGTGGACTCTCCTGGAGGCGTCCTACTTTGTTGTCATCACCCTGACTACAGTGGGTTTTGGAGACTATGTTGCAGGTACTACCGCCACTGCATTTAGGATTGGGTCAAGGAATCTGTCTCAAAAGGTCTAAACACACATTTCATTGTTGAAACTCTCTTTACATTATTGAAACTCTTTTTACATTGTTGAAACTCTCTTTACATTGTTGAAACTCTCTTTACATTGTTGAAACTCTCTTTACATAGTTGAAACTCTCTTTACATAGTTGAAACTCTTTTCATATTTGAAACTCTCTTTTCTTAGTTGAAACTCTCTTTCCAAGTTGAAACTCTCTTTTCCTAGTTGAAACTCTCTTTTCCTAGTTGAAACTCTCTTTACATTGTTGAAACGCTCTTTACATTGTTGAAACTCGCTCCCTGTTGAAACTCTCTCTTTCAGTGTTGAAACTCTCTTTTCCTAGTTGAAACTCTCTTTCCTAGTTGAAACTCTTTTCATTGTTGAAACTCTCTCCCTGTTGAAACTCTCTGTTCCTAGTTGAAACTCTCTTTTCATTGTTGAAACTCTCTTTTCATTGTTGAAATTCTCTCCCTGTTGAAACTCTCTCTTTCATTGTTGAAACTCTCTCCCTGTTGAAACTTTCTCTTTCAGTGTTGAAACTCTCTTTCACTGTTGAAACTCTCTCTTTCAGTGTTGTGACACATTAACAGACACAAACACCTGTACTCCAGATTAATGTAGTTTAGGAGGCCTGAGTGATAAAATACTCATTAATACTCATTAAACTGGACATTTAATTTACTCTTTGTGAATAATTTAATCTTTGAATGAAAGTTTAATTATTAACCCCATAGAGTTTTCTGGCAGCTCAGTCTGTAATGTTCACAAATGTGAGATTAATTTAATAAACCCCTAGAGTCGATGTCTGCGCCCCCGCTGAAATCTAATTAGCATAATAAAAAAACTCCCCATAAAAATCTGTGTTTTTAAAATGATATTTAACCAGGTAAGAACACATTCTTATTTACAATGACGGATAACCCCCCGGACAACGCTGGGCCAATTGTGCGCCGCCCTATGGGACTCCTGATCACGGCTGGTTGTGACACAGCCTGGGAACAAACCAGGGTCTACAGTGACACTGCAATGCAGTGCCTTAGACCGCTGCGCCACTCGGGAGGACTGTTTAATCTAGAGATATCTCTTTGCATGGGCTGCGTCTTAATTCACCTCATCCGCCGATGTCGGCCTTCCGCATCTGTGGTGAAAGGTGGCAGAGCTACAGCGCTGCTTGTCAGACCATGAGACATCCCGAAAATCGGTCTTCTCGTGAAAACGTCTTTAGCGGTTTTGGCCTACAAACTATTACGACCCCGCTATGGAAAGATGATACTGTTTTTCCATGTATAAATCTGTTATTCAATGTGTTTCTATGGGCTAATAACAGTAAGGCCAAATTCAATGTTTCATCAAATATGTTTTTTATACCTAAAGGGGTCCTAAAATTCAAAATCAAATAGCTAAATTATCCTTGGTATGATCATTTCAAAACATGATGCCACCAAAAAACAACACTAGGCTTGTCTGCTCCAGTGAGACATGATTGCTTCATGCTTATTAGACCGTATACAGTACACTCTTAGAAAAAAAGATGCTATCTAGAACCTTAAATGGTTCTTTGGCTGTCCCCATAGGAGAACCCTTTGAAAACCCCTATTTGGTTCCCCCCCAGGCTTAGATTCTAGGGGGGTTTAACAGCAGATCTGTCATGTGTAAACTAACCTTTAGACCTGTAAAGTTGCTGATTCTCCATTGTCTACACCTGTAAACCCCTATCTATTCCTATCCTCTTGCTTATCTCTGTCAGGTGATAGTGGAGATGGTGGTAAAGACCACTGGTACAAGCCCCTGGTGTGGTTCTGGATCCTGCTGGGCCTGGCCTACTTTGCTTCCATCCTGTCCATGGTTGCAAACTGGCTTCGGGTCCTGTCCAAGAAGACCAGGGCTGAGGTGTGTAAAAACTGATCGGGCCCAAAATGGGAGAGTACAACCTACAAGCAAATGGTCTGCACTGTACAATTTGTCACCTATAGACACCTGTTCTATTTCTCAATGATCCTCCCTTCCTCTCTTATCAACTCTCAAGTGTGTTGTGACTTCATTAAATTCTCTTTAAATAGTGATTTGATCTCTTTCCTCTCTCTTCCCAGATGGAGGAGCTCAGAGCCCGTACCACTGACTGGGGTCAGAACATTCAGAACATGTCCGTGGACTTCCGCATGCCAGACGACCCCTTCAAACGACGACGACGAAAGCGTCGACATGGCCCTCGCAGCCGAGGCAATGGGGCAGGCCATGTGTCTGGGGCCCCTGGGGAGAGGGGCAGAGTGATGGAGAATGGCCAGCTGAACAGCCAATCAGAGACTGGATCATCCTCATACTCTTACTCATCCAACGAGTCAGAGTCTGGATCTGCGACAGGGTCAGAGGTCACGCAGCATGAGCGGGTAGTAGAGGAAAAAGAGAAGGATGTCGATAAGGAGAACGCCTTCCCAGAATCCCTGTATTCCCAGCCTCTGGACTACTTTGGAGAGAACCTGGCATACATTGATGAGTCCTCAGATGCGGTTAGTGGAAAATTACATTTGGATCCCCTGTTGGATCCAACACAGCCCGTCTCTACACGCTCACGAAAGCCCAAGAGGAGACGGCCCAGAAGGCCACCCCCAGAGAAGAGCCCTAAAATTAGCCCTACCAAACCTGAGAAGAAAGAGCCCAATGGAGACATAAAACCCCATGAAAATCCACCGCCACCAAAGGATAGATGAACCAAATGCTCAAAGGTGAGTTTGTATGTTTTTTCAGAGCATGTTGAAAATGGATAAACATATAAAAAAAAAGACAAATGATGAAACTGTCAAGCTAGAAAACCCCTGACTCTGCTCTTTTTAGGTGTGAAGGGAAGAAGAAGTTATGTGGGAAGAACTGAACCTGATTGATTATGTTTTATTCACTACACTGTTCATGTTTCATAAACATAGTTTGAGTGTGTGTATGTTGTGTATGCCTGATTCAAATAGGGAGTAAGCCTTGATGTAATAGCAGAGTGACTTATTCAAATAATCCTAACAAAACTAACCATGTCACTTCTTTAACCTGATGTTGCCTTGGTAGCGTTTTAATAAGGAACACAATCTTATGTGCCCCACTTATCTATGTTTGCTTATGGAGTGAGCGCTCCCTACCGGGCAATCATGAAACTGCAAAGCCCTGTTTTCTCTGGATAAAATAAGCAGTGAAGCACACCAACATGCATTGTTTTTTTTATTACTCTGAATCAATTTATATTTTTTGCCGTTAGGGGAAAAAAGCCTTATGACAATAACTCTCCCATAATGAATTTGTCCCTGAATGTCTGGAGCCCAAACTATAGAGAACAAAGCTTTGGTAAATAATAGGAAAGTTCTAATTCAAGGCATGAGTAAATCCTGTCTCTGCCAATAACCATATCTGGTCTTGCATGACCTTAGCCTAAGTATTACACTAGTGACGTTATTACTGTGTGCACTGTGTACAGCATATGCCATTGTATATATTTTTGAGTATTATTCTTTGAATGTATTACACACAACTGTCCTGTAAAATAAACAACACATTTTTTAAATAATCAGAATACTATTTTGTGTGTGCATGCGTGTGAGAGATTTTCCAGCATTTGCATTGTTTTTCTGAGGAATGGAAAGATGACTGTCAGTAAATGAAGGACAATGAAGATACAGTGGCACACTGAGAATGAATAACACAGTCATTTAGAATTATATTGCATACAACCATCTTTTCTCAGTTCTTCAATTAACAAACTACATACCTGAAATTAGAAAAACAACATATAATATGTCTTATCAACACATTTTGCAACCATTTGCACTTAAGAACACTTAACGAAATTAAAATTGGGAAATAAATTGTAAAAAGAGTTTATACTCACTACACTGACACAGCTTGTTGATCATTTGGAAAATCTGACCATAACTCTATACTCATGATTCTTGCTTACAAGCAAAAGATCAAACAGGAAGTACCAGTGACACGCTCAATATGGAAGTGGTCAGACTGTTTCGCTAGCGCAGACTGGAATATGTTCCGGGATTCATCCAATTGCATAGAGTTTACCACATCAGTCACGGTTTCATTAATAAGTGCATCGATGACATCATCCCCACAGTGACCGTACTTACATATCACAACCAGAAGCCATGGATTACAGGCAACATCCTCACTGAGCTAAAGGCTGCCACTTTCAAGGAGCGGGACACTAATGCAGACGTTTATAAGAAATCCCACTATGCTCTCCGAACAGATAAAGAGTCAATACAGGACTAAGATCGAATCCTACTACTCTGGCTCTGACGCTTGCCGGATGTTTTTATTTTTTATTTGAACCTTTATTTAACTAGGCAAGTCAGTTAAGAACAGAATCTTATTTACAATGACGACACCGGCCAAAACCAGACGACGCTGGGCCAATTGTGCACAGCCCTATGGGACTTCCAATCACGACTGGTTGTGATACAGCCTGGATTCAAACCAGGGTGTCTGTAGTAACGCCTCTAGCACTGAGACGCAGTGCCTTAGACTGCTGCGCCACTTGGGAGCCCCTTGAAACATGTAGGTTGTGGCAGGACTTCCAAACTATCACAGATTACAAAGGAAACCCATCCGCAAGCTGCCCAGTGACACAAGATTATCAAACGAGCTAAATACCTTCTACACTCGCTTCAAAGCAACAAACACTGAACCATGAGAGCACCAGCTTTTCCAAACGGCTGTGAGATCCCACTATCTGTAGCCAAAGTGCGTAAGACCTTTAAGCAGTTTAACATTCACAAGGCCGCAGGGCCAGACAGATTACCAGGACGCGTACTCAGAGCATGCGCTGACCAGCTGGCAAGTGTCTTCACTGACATTTTCAACCTCTCCCTGACCCAGTCTGTAAAACCTACATGTTTCAAGCAGACCACCATAGTCCCTGGCCCAAGAACGCCAAAGTAACCTGTCTAAATGACTATTGCCCCGTATCACTCATATATGTAGCCATGAAATGCTTTTGAAAGGCTGGTCATGGCTCACATCAACACCATCATCTCAAACACCCTGGACCCACTCCAATTTGCATACCACCCCAACAGATCCACAGATGACGCAATCTCTATTGCACTCCACACTGCCCTTACCCACCTGGACAAGAGGAACACCAATGTGAAAATGCTGTTCATTGAATACAGCTCAGCATTCAACATCGTAGTGCCCTCAAAACTCATCACTAAGCTATGGACCCTGGGACTGAACACCTCCCTCTGCAACTGAATCCTGGACTTCCTGACGGGCCTCCCCCAGGTGTTGAGGGTAGGCAACAACACATCCGTCACGCTGACCCTCAACACGGGGGGCCCTCAGGGATGCATGCTTAGTCCCCTCCTGTACTCCCTGTTCACCTACGACTGCCTGGCCATGCACGACTCCAACACCATCATTAAGTTTGCTGACAACATGACAGTGGTAGGCCTGATCACCGACGACGATGAGACAGCCTATAGGGAGGAGGTAAGAAACCTGGCAGTGTGATTTCAGAACAACAACTTCTCCTTCAACATCAGCAAGACAAAGGAACTGATTGTGGACTACAGGAAATGAAGGGCTGAGCACGCCCCCATTCACATCGACAGGGCTATAGTGGAGCGGTTCGAGAGTTTCAAGTTCCTCGGTATCCACATCACTAAGGATCTATCTTGGTCCACACACACCAACACAGTCATGAAGAGGGCACTACAATGCCTCTTCCCCCTCAGGATGCTGAAAGGATTTGTCATGGGCCCTCAGATCCTCAAAAAGTTCTACAGCATCTTGACTGGCTGCATCACCGCTTTGTATGGCAACTGCTCGGCATAAGACGTATCATCACAGCTAGCTAGCTGCAACCGAGTGGCTACTACTGGCTAACACCTCTGTCCCGAAGCAAGCACCAGTTAGCCTTGAGCTAGCCTCGAGCTAGGCCCATCTGCCGGCTAGCTGCAAGCGCGATATCAACCCAGAGCATATAGGACTGCTTTTTCTCTACCACATCACCGGATTCCTGACGCAAGCTCTGGACAATTACACCGTATCATCACAGCTAGCTAGCTGCAACCGAGTGGCTACTACTGGCTAACACCTCTGTCCCGAAGCAAGCACCAGTTAGCCTTGAGCTAGCCTCGAGCTAGGCCCATCTGCCGGCTAGCTGAAGAGCTAGTGCCACTGCCACGAAGCTAGCACCAGTTAGCAAACACTATTCTACAATTCACAACCTCTCTTTCGCCATCGCCATCTGGCTTGGATTCTCTGTCGACACAACCACGTCTGAGCAGACCCCCTCCGTCTGAGCAGACCACCCCCCGGGCTACTAACTTTACACGCCGCGTGCTAGCTTAGTGGAGGCCTCCTCTGCTCCATCTACGGCTGCCCCCTGGACACTATGATCACTTGGCTACATAGCTGATGCATGCTTGACTGTCCATTAATTCACGGTACTCCATTCTGTTTATTTGTGTCTTATCTGTCGGCTCTGTGCTTTAACTCAGGATCTGTGTGTAGTTAATCCGACCCTCTCTGCCTAGTCATCGCCATTTTTTACCTGTTGTTGCTGTGTCAGACTAGCACCCTGTTATTGCTGCTGTTATCTTACCTGTTGTTTTAGCTAGCTCTCCCAATCAAGACCTGCAATCACTTTATGCCTTATTGTATGTC
Source organism: Salvelinus alpinus (assembly GCF_045679555.1). NCBI lineage: Eukaryota > Metazoa > Chordata > Actinopteri > Salmoniformes > Salmonidae > Salvelinus > Salvelinus alpinus. Next base: position 29,016,734 of record NC_092109.1, on the reverse strand, counting down.
TCTCTCAAATATCAATATGCCTTGCATACTGTTGTTCAGGCTAGTTTTCATTGTCATTGTTTTGGTTTGCAATGGACCCTGTAGTTCCACTCTCCGTACCTCTGATACCCCCTTTGTCCCACCCCCCACACATGCGGTGACCTCACCCATTGAGACCAGCATGTCCAGAGATACAACCTCTCTTATCATCACCCAGTGCCTGGGCTTGCCTCCGCTGTACCCGCGCCCCTCCATACCCCTGTCTGCACATTATGCCCAGACTCTATTCTACCACGCCCATAAATCTGCTCCTTTTATTCTTTGTCCCCAACGCTCTAGGCGACCAGTTTTGATAGCCTTTAGCCGCACCCTCATCCTACTACTCCTCTGTTCCTCGGGTGATGTGGAGGTAAACCCAGGCCCTGCATGTCCCCAGTCACCCTCATTTGTTGACTTCTGCGATCGAAAAAGCCTTGGCCTCATGCATGTCAACATCAGAAGCCTCCTCCCTAAGTTTGCCTTACTCACCGCTTTAGCACACTCTGCCAATCCTGATGTCCTTGCCGTGTCCGAATCCTGGCTTAGGAAGGCCACCAAAAATTCTGAGATTTCCATACCCAACTATAACACTTTCCGTCAAGATAGAACTGCCAAAGGGGGAGGAGTTGCAATCTACTGCAGAGATAGCCTGCAAAGTTCTGTCATACTTTCCAGGTCTATGCCCAAACAGTTCGAACTTCTAATTTTAAAAATTAATCTCTCCAGAAATAAGTCTCTCACTGTTGCCGCCTGCTACCGACCCCCCTCAGCTCCCAGCTGTGCCCTGGGCACCATCTGTGAATTGATCGCTCCCCATCTAGCTTCAGAGTTTGTTCTGTTAGGTGACCTAAACTGGGATATGCTTAACACCCCGGCAGTCCTACAATCCAAGCTTGATGCCCTCAATCTCACACAAATCATCAAGGAACCCACCAGGTACAACCCTAAATCCGTAAACATGGGCACCCTAATAGACATTATCCTGACCAACCTGCCCTCCAAATACACCTGTGCTGTCTTCAATCAAGATCTCAGCGATCACTGCCTCATTGCCTGTATCCGCCACGGGTCTGCGGTCAAACGACCACCCCTCATCACTGTCAAACGCTCCCTAAAACACTTCTGCGAGCAGGCCTTTCTAATCGACCTGGCCCGGGTACCCTGGAAGGATATTGACCTCATCCCGTCAGTTGAGGATGCCTGGTCATTCTTTAAATGTTACTTCCTCACCATATTAGACAAGCATGCTCCGTTCAAAAAATGCAGAACCAAGAACAGATATAGCCCTTGGTTCACTCCAGACCTGACTGCCCTCGACCAGCACAAAAACATCCTGTGGCGAACTGCAATAGCATCGAAGAGCCCCCGCGATATGCAACTGTTCAGGGAAGTCAGGAACCAATACACGCAGTCAGTCAGGAAAGCAAAGGCCAGCTTTTTCAAGCAGAAATTCGCATCCTGTAGCTCTAACTCCAAAAAGTTCTGGGATACTGTAAAGTCCATGGAGAACAAGAGCACCTCCTCCCAGCTGCCCACTGCACTGAGGCTAGGTAACACGGTCACCACCGATAAATCCGTGATAATCGAAGACTTCAACAAGCATTTCTCAATGGCTGGCCATGCCTTCTTCCTGGCGACTCCAACCTTGGCCAACAGCCCCGCCCCCCCCGCTGCTACTCGCCCAAGCCTCCCCAGCTTCTCCTTTACCCAAATCCAGATAGCAGATGTTCTGAAAGAGCTGGAAAACCTGGACCCATACAAATCAGCTGGGCTTGACAATCTGGACCCCCTATTTCTGAAACTGTCCGCCGCCATTGTCGCACCCCCTATTACCAGCCTGTTCAACCTCTCCTTCGTATCATCTGAGATCCCCAAGGATTGGAAAGCTGCCGCGGTCATCCCCCTCTTCAAAGGGGGAGACACCCTGGACCCAAACTGTTACAGACCTATATCTATCCTGCCCTGCCTATCTAAGGTCTTCGAAAGCCAAGTCAATAAACAGATCACTGACCATCTCGAATCCCACCGTACCTTCTCCGCTGTGCAATCCGGTTTCCGAGCCGGTCACGGATGCACCTCAGCCACGCTCAAGGTACTAAACGACATCATAACCGCCATCGATAAAAGACATTACTGTGCAGCCGTCTTCATCGACCTGGCCAAGGCTTTCGACTCTGTCAATCACCATATTCTTATCGGCAGACTCAGTAGCCTCGGTTTTTCTAATGACTGCCTTGCCTGGTTCACCAACTACTTTGCAGACAGAGTTCAGTGTGTCAAATCGGAGGGCATGTTGTCCGGTCCTCTGGCAGTCTCTATGGGGGTACCACAGGGTTCAATTCTCGGGCCGACTCTTTTCTCTGTATACATCAATGATGTTGCTCTTGCTGCTGGTGATTCCCTGATCCACCTCTACGCAGACGACACCATTCTATATACTTCCGGCCCTTCCTTGGACACTGTGCTATCTAACCTCCAAACGAGCTTCAATGCCATACAACACTCCTTCCGTGGCCTCCAACTGCTCTTAAACGCTAGTAAAACCAAATGCATGCTTTTCAACCGTTCGCTGCCTGCACCCGCACGCCCGACTAGCATCACCACCCTGGACGGTTCCGACCTAGAATATGTGGACATCTATAAGTACCTAGGTGTCTGGCTAGACTGCAAACTCTCCTTCCAGACTCATATCAAACATCTCCAATCCAAAATCAAATCAAGAATCGGCTTTCTATTCCGCAACAAAGCCTCCTTCACTCACGCCGCCAAACTTACCCTAGTAAAACTGACTATCCTGCCGATCCTCGACTTCGGCGATGTCATCTACAAAATAGCTTCCAACACTCTACTCAGCAAACTGGATGCAGTTTATCACAGTGCCATTCGTTTTGTTACTAAAGCACCTTATACGACCCACCACTGCGACCTGTATGCCCTAGTCGGCTGGCCCTCGCTACATGTTCGTCGTCAGACCCACTGGCTCCAGGTCATCTACAAGGCTATGCTAGGTAAAGTGCCGCCTTATCTCAGTTCACTGGTCACGATGGCTACACCCACCCGCAGCACGCGCTCCAGCAGGTGTATCTCACTGATCATCCCTAAAGCTAAAACCTCATTTGGACGCCTTTCCTTCCAGTTCTCTGCTGCCTGCGACTGGAACGAATTGCAAAAATCTCTGAAGTTGGAGACTTTTATCTCCCTCAACAACTTTAAAAATCTGCTATCCGAGCAGCTAACCGATCGCTGCAGCTGTACATAGTCCATCTGTAAACTACCCACCCAATTTACCTACCTCACCCCCCATACTGCTTTTATTTATTTACTTTTCTGCTCTTTTGCACACCAGTACCAATATCTCTTCTTGCACATGATTATCTGATGATTTATCACTCCAGTGTTAATCTGCTAAATTGTAATTATTCGATTTATTGCCTACCTCATGCCTTTTGCACACATTGTATATAGATTCTCTTTTTTTCTACCATGTTATTGACTTGTTTATTGTTTACTCCATGTGTAACTCTGTGTTGTCTGTTCACACTGCTATGCTTTATCTTGGCCAGGTCGCAGTTGCAAATGAGAACTTGTTCTCAACTAGCCTACCTGGTTAAATAAAGGTGAAATAAAAAAATAAAAAAAATAAAAAGACCGCTTGGCGCTACAGAGTAGTGCGTACAGCCCAGTACATCACAGCTCCCTGCCATCCAGGACCTTTATTCCAGTCGGTGTCAGAGAAAAGCCCTAAACATTTTCAAAGACTCCAGCCACTCAAGTCATAGACTATTCTCTCTGCTAGCGCACGGCAAGTGGCACCGATGCACCAAGTCTGTAAGCAACAGGACCCTGAACAGCTTCTACCCCCAAGCCATAAGACAGCTAAATAGTTAGTGAAATAGTTAACCAAATAGCTACCCGGACTATCTGCATTGACCCTTTTTGCACAAACTTTCTTGACTCATTACACATACGCTGCCGCTAATGTTTATTATCTGTCACTTTATTCCTAGTTATATGTACATATCTACCTCAATTACCTCGTATCCCTGCACATCGACTCGTTACTGATACCCCATGTATATAGCTAAGTTATCGTTACTCATTGTGTATTTATTATTACTTTTATTATTATGTGTTTTACTTTTCTATTATTTCTCTATTTTCTTTCTCTCTGCATTGTTGGGAAGGGCCTGCAAGTAAGCATTTTACTGTTAGTCTACACCTGTTGAAAACTAAGCATGTGATTAATTAAATGTGATTTGATCCTCTGAACATCAACATCCTATTTTCACAGACGGGTTAGGAATAGGATTGATGGTGTCCTTCCCATTCTCAATTGAGAAGGCAGGTCCTAAAATGGAAGAGGGACACATTTTATGAGAAAAGAACAGTATCAAAACAGTAGGCCGTGGCAATTGACTCTTAAAAAGTGTGCCATCATGTCTTACAAAGCTTGAAAGCCAAATTGGGTAATGCACAACAGATGAATTGTCATATGGCGTATTTGGATTGTTGGTGTCCTGTTTCTGGAAGTATAGATGGATATGAGTATATGTGAAAGTGCTTCTGATACTTGTTGATGTTGTTGAGGTAAGATAGCGCAATTCTTAAAAGGTGTCGATGAATTTGATTTGATATATGGGCACTTGACCATGAGAGTGAGAGGATAGTTTTCCCCAATTGACCAATAGATCTTGACATACTGGTCCCTGTCACTCCTGTTGTGCTCATGGTAGATGCCCAGTGTGTGGACATGTGAGTAAAACTCATCCAGTTTTACTCTGAATGTCAATGTAGTCTGACTGGCCACTCCAGAGACCAAATCGAATACAGGTTCTTGTGTGAAATGATTTCATGGACGTCTCAATCATAGCCTTTTCGGGGTCATCTGTGATGAAGACCAATAAGACTTCTGTCTCACTTGCGTTATCACATCATAACATCAGATTATGTGTGTTCATGGTTTAAGAATAAATAATGAACGTGCTATGTCAATTTATAAATAAAATGAAATAATTATTTTCACTTACAGAAGTAATCGTCTTATGATATAACACCTCCACCAGTCCAGAGGAGGATTTGGTCCATCTGCAGTAGTTGCTGTTGCACCAACACTTCATGGCGTTTCTGGTCCTGAGTATAGCTACATCTCCCTCCATCAGCATCTGGCTCATCCCTTAGTGCAAAGAGTCAAGTGGATGGCTCATCCCTTAGTGCAAAGAGTCAAGTGGATGGCTCATCCCTTAGTGCAGAGTCAAGTGGATGGCTCATCCCTTAGTGAAAAGAGTCAAGTGGATCACATAACAAAGATATGGATTGTAGATGTTATGTTAATCAGATACTGACTTGTGAGCTTATGAGTAAATCATATGTACCTTTGTTTTCCTCAAGGATCCTTGTAGTGATGTCTAAAATATTAGATTATTTGGTAATGACATCTGAACAGGAGTGTAGTTACATGGCAGCTGCCATACTGCAGAATTTAAATATTTCTTGCTAGTTCAGCATTGTGTTTCTAGCTAGTGTTGTAAATTGCACAAATAATATGTACCTTTTCAATATACAGTAGACTGGATTATTATATAGCACTGCACAGTATTGTGCATTTAAAGTGAAGACTTACCATCCTCAATGGGCCATTCTTGCAGAGAAGACAATCACTGTGTGAGTGATTCTGAACACTACAGTGAGTTGAGAGTTTAGATAGGAGCTCAGCCGTGCTGAGGACTCCAGCTTTTACAAGGGGATAGTGGGCCAGGCAGGAGCAAGGCCAAGATGGCGAAGTTGAGGCTCTGGTCCATGCTCCATTAGCGAGTGGAGATGCTCAAGGTGGAAGCAGGTGTGTGAATGAGACAGAGCAAAGTTTTTATACAGCCACACAGGGAGGGACCACCAGTGGGCTTAGGCCATATGTCAACACGAGGAGCCTAAAACAAGTATTTTAGAAGAGGGATTAGTACAGTAACCTCGCCCATCCATTCAGTCACTGACTCAGGATACATCTACAAGGGCAGGTAGAGTTGTGATAGCTATGTTTTTCATGAATAATCTTAGCTCTAATTAATCTTCATCTGATTACAGATAGTAGGCCTAGGCATCTACAATGTATAAGTCAAGCTGGACATATGGGAGTACGGAGTTGGCAAAGCTCCCATACTAAGACATTAAAATATCACTCAAAGAAGAGTGAATTTATAGAATCCATTAGAAAATTAATTAAGTGCTGTATATATTACAAGGATTCTTTGAATTTAACATAAATCTGTATTGTAAAGCAGACTGATTAAGGGCTCTATTCATTCCGTACTGCTAAAATTCAGCATTACAGCATGATTGAAATTTAAAGGCAATGTTCCTGTGTTAGCAGAGACTGCATTCATGGTAAACGCTGCAGATGTCGGCTCAATAGGACATGACCTTTACATTTCTAGCGTGCTCTCTGTAACACTTCAGCGATACAGATTGAATAGAGCCCTAATGGTCCAAATGCTTCAGTTTTCAGCGAGGGAGTCCATTGTGGATGTTCTGTCACTAAATAAACCCCTGCTTTTAACAGTAGGCTAACACTTTACATTAACGTACCATTTAGGGCCTCCTGAGTGGCGCAGCGGTCTAAGGCATCACTACAGACCCAGGTTCGATCCCAAGCTGTGTCACAGCCAGCCATGACTGGGAGACCCTTGAGGCAGCGCACAGCGTTGTTCGGGTTAGGGGAGGGTTTGACCGGTCGGGATGTCCTTGTCCCATCATGCTCTAGCCACTCCTTGTGGTGGGCGGGGTGCCTGCAAGCTGACTTCGATTGCCAATTGTATTGTATTGGTGCAGCTGGCTTCCGGGTTAAGCGAGCAGTGTGGCAAGAAGCAGTGCGGCTTGGCAGGGTTGTGTTTCGGAGGAGGCATGGCTCTCGACCTTTGCCTCTCCCGAGTCCATATGGGAGTTGCAGCAATGGGACAAGGCTGTAACACCAAATTGGGGAGAAAAAAAGGGGTAAAAGTACAAAAAATATATACAGTACACGTCAAAAGTTTGGACACCTACTCATTCAAGGGTTTTCTTTATTTTCTACATTGTAGAATAATAGTGAAGACATCAAAAAACACATATGGAATCATGTCGTGACCAAAAAAGTGTTAAACAAATCTAAATATATTTTAGATTCTTCAAAGTAGATTCCTCAAAGGTACCATTTATAAAGAGTATACAGTTGTTTATAAATAGTAAATAATAAACTGCAGATAATAGTTAGTTTACTATAGTTAAATTATAGTTTATTGTATTACATTGTTTAACATATATAGAAAAGAGTTTTGATCCCATAACCATGTAATCTGACATACTGGGTGAGGTTGCTGCAGTAATCCCTCTGCTAAAAGGCATGTTGACCCAAAGTGATGATAAAAAGCATAAGCCTGACTGGTAGCCCCTCCCTATGTGGGTCTCTGACAGTCTCACACACCTGTTCCTATGCACCGGATGACGGTATCATAGGTCAGCCATTTAGATAAGGTAGAGGTTAATCAAACTCGACCAAAACAAAGGAATTGTCATGGAATCGCGTGGGAGAAAGGGCCGTGGGGGAAAGTTCCTGAGTCTCCTCATTGCCCTCCAGAAAAATGTGCCTACATTTAGGCTATTGTTCATATGTGTATTTCACATGTTGCGGTAAAAAGCTGAGTATAATGCTTGTATAGATGTCAACCCCAACACATGTTCATCGTCCTCTGGGGTGGCAGGTAGCCTAGTGGTTAAGAGCGTTGGGCCAGTAACTGAAAGGTTGCTAGAATCCCTGAGCCGGCTAGGTGGAAAAATTGGCCGTTGTGCCCTTGAGCAAGGCAGTTAACAACAACTGTGCCAATGATGTTGATTAAGGCAGCCCCCCACACCTCTCTGATTCAGAGCTTAAATGCGGAAGAAGGATTTAGGTTGAATGCATTCAGTTGTCTAACTGACTATCACCTTTCCCAATCAACTGCATTACAGTAAAAAGCAACTGATTACCACCACCGAGTTCTGTATACTAACCATCTTACATGAACAGGACTTTGCATTTAGCAGTCACTTCTAAACCTGAAAAGGGACAACTTGTACAGCCAAATCTATCCAAATCAGACTTTAGTAACCACATTGTGGGCCTGTTACAATACATCAATCATGATGGATTTGATGAATATCCAATATTTTTAGATCAGATGTGTGGAATGTGCTCCAATCTGGTCAATCGAACGGTCTACACTCCTTTACCGCATCTATGGTTGCTATTTTCATACCATTCTGGAACTTTGAGGGGTCATGACATAGCCTCTCTAGTAATTCAATAGGATCTCAATGAGCTTATTCTACATTGCAGTGCAGGCGAGTTTGAGAGCATCAAACTGTGATATATCCAGTGCTTGACTTGGACAGGAGCTCACTAGAGCTGAGTACCAGCACCTCAAATGTTCTTCTGCTTGAGCTCCTGTTCCTCTTATAGAATATTAGCTCAAAAGAATTATGGTGCTCCTGCACCTAAATATAAACAGTAGGCCTACCGGCACCCAAAATGAGTACTGGCAGCTATTTCAGTCCAAGTCAAGCACTGTATAGGTAAATTGTGACTGACTGACTCATCTACAAATAATAATGAGTCGTTATTTATGACGCAAGGTGATTTGTATATCAGTCAATCGGCTGTCGCCTGCACCTATGGCTCTGATAAACCATCAAGCCTGCATGCCCAGTTGACTCTGTGACCTTGTGCTCGAGGACACGAACGCAGACGTCACCACAGACAGGCAGGCAGATACTGTAATTGGCAATGTAATAAAGACACCACTAGAGAGCGCTACAATACAACAACTAATGAAATGCGACAATTCAGATTCCCCTGACATTAAAAAGCTAAAAAATAAATGTATATTGATCAAATATGTCTGTCCTCTTTCTAAATCTATACCATTTATGTATGCTAAAATATTGCCACTCAAAACCAATGCTGACAGGTGACAGGTGTCCTATTCCACAATGACCCAGTAATAACTAACACGTCATGTGACATGCCATGCGGCCTAACAGTTATGTGTGTTTGGCTATTGGATGAGTAAAATTAAGATACCAGTATGCTTTCTCCATTCAGACAGGATAGGGTTGTCTACTATAGAGGGTGTCGGTCTTCAGAGATGCAATGCCACGGAAGAATGGGAGTCCTAGAATGTAATGTTCGGCTGTCTGGTGGAACATTTCCTGACATGACAAGGCTTACTTTTTATATCACTGAGGGTCTCTCTTTCACCCCTTCTCCCATTTCGACAATGTCCCTTTTCCCCATTTGTTCAGTTCACTCTTGGTTACTTTAACCTTAGATGGACAAGAACAGGCTGAGGACACCCTAAATAATTAACTCCCTTTATATCTGTCTCTGCAACCATTTGGCAGCAGACCCACAACGCCAGGATGAAAAAGCATAATTCAATAAACTGCTTGACATAGCCAAGCCATCTCATTAAAAGTATGCAAAACAATTAGATGAGTGGGCTACAGTAGTAAGATACACCTATGCACAACAACTGGATCACAAAGAGAGTAGCCTAGCTTTGTGGAAGCTATAGTCGGCATACACTTTTCACTATACAAAGCATTATCTGTGTGGTTGCTTGTTTTAGTGCCTGTGTGTCTGTTGTTTACACCTGTCTCTGGTCATATGACCTGTCAGCATGCCACCATCCCAGGCCATGGCCTCCTTTGACATACAGCACATTCGTCCATACCTATTCTAAAGTCGTACAATGCTTCACGTGACTCCTCAAAAGAAGAGTGTTTAAAGGACTGGGCAAGGCATCTTACGCTCTAACAACTTAATTAACAATAATAAATAAAAACATTCACTTCAAGCTCCTAAACCTACCAAAAGCCCAGAATATAGTGTATGTGAAACGCCGTTTTTGCAATAGGGGATAATGCGTGTGGAGCTGGTGTGGAGGCTGACTGCAGCAACATGCAAACCGTTTGAAATGCAGCGCATGCGGAATCCGTGTATGACCTTCAATTCAAGGTCGATGTTTTTCTCAATGACACCGGGAACACTGCCATCAGTCTCCAATCTCTCTGCAGTCTCTGAAAATATTCTCAGACATCATAGGTCTAACACATGAACATACAATACATTATTATAAGCTAATTATTTTATGATTGATGGGTTTGATTAAAGAATATTTACTGGAACATATTTCTATTATAGGAGACTACCGCATGTGGTCTTCCTCATGCTAAGCTATTTTAACAAATATACTACTTAGATAATTCCAGTTGCCAACTGTTCTGTGTTTTAAAATGAATTTTCCGCGGACAGGGGAAATGGGTTGTCGGCTCTTTTCCATGACTGCTATAGCATTGCACGAGCTCCTCTCCATAGCACTGCATGCGCACCCCTCTCCCTTCCTCTATCGATGCCAGCTGTTATAGTCAAGTTAACAAGCGGATTCTAGACTTCGGTTTTTCCTCTTCTCATCTCGTTGCAGTCGTCCACTGACCCCCACTTCCTTGGCATCGATCCAAAACTCCGCGTACCAGCTGACGAGTGTTGCCTACGTAGCGCAGTGAGCCGGGTCAGAGTCACAAGACCGAGTCGACTGAGCTCGGTTGCAAACATTTTCCATGCCATCTAAAGCTATGTTTACTATGGTGTCGTTTGATCCATTGGGGGACATGAATTCCATCGCATTACAGACATGTACGAATAGAATGTATTTTGCAAATTGGCCCATAATTAACTGGTTATTGTTAATTAGGAACTCAGGTATGACAGGACTAGGAAATAGTGCAGAATTTCTATTGTGAAGCTATTTGGATTGCATAATCAAATTTGGATTGCATAATCATATAGCTGTTTCTGAAATGAAGTAGGCTAGGCCTAGACCAACAAATTATCAAACTGCATAAGCAATCCAAAAAGCAGCCTTTATGGAAGTTAGTAGGCCTAACTTAATTGGCCTTCCTGGTAAAATAAAAAATGTAATAAAGATCACCTATTATTGGTCCAACTATTTATAATAGGCTGGGTCTACTGTAAATTATTGAAATCCATGAACCTGTAAAACGAATTATGGCATATTACTGATTGGCATTGGAGTTTAGAGGCAGCACATAGCCTATTCGATGCAATAATAAACCAGGCACTCTTACTGCGCTTTCTGTATGTTGGTAGTGAGCATGATCTACATACCATAGGTAATGATCACGACAGGTTTTTTTTTCTATATGCGATGTATAAAATCTAAAACAGTGAGGCTACAGGCAGACGCTAGACTACAGTAGGTCATTTTTTCATTGTTGCAACGCAGATGACGCTGATGGAACGAGGCTGGATTGGAGGGCGCGCACGGACGTAACGGAGACACCGCAGACGCAAATTGAGAGAGGGAGGAGAATGGACAAGGGATAGGCTATACGTAACTAAAACCTCAGTTGTAGCAGCGAGGATAATCTACAACCTCCAGTAACATCAATATGCAGGACCAGGCCTGATAAGAGAATAGCCTATGGATTAAATACCACATTTGGTTGACCATTTTTTATCAGCGGCAATCAGTTTTTCGACGCTGTGTCCCTTGATACATTGTCGCAGCAGTTTCTATTTTCAAGCAATCATTTTAGAAGGAATTTGCGCTACGACGACTGATCGCAACTCAGATCCTACAATTTAAACATAAGTAAATGTTATAGGCTATTATTTTGGCCACGAGCTGCATCCACTCTTGTGGCAATGTCGAAAACCCGGTGAGTATAACCGTGGCTTGTAGTGGAGTTCTCTGTGGCTTCCGTAGCTACAGTACTGCCTGGTTTGAGACCTCTTTCCTGCGATGTTCACACAAATACAAGTAAGTGCTTGATAATGGTAAACATTGTAAATCTGTCAAAATATAGGCCTATTGTAGTCTGTATTCCGTCTGAATCATTTGCACGCGCGGTTCCTCTCTATTCTGCAGCTGATTAACTTTGCATGACCACGTTATTGAAGGGGGACGCACGAACGATAATTGTAATGGTGAGTTGCTGTAATAATAAAATACTGAATGCTTTGGCATGTGTGTTGTGTCACTGGGACATCATGACTGACCCAAAGAGTTAGGTCAATCCCCTCTAACCTACATCAAGCTATAGCTTTACCCTCACTCATCAGCGCAATGTAGTTACCTACACATTTTCATATAGGCTTTTATTAATCCAAACAGATTGCAGGCATTTATTAATCCAAACAGATTGGTATGAAATAGAACCAAATAAATTATCCTTACTGTAGCATTTGGTCTGCAGTGGACTAGTTCTTGTTTCTGGACTTTGGCTACCACAGTTAAGTCATACATTGTACATATATATATTTACCATTTAGCAGACAGACACTCATTCAGAGTGATTTACAGGAGCAATTAGGGTTAAGTGTATTGCTCAAGGGCACATCAACAGATTTTTGATGTAGTCGGCTCAGAGATTCAAACCAGCAACCTTCCAGTTACTGGCCAAAAGTGTTTAACCGCTAGGCTACTTGCCACTCTTATCTCTCCAGGTAAAGGCCTGACCAATAGTCTTTGATGGCATACTGAGTGACAACCATAATTTAAAGAGACTTTTATGCTTTATGAACTCAGTTTAAACACTCACACAGTCCAGTTTCTCAACTGCTGTTCAGATAGTACATTTCATCATCAGAATGCAGGTGAATAGTCTCCCAAGGGAATAACCTGTGCGAACTATGACCCTCCAGGAGCAGGATTGAGATTCCTGATCTTAAGAAGCCATAATCCAGTTTTGCAATTAACCTTTCACCGGTCTGAGATCAGTTGGCAAGGTCACCTCTGCTGCTCTCACTGTCTCTCCACAGTGCTGCATGCAAAGCTTTCAAATTAAACTTTAGATATCCTCAGTTCTTTACACAGAAACACCAATTGTGCTCTAACAGTTCTTAACCTGAGATAAGGAACATTTACAGAGATAGTTAACTAAAAACAAATACTGGTATCAGACAAAGGAAGTAGACAGAATTGGGTCTTTTGTTGATGCTGTTACTGTTGAGTTTGAAGTGTCAATTGTCAAGATAGATTTTCTTGGCACCGAGCTCATCATGATGGTCATTCAAAGCCTTTTTTTATAATGTGCTAGATGTTGTAGAAGATGGTGCCTATCATCGTGCAGAACTTGTGTTAGTAAAAAGATGACACTATCTAGAAACAGTTTTAGACTCTCATTTGTCTGTCAGTTTTTGAGCTTCACTTCAGGTTAAACTATTTGTGATGCATGTGAACAATAGTTATGGTGCTGTATTTTCAACCTAAAATAGGAAAATGTATATGAATAATTATGCACTATTTTATACATAGGCATGCAAATCAGAGATTATTTTCACTTCCCCCCTATAACATACCAATTAGTCATCTTATCCCCTAACATTTCTTCCTTTTGTCCCCCATTCTTAAAACATTCATCCAACTTAAACATTTTCTGTGTGCTTGTGTCTGAGTGAGGCCGAATTGCAGTTACTCTATCTGTCCTTCAAGCTTTCCTGTGACTTTGACCTTTGGAATGTGTCACAGAGGGAGAGTTGGGGGAGGGGTGGTTGGGTGTAGTGTGCAGAAACGTGTGTATGTGTGCTTGTGTGGGAATGAGAAAAGTGACTGCAATGATCTAAATTGTGCCTGTGAGAAAGACAAAGAAATGGTTTCCCCCTCTGTCAGCAATTTCTACCAAATGGTGTTGATGAAAATAACAGGACACAGTGTATGATAGACAGTCACTCAGTCATTTGATGCAATTTGGTTTAGAGATAGGGAGTAGTTTAGTAGTTTTACAAAGCCTTGACAAATCTCTGTAAATCTCTCTCTCTCACACACACACACACACGTTTTGTTGGCTATACATTTCCATACCCCAATAAGCTTGAAAACCTTAGACAGAGTGCTTAAAATATGATTGAGCCTTATAACAAGACAATATATCAACATCTTCGGGCTTATGTTGGTTAAAGCAACCATTATGTTTGGTGTACTGTACATACTGTATGTACACATGTATGTGTGTGTGGGGAGGGGTTAAGATTTAGATAAAGTAACAATTGGGAGACCAAGATGAAATGTGTTTTGTCCCTGTCCTATGACATAATCTTGAACATGCACATAAAAATACATGACCTGAGAAGAAATCAGAAATGTTTTGTCTTCCCTCTTAGGTTTCCTGATAATCAGACTGTTCTACCCAGACCATAGCCACAATTCTAAACCAATAAAATAAAAAGTGAGTGGGTTTACCAGGAGAGGAGACGAATACGGCTTTACTGCAGCACAGCAACACAGGTAATTGCTTTGTCTTCTATATCTTTCAATCAAATCTTAACCACCAGTAATTATGGATGTTCAATAGTGATCTGATCTATTAATGTGGTTGTGAAGTTTGCTGAAACTATTTTAAGATATGGTCAAACTGATTGACTTTAAGCACTGACAAAGTGTAGGACTACATACACTCAGCCTGTGGAGGATATGCTTGATAAAAGTTTGAAGAGTTTAATGATTTCACAGATCAAAAAGTTGCCATTATTTGTCAAATTAAAGTTGTTATTTATGATGTGTTTGCTTTTTATAAAGACTTTTAGCTATGCTACTAAGGCATACTGTAGTAGGCTGGGGTAGACAGTCACCCTTGTCTCAGTCTTTCATTGAATGACTATTACGTTGACTACTTCCTATTATGCATCAGACTTCCCATCTCCTCCTGTCTGAAAACCAACATTCGATTTCGACACGTTTGAGGATCATGACACGTTTTAGACGCGTTATAACATGTTAGCTACGTTGTGTAGCCTCAACAACACAAACCTGCGTGATAATATCGCCGAGGGAAAGCAAATACTTGGGGAACTAAAGCTACATTGAGGGAGATAGCTAGCTGGCTAGAGGTAAGTTAATGTCACCTGATGAGGAAAGCCAACAATACACATTGATTGCTAACGTTAGCTAGCTATAGTAACGTTACTAGTATATTTTCTTTAGGACTTCAATTTGGGATTACCTAGCTAGTTATCTAAATATACGTTTTAAATTCAGCTAGATAACTGAACATCCAACACAGATCTAGATAGGGAATATTAGCTGGAAGGCTAGCTCATTATATGTAAGAATGTGCAAACGCCACACATGGAACTTCACTTGCTATAACGGCTAACTGTGATACTGTCTAACGTTAGCTAGCTAGCTAAATTCCTTATAAAGTCAGGAAAAATAATAGGGACGTGGCATTCCTTTTCTTATTATCTACACCTTTTCCTTTACCTGACCAACCTGCCTCTCACCGTCCCACGAATGGCTTTGCCCGAATTAAAGTACACAAAAAAATAGTTAGTAAATGCATAGCTGCTAACACAGCTAGCTAGCTAACTCACATGCACTGCACATTTTATTGAATATTGCGGGGGCTTCTTCCGGTTGTCTCTTTGAGTTCAGCGAGGGTGACAGATTATATTGTGAAGGCTCATTCTGACAAATAGGCGTGAAGACCTCAGCATTTGTCAGATCATTGTCAGATAATTGAAATCTCTGTTTTACCACTTCATTTTATCACTCTTGAATATGTTAATTTCTTAAAAGTCATGAGAGTATTATTTACCGGGTGGGATCATCATTATCAGAACATTGTAATTATTGAATAGCTTCACAAATAATAAATGGTCACCTATGCCAAAGATGGGAGCTAGAACAGGGTGTGAAATTCTTGGCATGGATATATTTTACTAGAAAGCATCTGTGCCTGTGTCTCTCCCTCCTTTGCAGTTGGACTGTAACTCCTGTTACAAATAGTAGAGAGGTGGGGTTGGGGCCAGGGTAGTAATGTCATAGTTGACGTGTTACGTAAAGGCGTAAAGATTACAGGCCATAGTGAATGGTGTGTGAGAAGCATTTGGCCACTGGACCAACCAAAGTACATTGGCCCACATTGCAACACCTCCTGCTGATCTGTGGAAAGGAGGAGAAGGGTAGGACCAGTGGCCTACAGTGTAGAGTTCAGAGACAGGATCCCCGTTTTACACAATCCCTGTCTGTGTGCTGTGTGCTGTCACAATCCCAGAATCTCTTTAAGTAACATTTTTGCATTGCATTTTGAAAGTGTTCTCTTTCTTCAGTTGTTCAGATGATTGAGTGATAATCGGCCATGCACAACTGTCTCTAATGCTGTTTGTAGGTTCAGTGCGTCATAATGGAGAGTGTTGGGAGTGTCGTCCATCTCCTTACTGGGATTCCTTATGGGGTTAAGGGATTGCTGCTACTCTGCTCTGGATTAATGACCCTAATCTGGAGAGGTCAGAGTAGGTTGGAGCTGGGATTATGGTCTCTCTCACATCCCTTAGCATTTTAGCACTCAAATACAGTACATAAGGTACTCTCACACGCATGCATGCTTGAACACGCTCTCCCTTCCCCTTCTCTGTCTCCATCTCGCTCGCCTATTTCTCTCTCTCTCGTAATTCAAAATATCCCATTATTGTTATGTCAAATTATTCTCTGCTGGTGTGCAGCCATTTGTCTTATAGGCTACTAGTTGTTGCATATTTATGAGGCAATAGGTACCCACACTGCAGTAGGGCTGGGAATCGCCAGGGACCCCACGATACGATATCACAATACTTAGGTGCCGATACGATATGTATTGCGATTTCCACGATTCTATATTTATTGCGATTCAATATTGCGATTTCATGTTCCAAATATGTCTACTGCTGAGAGCATGAGAGCATGAGAACATTAGTTTTGATCAGTCATTGAAATAAAGGTGTTGAAAACATGTTGGCTCACTATTTAAAAAGAAGATGGAGAACAAGCTAAATTAGGAAAAATACCAGAGTTTTGCCGCAGATGCAGCCAACCAGCTCTAGCTAACATACTTTGACTCCAATGTAATATTGTCCAAATTAATATTACGATATGTAACTGTCGTTGTTTTTCCTCCCATCGCCTAGCAAGAATGATGCAATGTTTAGCGATAAGGAGGAGACTCCACCCAAAGTGGGGTATGAATACCACCACGGGGGAAGCCATGTCTTTGTCTGAATTACAGCTGAATCGACCCTTTGGGAAGAATTCAACTTGGTTAAGCTTTTCTAGTGTCCGTGAGTTATTTACTCTGAAAATTAGAACCTAACAGTTGGCGTTGTCGGCAGGATTCATCATGATTTTTTATCAAACCAAAGAGTCCAGATCAGTTGTAATTCAGACAAAGGCATGGCTTCCCCCGTGGTGGTATTCATACCCCACTTTGGGTGGAGTCTCCTCATTATCGCTAAACATTGCATAATTCTTGCTAAGCAGGGAACTAAGTGATATAAGCCTTCAACGGTTTCTCCCCTTATCAGTACTGTCACATGCGATTGTTTTCCCTGCGCTCAGCCCCTCCCAAGCTTCGTTATGGCACCCCTCATGTCTCTTTTGTAACTAATGTTCCTATACTTCTGAGTATAACAGTGTTCCAAGTTTAACCTCGAATCCAACACTGTGAAAGCCTACAGTTTGTTTTTGCTTTTAATAAGGGAAAAGGAGGCATATTGCAGTGTGTATTATGTTCAGTCTTTGCAGCTCTCTGTTGATGCTTGTCAGTCAACCCAAAGGTGTCTTCGCCGTGACTTGTCAGATGTCAAGCGAGTAATATAATTCAGCATTGAGGGAACAGCTTTGATTATTTTTATGTTGTCTCCTTAGGATTGATGATGGTCCTGGTTGTCTGGAGGGGTGTATTGATACTAACATGTAATGAAAAGGTGACTCAGAAATGGATGTGTGACAGTCTGATACCTCTGTCTCACACCCCCTATCTTTCTCCCCTCTGTCTGCAGTGATCATGTCTTCAAGGGAGCGTCGGTCAGACCTGTACATCAAGGCAGAGCCCAGCAGTCCAGAGGGAGGTGGAGGAGGCCGGGCCAGCCCAGGGGGAGCCTCCTCAGACTCCTCCCAGAGTGGTGGAGGTGGGACAAGAGGAGACGGGGTTGGGCGCTACTCACCCCCTCTGTACACACCGGCCCTGCGGTGCCACTTCAAGGAGGAGGGTGGTGATGGGGCGGAGGAGGGATCCACAGGTAGCGGAGGAGGGCGGTGCAAGTATGCCCTGAGCACACTTCCCAAGAGACTGTGTTTAGTGTGTGGAGATGTAGGATCTGGCTACCACTACGGTGTAGCCTCGTGTGAAGCCTGCAAGGCCTTCTTCAAGAGAACCATCCAGGGTAAGGATGTGTGTGTGTGGGTGAAGTTGAGTGTGTGTCTTGTGCGTTTTTGCAATCCAGTATAATGAATGAAATGGGATAGACCTTGATAACTTTGACAGAAGTCTCATATCGCTATTGTTTGTTTATTCTCCTTCTCTCTGTCCTTCTTTCCACCTCCTTGCCTTACCTAAGGTAACATTGAATATAGCTGTCCGGCGTCAAACGAATGTGAGATCACCAAGAGGCGCAGAAAGGCTTGCCAGGCGTGCCGCTTCACCAAGTGCCTTAAAGTAGGCATGCTGAAAGAGGGTGAGTGTATGACCCAGAGCCCTTAACTGGTGGTCTGGACTGGTCTGGTCTGGAGACACTGTTTGATGCAGTGTGGAAAGTAGTTATTTGATTAAGATCTGCCTTTTTTTAATCTCCATACTTCCCCAAACAAAGGGAGTTTGTTTGTCTCTTTTTCTCTCTCTCACTCTCCTTATCACTTTCTATTCATTATCGTGGTGTTGTGTGTTGCAGGAGTCCGTCTGGACCGGGTCAGAGGAGGGAGACAGAAGTATAAAAGGCGTCCAGAGGTGGAGAATGCGACCTACCAGAGTACCCCTCTACCGCTTAGGAAGGAAGGGGAAAAAGGTAGGAGATTGTTCAGGAGACATTTTCAGAGTTTGTTAAGAAACACTCTTAACTGTGCAGTCTGTTTTTCCAGAGACCCTTCATTTCTGTAACATCATGGAACTCTTTCCACATAAGGATGAGTTTAGATTAACATAGTGCCTTTGTTCTTTGTTTTATGGTAAATGTAACATCAGTTGTGCCATGACCTTTGCTTTCTGTTTGTGTGCGTGACCCAGGCTCCTCCAACATCATCGTGTCCCACCTCCTGGTGGCAGAGCCAGAGAAACTGTTTGCCATGCCTGACCCCCTGCAGCCTGATACGGCTCAGCGCACACTCACCACCCTCTGTGACCTCGCCGACCGCGAACTGGTCGTCATCATCGGCTGGGCCAAACACATCCCCGGTAAGGGGGGCAGGGAAGAGGGATTGGTGGGGAGGGAGATCGGCATGGGAAGAGAATGGCGGAAAGTATGGAAAGTAAGGTGAAATAAGTTAGTCGGAACTAGCCCTCAACTCTTATCAGTAGCCCTGCAGTGGTTCACTATGCCATGATCAGGGACTAGAATGCTGTCTCGTTGTATCAGCTTTTTGCCTAGTGATTGATCAGTCAGTCTACCCTGTCCCCCCCTGTAGGCTTCCTGTCGCTGTCGCTGGCAGACCAGATGTCGGTGCTGCAGTCCGTATGGTTGGAGGTGCTGGTGCTGGGTGTGGCCTTCCGCTCCCTGGGCTGTGAGGATGAGGTAGTGTTCGCTGAGGACTTTGTCCTTGACGAGGAGATGTCCCGCGTGGCTGGACTGACAGAGCTCAACGCAGCCATCAGCCAGCTGGCCCGACGCTTCCGCTCCCTGCAGCTGGACCGGGAGGAGTTTGTCATGCTCAAAGCCATCGCACTCACCAACTCCGGTAAACTAGCTATACAAAAGTATAATCCTAGAATACCTTTACAATCAGAATTATGTGGAGTGTCACAACATGAAAATGTGATGAAAGCAGTAGGTGAGACTGAAATACCGAACCCTCCATATGTACAATTAGTTGCTAATATGACGACATGCTTTATTTGAAGCACTATTCCACTTTCAGTTTCGTTAAGCAACAGTTTATGTCCAACTGTTTATTTAAAAGAAAATACAACTCAAGAAATCAGAGAAGACAGATTAGTAAAGATCTGTGTCATAGTCTCCATTTTTGAGGAGATTGTTGATGAAAATAACTTCAGCCCTGAGGGACTGACAGACAATTACTGTAAACAGAAGATTCACCCCCACGGTCTGCTTAACCCACAAAGGCACTATTTGTTATGCAAATACAAAGATGGTCATTAGTCTGGACTGGTGTGTTCTGTTCCTTAATCATCCACATTCTCTGACAAACACAATCTTACAAAACCATCTCTCCAAAAGATAAAATAAATCATTTAGAAAAAAACACCAAACGCCCTCTTCCCCCACTGATATACAGTCTGACCATGCTCCCCCTCTCCCGTGCCAGACTCTGTGTACATAGAGGACATGGAGGCGGTGCAGAAGCTGAGGGACCTCCTCCACCAGACCCTGTTGGAGATGGAGTGCCAGCGACATCCCGAGGACCCCCAGCGGGTGGGGCGCCTCCTCCTCACCCTCCCCCTCCTCCGCCAGACAGCTGGTCGCGCCCTCACCACCTTCTACAGCATCAAGACCCGAGGCGGCGTGCCCATGCACAAACTCTTCCTAGAGATGCTGGAAGCCATGATGGACTCGCCCTAGAGAGAAGGGAGGATGAGGAGAAGCCAAGGAGAGCGGATGCAAGGGCACGATGAGAGACGGGCAATCTGCAGAGTGAATGGCTGGCTGCTGTGAACGGAGAGGTTTGTCTTAGATTTTGACCATGAAGAATGTGGAGATAATCTCTGGCCTCTTCAGAGATTCAAAATGGTGTTCAAAAAATGGAGAAAACATGTATACATGTTGTAGATGCCCTCAGTGGAGGTTGATGGTGGAGTTTAACTCCTTAATACCTGACTGCCAAACTTCATTGAAAGAGTCCAAGACATAGTCAGTTTGATTGTCAGAATCATATTAGATTTCCAGTATCACTAAGCTTTTTCATTTGTAGCACTGGGCACAGACGTCAATTCAATGTCTATTCCATGTTGGTTCAATGTAATTTACACCAGTGTGTGTGCCCAGTGGGTAAGCTTCACATCAGAAACTACTGAAGGACTGCAGTTAGATATCTAAGACCAGACTGTAACCTTGTGGCTGAGTCTTGATTGTGAAAAATGCAATATCTCCCTCCACACAAAAGCCATACTAAAATACCAGGCAAAGAAACAACCATTTACAAAGGCTGCAGTATAGGGTCAGACCAACATGCACCCATAAGAGTAGTAGGTTAGTCTACATACACAGACGCACAGTCTTACAATTTACTCATAGGAATTACTTGCAATATTTTTTAAAGCAATACAATACTTTACATACAAAAAAGTTGCAGACAAAATAAAATAATAGTGGTAACTGGTTAGGCAATGACTGGCTATACGTATAGGCCTAGGTGGCAGGGTGGGTGTGGAAAAACAGCTTATAAAAGGCTGTGCAAATGGTTATTAGTCCAAGAAAAGGGAATATGATGATTGTCAACAAAGTGTTGAAGTGTCGCTGTACTTGGAAGTTGTTTGATTTTATTTATACTGTAAGTAGTCCCAATAGGCATACAAAAAAATGAATTATGCGCAAGCCTTTGTGTGAGTGTATGTGAGAGAGAGAAGGTGCGCTGTCATTTTGCAGTGTTGGCACCACACTGAAGCGGCAAGATCAGGGGAAAAAGCAACTGTTCTACTTTCTTGGTCAGCCTGGCCATAACAGAGTGAATAAAGAAGATTGGGTCAGAGGGGAACTACAATGGCTCCTGAGCATGTTTTCATTGGATGCTTGATTCTCCAGATCTCTTCACTGGTCCTCTCCAACCCCTCTGATTCAGATGGAATGTGCTGTTTAAAACCATTAGTTTGATTAACTGACTGCCATTATTAGTGATCAAATCGGTTTGGGGCTAAAATTAGGAATTTAAACAGTTTTTTATATATATATATATATATATATGAGGTGTCGTTTCAGCGGAACAGTTTGCTTCTCCTCTTGCAGCCGCTGAAAGACTGAAGAAAGGGACTTCTGTTGTTTTGACCTGGAGGTCTTCGTACTGTGTATGACCTTTGAACTGCAAGCCTAATAGTGCCCAAATGGGGTTTAGAGCAACATGAAATGCAACACATTCAGCCTCATATGGGAATCTACAGCCACTCTGACTGAGACCCTCCTTTTAATCCTTCTCATAGTTTCTATTTGTCTGTTTACTCTGTTTTATGGGCTTGATTGGTGATATACATGTATCTATTCAGAGCTCTTACAGTTTCTGTAAGCTACAGTGTCTGTAAGCTACCAGAAATTGCAAAATGTAAAGGGCCTGGACTGTTGGTCTTTTGGCCACTTGTTGAGGAAGAATTTGATTGTAAATCAATCAGAGCAGCAAAATGCTAATTCAGTCTACAATGTCATAACATTTCTAGTAATACAGCACCCAACATGTATGATGTAGACTCTAAACCATACATGTTGGGTGCTGTATTACTATAAATAAGTTATGACTGTGTATTTTCACTGTTGAGAACTTTAGCGCATGGCAAAAAAGCCCATGAGAGCTGAATCCAGTAAATGTGGTAGTCCCTGACATGAATGATGGGATAGATTCAACTAATTGCCACTGTTAATTGAAATTCATACTTGAGTATCTGTTTTTTTCTACAGGATTTTAATCTTGAGTTTAGATTGTTAAGCTTGGAAAGTTTGGTACTAAAATAAGACTGTTAAACTCTGAAAGTTTGGTACTGAAATACCTGAATAAGGCAATCCATTGTGAATGTTATGTGTTTCAAATTCATTACTGAAATAGATTTTTTCTTCTGATAATGCATTGAAGAAAACCCATGTATGTTAATTCAACCATGTTGAATTAACATACTCTCCTCTCAATTACCCCACCTAGTTGTGAGAGGAGATTTTGCAGTCTGGAAACTCCCAAACAAATGTTCGAGATTTAGTTCTGTTCTTCGTGGCTGTGGATGTTTCTTCGTGGATGTTTGCGTTTGATGACCATTTGTGGCTCCATTATTGTAATTCAGGTTTTTAAATTAAAAAGTAACACCAGGCGACAATTGTTTCAACTCTGTACTATATCTTGCTGTCTGATTTGTTATGTGTTCTATCATAATTTTTGTATTTTGTTTCTCAAAGACTGAATAAAAAAAAAAATGTGTACAGTTTAATAAAGTTAATGTTTGTGTCAATATTAACTCTAATATAATAATACAAAGGTAGTGTTTTCATAGAGATACGAAATATGTAATGCCACTTTGTCTGTCATATATAGGTACGGTTGGTGGGGGGGATTTAGACTATCACAATGTAGAGGATGTAAAGTCATTGCTAGTTGTTAGTATGTTTGTGTACATTGACGTAAATGAGCAATACAAGAAATTACCAAAACTCAGTTTCACATTTCCTTGTATAGTCACGTAATGTAAATTAAACATCAACAGTAATAAAAATAATTAATAGTAGTACTAAAGCTTATAATATGGAAAAATTCTAATCAATATTTGTATTTAAAAAAATACTGTATTTAAAATATTAAATTCTATTTTTCACTCAATTTGCTGATGTTTGTTGATACTCGTTTAATTTTTTTGTGTGGGTTTAAGTCTAATGGCTGTGAATGTCTGTGTTTGTATTGTTTTTCAGTAAGCTACAATGGTTAATTTGATGTGACTGTCTAAACAAAATGTTCATAATTAAATCACTGTGAAGACAAATGCTACACTGCAGGAAACAAGGGGTCGATATAAATATTGTAGGTGCTTTGTGTTTTGTAATAAATTAGCAGACACCATCACATATCATTGGTCTCGTACGTCTTCTGTCATGAACTGTTTGTTAGAATGTTTGTCTGTCTGCTGCTGTCTTGTTTCCCAATCATGTTAAACAATATTTCCTGTCCTGCTCACCAAAGGTTCATCGGTCAGATATAACCAAAGATATCCTATTACATTAGTTATAATATGTAAGTCTATGGACATAACTGCATAATGCAGATTCTCAGCAAACATGTACCCCTGTGCAGAGGTACAATATCATATCAGATTTCATTAAGAACCCCAATTTGAAAGACATTAGTCAGTTTGTGAACTTTTTGTATTTAGAACTATCTCCCATACTAACAGTTTACCATCAACACTTTAGACATGTATCCTGCATAGCCTCATGCACAGTGATCTCTATGACCTAGGGCTATAGCTCAGTCCACCATTTACAGAAGGAGGCACATTATCTATATGGTCAATGGGCTTGAACCTGGGTCATCTGTGGAAGATGACATTAACCCTCTTCAGCTAATTTTTTTTAAATTAAATAAAAACAGCACATTATCTGCCAAACTCTTGCCTCCGTCATTGACACCAATGGAACCTAAAGATGTGCTCTGGTCTCTCGGTTTTGATTGGTTGGATCAGAGAGGATCTTGCTAAAACTGTCTTCTCATTGGACACTGGAAAAAGTGCAACAGCTTTTGCTTCCCGTTTGCAGCGCTTTAATGACATTAGTTCCGCATTATACTTGGCAAGGATGTTTGGGAAGGCTCTTTGGGGAACTGCATGTTTCCCTAAAATCAGTGGGAAAACTTTCCAAGGGCACACAATTGTAGAACGATGGACACGTCGGAGTTGGAGGAATTGCTGTCTCCAACTAAAGAGTTTCTACTCACATACTTTTTGCCAGAGAAATGTTACAACTACTTTTTTGTCGACTTAAACTTTCTCCACGGTGAGGTTCACTGTCCTGTTGGTCCGGAAAAGATGTGCTGCTGACGTGATACTCATTTCAGATTTGTTATTTAGAGATGCTTACGTAGAGTAAAGCTGAGGAAGTTGTTGCATGCGTGATTGTTAAAGTTTTACAATGTTTCAGCACCTTTTGTATACAGTGTTTCTATAAGCCTTGCCGAAGGTCTTGTAAAGCCTACAGTAGATAGTTTCTAGTATTTTAACAAGTCCTCCACCCCAGATGTTCATATGGAAATTTGGTTCACAGCTTCATACTGGTTTAGGTGGTCTGACAATACTTTTTTTGGGTAATAATAGTGCCATGCTGGAAGATAGTTCTGAGCAAAACTGTGGGAGTGTGGATCATTCTTGGGACTGTGATGGGTGAGAAACCTCTCTCTGTCTTCGACTGCTCTCACACATTATGCAAGGATTAATAATCGGGAAACCTCTGTTACGCAGAGGTTCTATATCTAAATATCTCTTTGTCTGTTGCTATGCCTTTTTGCTTTTCCCCCTCTCTCATATGCCCTTCCTCTCCTCCACCTGTCGGTCTGCCAAACAGCGCAGCTCCCTCAGCTGTGGAAGGTACTGAGGGCCAGGAGTGCATCGGGGATCAGCTGGTGGTCTGTCCTACTGCAGGTCTATGCCATCACAGGTCCTGTGGTCTACTGCATCACCAACAACGTTCCCCTTGAGTATGATCAATTCATATTTTTATTACACACTCCTTTTTAACAAAAGTGATTTACACTAATCCAGTGATGAGCGCAAACCAGTGAATTGGACAAAGCCTGTTATTGACAACATTTGTGTGTCTGTCTGTACAGAGCTTGGTCAGAGAGACTGTTCATGTTTATGCAGGGTTTGGCCATGGGCTTCCTCATCCAACACTACAGTGGTAACACCCTCAAAGGTTTGACCACTCCTCTCTGTGTATACTTGTGCTTCCAATGTGCCTGAGTCCGTGCCTATAGAATCCTTTTACATCAATACTCACAATAGTGGCGAGATTAAATGTTTTTAACACGTTGATTAGCTACTGTTTGGTAAGTCACCATCCCATTGGTAAAATTAGCAAATTAGGCAATGTTATGACAAAGTAGTTCAACAGTTCACAGGAATATGAGTGTATGTTCTGTACCAGGGCTGTGTCATAACTGTCCTTGTTTCCTGCAGGTATAGTATTCCTCTTGGCCTACGGTGGTGTTATGTTGCTCCTGACCTCTCGTCTGGTCCCTGAACAGGTCATCCCTGCGATGCAGGCCTCCAGCATGCTGGCTGTTGTTGCTAGCCGGGTATGATACCATACAATACTTTTATTTTCAATTTGCATGGAAATGTAATCAACTGCAAGGCTTATAGCAGTTAAGGTACAGTCAGCAGATGGTGTAGACGTGTTGGTTGTTTAGCAACAAAACTGACGCTTGTGAAACTATGGAGCAAAACAGACTGGGTTGGTTAAACTGTTGACAGCATGTAAACTATCATTTGTCTCAATGTTTATTGAAAACGAATACATTTGCACAATGAGCACAGGTCTCAAATACATAGTTACAGTTGTTGGTTAGCTAGCCATATTAGCATAGACATGACATCAGTCAAAACACCTCAAAACAAGACATGGTCTCAATAACAAGATACAAAGAGCTGAAAAAAGCCACCTACGATTATTTTTACATTTCATCTTAATGGGTGTCGGGGGCACTGTGATAGTTATTTAAGATACTTTTCAACGAGTTAGGGTTTCAGACGTTTTCGAAAGATGGGCAGGGACTCCATTGTCCTGACTTTAGGGGGAAGCTTGTTCCACCATTGGGGTGCCAGGACAGAGAAGAGCTTTGAGTGGGATCTGCCCTCCCGAAGGGGTGGGAGGGCCAAGAGACCAGAGGTTGCGGAACGGAGTGCTCGGATGGGATGTAGGTTTTGGCATAGCTTGACGGTAATGCTGTTCCTCTTGCTGCTCCGTAGGCAAGCACCAGGGTCTTGAAGATAATGTTTGCTTCGTCTGGAAGCCGGTGGAATGTGCAGAGGAGCGGGGAGTACTTAGGAAGGTTGAACACCAGGCACGCTGCGGCATTCAGGATAAGTTACAGGGGTTTGATTGCACAAGTGGGAAGCCCAGCCAACAGATTGCAGGAGTCTAGACGGGAGATGACAAGTGCCTGGATTAGGACCTGCACCGCTTCCTGTGTGAGGAAAGGTCGTACTCTACAGATGTTGTAGAGCATGAACCTGCAGGATCAAGTCACTGCTTTGATGTGTGCAGAGAATGATAGGGTGTTGTCCAGCGTCACGCCAAGGTTCTTTGCACTCTGGGAGGGGGACACCGTGGAGTTGTCAACCGTGATGGAGAGGTCTTGGAGCGGGCAGGCCATCCCCGGGAGGAAGAGCATCTCAGTTTTTTCGAGCTTGAGGTGGTGAGCCGACATCCAAGCTGAGATATATGCCAGGTACACAGAGATATGTGTCTCCACCTGGGTGTCAGAAGGGGGGAAGGAGAAGAGTAGTTGAGTGTCATCCGCATAGCAGTTATTTATAGGAGAGACCATTTGAGGATATGACCGAGCTGAGTGACTTGGTGTAAAAGGAAACGTAAGGGCCTAGAACCGAGCCCTGGGGGACACCAGTAGTGAGAGCAGACACAGATCCTCTCCAAGACAGCTGGTAGGAGCGACCTGTCAGGTAGGAATGCAATCCAGGAGTGTGCAGAGCCTGAGATGCCTAACCCTGAGAGGGTGGAGAGGAGGATCTGATGGTTCACAGTGTCGAATGCAGCGGATAGATCTAGGAGGATGAGAACAGAGGAGAGAGAGTCAGCTTTGGCAGAGCCTCTGTGACACAGAGAAGAGCTGTCTCGGTTAAGTGACTCGTCTTGAAGCCTGACTGGTTAGTCAAGAAGATTGTTCTGAGAGAGATAACGAGAGAATTGGTCAGAGACGGCACGCTCAAGTGTTTTAGAAAGAAAATAAAGAAGGGATACAGGTCTGTAGTTTGACGTCAGAGGTGTCGAGTATTGGATTCTTAAGGAGAGGAGCGACTCTGGCCATCTTGAAGTCAGTTGGAACGCGGTCAGTGATGAGGGAAGTGAGGAATGGGAGAAGGTCTCCAGAGATGGAGGAGGGGATGGGGTCAAGTGGGCAGCTTGTTGGGAGGCCAGAGATCACTAGGCAGCTTCTTGTCATTGTTGCTAGCTACCTGGCCGTTAATTTCCGTGCCGCTGTCAGTCAACCCGTCTATAGGAGCAGAGGGGTATACTACAAAGCAGGATTAATGAGTTAGCCAGCTAACTGATAAACAAAGGTTGATTTTCTGGTCCATTTAAGAAAGCAACGCTTAGATATGCGTTTTTGGTTGTTGAGTCAATTAGACCGTGTCCATTTTATGCTCATCTTTCAGAAAAAACATTATTTCAGAATAGTTCGCTGGCTAAGTCATTGATCTTGCTTTTTGTGTACCCCTCTGGCCGATGAGATAAGCATGCTTATCTCAAACTTCAGCAGGAGAAGTACAACATTGGATTAGTCTGCTGCTATCATTTAGGTCTTTGTCAATCGAGAGAAAAGAGAACTGCTTATGTTAGGTCATAATAAACATTTGCCTATATTGACTTGTACAGACTGACTGTTGATTGTTTTATGTTGGATGTTTGTCCAGGTGATCCAGGCAGGGACTAACTACTACCATGGCAACACGGGCCAGCTGTCAGCTCTGTCTGTGTTCCTGGTCTTCACTGGCTCCCTGGCTCTTATCTTCACCTCTCTACAGGTATAAAAAATTCTGTACCTTTACATTCCCTTTCAATGCCTCTTTGCATTCTACCCTGCCGTCTCATTTGACTTCTACAATCTCTTTTCCCTTGTCACTCCTCTGTTCCTCATCCTTCTCCTACATTATTCCCCTCTCATACCTTTCCTCCCTTATCCCCCTCTCATCCCTCCTCCCCTGGCCTTATCCCCCTCTCATCCCTCCTCCCCTGGCCTTATCCCCCTCTCATCCCTCCTCCCCTGGCCTTATCCCTCTCTGTAGGAAACTGGAGACTGGAGCTCTGTCTCTACTGTGACCCATGTAGTGGCTGCCTGTCTCAGCTGCCTGCTCCTGACCCAGGTGGTTTGTTACAGGAATAGCCGTACTAAAGACAAGACAGAGTAGTGGTCAACCACAACTCAATCCAAGGACCCGCTGTTATAGTAAATGGGATACATTTTCTAGGTTATTTCAATCATTCTATTGTGTGTGTGTGTGTGTAGTATGGCAAAGTTTGTTAAATTTCAGGTCACATAATAAAATGTAATGCTCTATAAACTATATTACTATATAAATGGTATATATATTTGTACTTCCAGTAATTGCGTTGTTGCTCGGAGACCAAAGTGTACTGTGGTTCTCATGCCTATCTTGAGGAAAGCTGCTGCAGAAGTGTAATATCTTCCCTTCTTATTGTGTCTTTTACAGATACATTTTTGCTTCTCCATTGGCTCATATATGGGGATTGGGTTATTGAATTTGTTCAATTTTGTTATTAATAAAACTTTTGAATATATTGTCATACAGCAGGCTCGTTCCACAAATAGAATGCCTTTTGAGTCCCTTTGATATTTTAAGTATAAATTGTGCACCAATATTACATTTGAATATGTCTGGTTTTATTATACAAGAAATCAGTTTAAAGAATAAAGACTTGCTAAAGTGCATGTTTTTCTGACTTTAAGGAGGATTTTATTCTACTCAACCCCTACATTTCTCTTAAGATCATTCCAAAGCAGTAGTTATTTTGTTGCTTTGACAGTAATGTCTGAAGATTATTATTAATCTGTTCCTCATTTTAAGGTCAACCCTGTTAACACAAACTTAAATCTTGTTTTAATCATAAACTATTGAAACTATTCCTTTTAAAATTGTTTCAAAAGTAACATTGGACATATAATAGTGAAATCTGTGTAAATATAGGTGAACTGGTTCTACTCTGACCATTTTTTGTGTGTTTTATGGTATAAAAAAACGAATTAGAGCACAACACGTCAACCCTGTTACTCATAGATGGGCATGACATGTTTGAACAATTAAAACATTTTTGTGAAACTTGCATTCTATTGCCCCTCCCCTGTTGCACACAACAAGCTTTCATTCCTCCTGTCACAAGGGGGATTTATCGCTTAAGATGAAAACATCAACTCTGTTACAGTCAACTCTGTTACTTTATCTGGTACTTCATTGGCACTTTACAATAGTATTTTTTTTTAATTAACCTCTTGAGATGGGAAAAACATGTTTTTTTATGCAGTTAAACAATGTTAAAATTAGGTAAACAATATTTTACCAAATGACACTGCCTTAAAGGCACAATTGGTGCATCCTTAATGAGAAAGGTAGTCTCACTGTGTGGGTGCAGCATGTAATGATCTTATTTGTTTGTGTGGAAGGCTGTGGATTATTTTTTTCACCTTCACTTGAAGTTAAGCTTCATATCTGGACTGGCTCATATCTGCTTGAGGCCCAATGTGTTCTGTTCTTATCTACCTGTACAAGCTTATGCATCTCCAAATTCCCTGACGCATCGATACGTGTGGCAGGGTTTCTATGCCTTTGTCCTGCTTTTTGATGTTCCGTTGTACGGCCCAACCCTTCACAGCTCTGATCTAAGGATCTGCGTGTCCAATACTTGTCCACGTTTTGTTCAGTTAGGGCAGGGGTGGGGGGGAATCTGAACTCATGAGGGGCTACAGTGGATGTGCGTCTGCTACCCACATCCATACACGCAGTCAGAGCCAGCCCTAGCCTGATGTGGGCCCTAAGTGAAATTTTGTTGAGAAAATGTTGGTTCCAAACTCCTTCCATTTAAGAATGATGGAGGCCACCGTGTTCTTGGAGACCTTCAATGCTGCAGACATTTTTTGGTACCCTTCCCCAGATCTGTACCTCGGCACAATCCGTTCTCGCAGCTCTACAGACAATTCCTTCTACCTCATGGCTTGGTTTTTGCTCTGACATTCACTGTCAACTGTGGGACCTTATATAGACAGGTGTTTGCCTTTCCAAATCATGTCCAATCAATAGAATTTACCACAGGTGGACTCCAATCAAGATTTAGAAACATCTCAAGGATGATCAATGGAAACAGGATGCACCTAAGCCTCATAGCAAAGGGTCTGAATACTAAATAAGGTATTTCTATTTTTTATTTTTAAAACATTTTCAAAAATATCTGAACCTGTTTTCGCTTTGTCATTATGGGGTATTGTGTGTGGATTGATGAAGGAAAAAAATTATTGAATCTATTTTAGAATAAGGCTGTAACATAACAAAATGTGGGAAAAGTCATGGGGTCTGACTACTTTCCGAATGCACTGTATAACAACCTATGTGTTGTGATAATTGCGTTGATTGCTCTATAACCTGTAAATTCATATGCCTTGCGACCGTGATATACACTACTGGTCAAAAGTTTTAGAATAACTTCTCATTCAAGGGTTTTCTACATTGTATAATAATAGTGAAGACATCAAATCTATGAAATAACACATATGAAATTATGTAGTAACCAAAAGTTTTAAACAAATCAAAATATATTTGAGATTCTTCGAATAGCCACACTTTGCCTTGATGACAGATTTGCACACACTTGGCATTTTCTCAACCAGCTTCATGAGGTAATCACCTGGTATGCATTTCAATTAACAGGTGTGCCTTCTTAAAAGTTCATTTGTGGAATTTCTTTCCCTCATAATGCATTTGAGCCAATCAGTTGTGTTGTGACCAGGTAGGAGGATATACAGAAGATAGCGCTATTTGGTAAAAGACCAAGTCCATATTATGGCAAGGACAGCTCAAATAAGCAAAGAGAAACAATAGTCCATCATTACTTTAAGACATGAAGGTCAGTCCATACGGAAAATGTCAAGAACTTTTAAAGTTTCTTCAAGTGCAGTTGCAAAAAACATCAAGCGCTATGATGAAACTGGCTCTCATGAGGACCGCCACAGGAATGGAAGACCCAGAGTTACCTCTGCTGCAGAGGATACGTTCATTGGAGTTACCAGCCTCAGAAATTGCAGCCCAAATAAATGCTTCACAGAGTTCAAGTAACAGACATCAACATCAACTATTCAGAGGAGACTGTGTGAATCAGGCCTTCATGGTTGAATTGCTGCCAAAAAACCACTACTAAAGGACACCAATAATAAGAAGAGACTTGCTCGGGCCAAGAAACACGAGCAATGGACATTAGACCGGAGGAAATGTATCCTTT
This sequence comes from Salvelinus alpinus, assembly GCF_045679555.1. NCBI lineage: Eukaryota > Metazoa > Chordata > Actinopteri > Salmoniformes > Salmonidae > Salvelinus > Salvelinus alpinus. The sequence continues at coordinate 28,984,786 of NC_092109.1, read as the reverse complement.
GGTCTGGAGTCCAAAGTGGAGATTTTTGGTTCCAACCGCTGTGTCTTTGTGAGATGCGGTGTGGGTGAAGGGATGATCGCTGCATGTGTATTTCCCACCGTGAAGCATGGAGGAGGAGGTGTTATGGTGTGGGGGAGCTTTGCTGTTGACACTGTCTGTGATCTATTTAGAATTCAAGGCACACTTAACCAGCATGGCTACCACAGCATTCTGCAGCGATACGCCATCCCATCTGGTTCGGGCTTAGTGGGACTATCAGTAGTTTTTCAACAGGACAATGACCCAACACACCTCCAGGCTGTGTAAGGGCTATTTTATCAAGAAAGCGAGTGATGGGAGTGCTGCATCAGATGACTTGGCCTCTACAATCCCCCGACTTCAAACAAATTGAGATGGTTTGGGATGAGTCGGACTGCAGAGTGAAGGAAAAGCAGCCAACAAGTGCTCAGTATAGGTGGGAACTCCTTCAAGACTGTTGGAAAAGCATTCCAGGTGAAGCTGGTTGAGAGAATGCCAAGAGTGTGCAAAGCTGTCATCAAGGTAAAGGTTGGCTATTTGAAGAATCTCAAATATATTTTGATTTGTTTAACACTTTTTTGGTTACTACATGATTCCATAGGTGTTATTTCATGGTTTTGATGTCTTCACTATCATTCTACAATGTAGAAAATAGTAAAAATTAAGAAAAACCCTTGAATGAGTAGGTGTCCTAAAACTTTTGAACGGTAGTATATATAGGCCTAAAGGCTGAGACAATAAAAAGACAATAGGAATATCATTTTAGCTTCAACATTTCAACATCATCAAATCACCTCTGCTTAGTCTAATACAGTGACAACTAAAAGATACCAAAAACGATTTAGTCCAATCAACGTAAGCTAAATATGACGTGGCTGTCTATGGTTCTGATTTCTGCGTACGTGCTCCTTCAAATATAAAATACATTAGTTCACCCTACTTGTAGAGAAACGCCAATGCCATCCTCCTCTCTTTCATGTTGACGAAACGGTCTATCACTCGGTCATACAGTACACACTTTTATTTTTTGTTGTTCTCGGCTACCTGGCTAAAATGGTGGCTCGCTAGCCTAACTTCCATTAATGGGCAAGGTTAACATCAGCCTTCTACGTATCTACATATTGAACTTCCATCCTCTCAGGCCAGGGGCACAACATCGTATGAATTAATGGTTGGATCAGAATTGCAGTTAAAGTCATAATCATTGGTCAGTATTCCATGGCTAATTTAGGAAAGGGTCAACTTCTGGTTTCTCTCTTGTCGTGATGTGTGTTCTGTCCTATATTGTTATTTTATATTAGTCCCCTCGGGAGGCCTTTTGCCTTCTGGTAGGCCATCATTGTAAGTAAGAATTTGTTCTTAATGGACTTGCCTAGTTAAATAAAGGCACAATTAAAATAGCTAGCTAGCTACTAGCCACAGGAGGACAACACAACGAGAGGTAACAATTCATGCTGTTTCTGTCAATGATTTATGCTCTCAATGTGATTTGATAGGAGTGATGTCAAAACCAAAGCTGGCTTCCATTGACACTTGTTTTTGGTGCGCCAGGAACATTCACAGTTTAGCTCGCACATTTTTTGTGAAAATAATTTCTCATGGGAGGCCAAAAATGTTTGCGGCCTACAAAAGGCCTACGCAGTCCGCCCGCAGCCACCAGTTAGTTTACAAAATAAGTATTACAGTAAACTGGTATTTTCTGGATTGTAAATTCCGTTGCAAACGGACGCTTGGGGCGGGGTAAATTGTGTAAACCGTTTTTTTTGTGACATCCGCACTGAACGTCGTCTGCTACCAATGAACGGCGTCAAAGGGGCTCGCCTCAACATAGGCCAATGATTTCCAGCTCAGCGATTCTCAAAGGGACCGGTTTTGTCCAGTGCATCAGACCACTACACACCACGATCATTGTCAACATGCCTATCAAGGTAAGAAATGCTGTCAACTATTTTTTTTAAATCTAAAAATAACGATCCTTGTTGACCTTGACTGTAAACAATTTTGAAGTTTGTAAAACGTGATTATTATACTTATTCTCGAGTCCATGACTCATACAGCCGCCATTCTCGAGTCCATGATGCAACTAGGCATTTGTCCTGATTGGGGTAAAAACATGAATATGGTCGGCCGTTGCATTCAAGCGAAGTCTGCGTTTTATAGCCGGCAAGATTAGATAACCGGATTGGGAAGGTTTGTCCACTTCATTTGTAGGGAATCAGATCTGACGCATGAAGGAAGTATACATAAAGGATTTACAACATGAAATCCGTTTTCTATCAAATAAATATTACTATACAGTTACCGCCTTAGACCCCTATCCATAGATTTTCCTACATCCACATATTTATTTATTATTTGTGGCTGTAGGTGGATAGCCTCGGAAGAAACATCCTCATCTCGCAAATTTACATTCTTTTTCGGTATCCATGTAGCTAAATGTAATGTATGCTCGCGAGATCAGGATGGGTTTTTGAAAAACCTGTATTGCACGAAAAACCAGTATGCATACAAGTAGTTTACAAACAAGAAAAACAAACACTGAGTATACAAAACATTAGGAACACCTGCGCTTTCCATTACATAGACCTGTGAATCCAGTAGAAAGCTATGATCCCTTATTGATGTCACCTGTTAAATCCACTTCAATCAGTGTAGATCAGTGGTTCCCAAACTTTTTATAGTCCTGTACCCCTTCAAACATTCAACCTCCAGCTGCGTACCCCCTCTAGCACCAGGGTCAGCGCACTCTAAAATTTTGTTTTTTGCCATCATTGTAAGCCTGCCACACACACACTATACATTTTATTAAACATAAGAATGAGTTTTTGTAACAACCCGGCTCATGGCAAGTGACAAAGAGCTCTTATAGGACCAGGGCACAAATAATGATCAATAATTTTGCTCTTTATTTAAACATCTTACATATAAAACTGTATTTATTAATTGAAAATTGGGAATAACTCACCACAGGTTAATGAGAAGGGTGCATGTGCTTGAAAGAATGCACATAACTCTGCAATGTTGTATTGGATTGAGTCTGTCTTAAATCATCTTCCATACACAGTCTGTGCCTGTATTTAGTTTTCATGCTAGTGAGGGCCGCAAATCCACTCTCACATAGGTATGTGGTTGCAAAGGGCATCAGGGCATCAGTGTCTTAACAACGCGATTTGCCAAGGCAAGAAACTCTGAGCGCAGCCCTATCTAGAAATCTGGCAGTGGCTTCTGATTTTAAATTCAATTTTCACAGAACCGCTTGTTGCAATTTCGATGAGGCTCTCTTGTTAAGATATGGATAAGTGGACTGGAGGTAGGGCATGAAAGGGATACCGAATCCAGTTTGTCATCCATTTCGGGAAAGTACCTGCATAATTGCGCACCCAACTCACACAGGTGCTTCGCTATTTGACATTGTCCGTAAGCTTGTTCATTTGCACACCAAAAAATCATACAATGATGGGAAGACCTGTGTGTTGTCCTTGTTAATGCAGACAGAGAAGAGCTCCAACGTCTTAATCATAGCCTCAATTTTGTCCCGCACATTGAATATAGTTGCGGAGAGTCCCTGTAATCCTAGATTCAGTTCATTCAGGTGAGGAAAAAACATCACCCAGATAGGCCAGTCGTGTGAGAAACTCGTCATCATGCAAGCAGTCAGACAAGTGAAAATTATGATGGGGAAAGAAAGCTTGTCTATCAATTCAAAAAAACGTGTCAATACTTTGCCCCTTGATAACAAGCGCACTTCTGTATGTTGTAAAAGTGTTACATGGTCACTGCCCATATCATTGCATATTGCAGAAGATACACGAGCATTCAGGGGCCTTGCTTTAACAAAGTTAACAATTTTCACTGGAACGTCTTTAAAGCTGTCAGGCATTCCCTTGGCAGCAAGAGTCTCTCGGTGGATGCTGCAGTGTACCCAAGTGGCGTTGGGAGAAACTGCTTGCTTACCACTCCACTATGTCTCCCTGTCATGGCTTTTGCACCATCAGCACAGATACCAACACATCTTTACCACCAAAGTCCATTTGATGTCACAAAGTTGTCCAGTACTTTAAAAATATCCTCTCATGCTGTCCTGGTTTGCAGAAGAGGATGTCTTCCTTAATTGACCCCCCCATAAACATAACGGACATATACCAGGAGCTGTGCCAGGCCTGCCGCATCTGTTGACTCCTCCAGCTGTAACGCATACAATTCACTGGCTTGTATGCGAAGCAGTAATTGTTTCAAAACGTCTCCTGCCATGTCACTGATGCGTCGTGAAACAGTGTTGTTTGATGAAGGCATTGTCTGTATAGTTTTTGGGGCCTTTTCCCCCAGCATTGTCCCAGCCATATCAGCAGGAAGAATGAAGTCCTCCGCAATAGTATGGGGCTTGACTGTCTTAGCCACTCGGTAGCTCCCTATATAAGACACTTCCAGACCCTTCTTATTAATGATATCTGTTGCTTTAATACATGTGTTACTACTCGAAAGTCATCTTAATTCTTGCTAAAAAAAACTCTAGTGGCTTATTTTTCAAATTGGCATGTTTTGTTTCTAAATGTCTGTGCAAGAGTGAAGGTTTCATCGAGTTGTGAGATAGAACTTTTCCACATAACACGCTGAGGAAAGGTACTACTCCCAATATAAGTGAACCCCAAATCAATGTAGTTATCATATTTGCGCCTCTTCGATGGTCCAACATCCCTGTCTGTTCGGTGCTTTCCCGGGTAAGGGGGTAGTAGCTCTTCGGCTGCATCAGGTTCACAACTGTCAGTGTCCATGCTAGCTGGGCTAACAACAAATGTAGAATTGCTGATGCTAGCATTGGATGTGCTCGTGGAAGCAGAACAACTTGTGTCGCCGATAGGTGCAGGTGTAGGTACTGCTGGTAGTAGCAG